>NC_135583.1:20644166-20960833 GCF_965152235.1 Eretmochelys imbricata | reverse complement strand
TCATCTCATTAGGCCCCATCTTATGCTACTTCTTTACAGACAGGACTAAGAGACAATGCTGATGGGCATCAGATAAGAAACTAGATAGATACACCAATGTTTGAGGGCTGTTCCTTATTGGAAAACTGGGATTATTGCCTTCTGATGAAACATCTACATTAGATGCTATATTGGTACTGGCAGAAGTTGAGGACTATGAGTATTCTATTGTGTGTGGGGGGGGGAAAGGGGGAAGAGACAAGCGGTGGAAAGGGGAAGAATTCATCATTCGGGGTATAAAGAAAATATTTTTTCTGATAGCTGCCATTTAAAAAAAAAAAAAACAAAAAAAGCCCCCCACCTCTCTGAAACTAGTCAATTGTACCCAAGGCAGAGAGAGAAAGGGGAAATAAAGTAGGGTCAAGGTGGCTAGAACGGTCCATGAAAGTACAATTTATTACAATGATATTACTGCAGACTATGAATAAATATATTAAATCAACATTCTTAAAGTGAATTTTGTGCTCATTAAAAAGTACCAGATAGCACTGTAGTCCAAACTTCTTGATAACAGTTCTATTAGAATTTACAGGGCCTGGTAGGTATTCATGCTCCACTCCCATGCATTAAATACTGAATTAAAATTACCATTGATACTCAAAGTGCAGTAGTTTTATATATACAGTAGCTTAAGCTTTGCATATTTCAGACCAGCTTTCAAACGCAGGCTGGTTTTCCAGTAACAAAACCAGCTTAAACACTATTTACTTATTTTCACGATTAGTCTTAACTAATTTTATAAATACATTTATGCTGTGGGATACTTTTAAATCAGGATATTACCAGTTTAAACTTCAAGTGGTTTATTAGTAAAAACCCAAGGTAGTCTTGCTTCATGAAAACACAGTTCATAGGTTACAGCTTGTACGCAAATCAAATTTAGAACACAGACAGAGGAGTAACAATTACCTTGTGTATATTTTTTAAGAAGCCTATGGTATGCATTAGTTGTGAATGTTAAAAAGCTGCTTGTGAAGACAGTGGGAGCTATTAATATAATTTTATGAATGCTGTGCATCTCTCTACTTGTTTGAGTATTATGATGGGGCTGGCTCTATGGAATCCTCGGCTTAAATTGTGGCTGGACTCTGATCAGATCTTCAGGAACCCAGCAATTACTAGAATTCAATTGCCTAGCACTCATATGGACAATACAGTGAATCTACTATTAGGAGACTACTTTTGACCCCCTCTCAAGAAACATTTAAATCAGTTTTCACCAATGCAGCAGCCCTGCTGGAAACCTAAGGAGAGTGTTGCTACAAATGTATCTAGTTGTTTCACTATACTTGTGGTTCATTATGAAATGTGTTCAAGAGACCAATTAACCAAACCTAGCCAATTTACTGCTAAAAATCAATAGTATAGCACAGGAAGGAGTTACTATGTTACTGATCCTTCCAGGAACCTGTTTCTAGCAGTGTGTCAGTTTGCCACACACAAGTGCGCTTCCCAAAATACACCCCCAAACCCACTTCTATAGCACAGTTGCTTATAAGTTAGAAAGCACTTTATAAGATCCAACCTACCATTTCCTTAACTTCTTGTTCTGTACCTTTTCTTATCTGTTTTGGATACAACATTTTAAATAAGTTGACTGTGAAGGAACCTGTATTTAGACATAGAGCAAATGTATCTTGTCTTTAGTCAGAATTTATATTTGTTAATGCCAAAAGCTACGTTTTGCTGTGCAGAAGGTTGTGGGATATATAATCTCTCGACATAAGTGAGGAATGTGGACAGAACTGTGGAAAAGTTAACATAACTGCCCACATGCTGGGTATAATACAACATTAATATGGTATGCCCTATGCCTAATCTATATGTACTGGCTAACAAGATCTGCAAGCAGGAACTCTGAAACAAAGGAACTTTGAAATAAGTAAGCCTATGACCTGAGGAACAGATTCAGAGTGGTGGGTGGGAGCAGATTGTCCAAGAGGCAGAAGTTGTAGGATGCAGCCTGTCTCATAGGCCCAATGATGGGGAATGGGGCACCAAAGCCCAGTCAGACTGGAACAGGTTCAGAGAAGGGTTACTATGATGATCAGGGGAATGGAGACCCTATTTTATGAGAAGACTAGAAGAGCTTTTGCTAGGCTGAACAAGCCAGGAAGGCTGAGTGTGGATATGACTGCTCTCTATAAATACATGAGGGGTTAAGCACTAGGGAGGCAGAAGAGCTATTTAAGCTAAAGGACAATGTGGCAGAAGAAGAAATGAGTAAAAACTGGCCCTGAATAAATTCAGGCTAGAAATTAGGCTTCTAATGACCAGAGAACTGAGGCTGTGGAACAGTCTTCCAATAAGAGCAATGGGGACAAAGCGCCTAACTCGTTTTAAAGTGGAGCATGATAAAGTTTATGAATGGGATTATCTGACTGGGTTTCCTGCACCCAGGAAGTCCCTGCCAGTGCTATGTCCTACGTTCCAGACCGACAAACTGGCAAGGAAGGGCTAAGTTTAGCTTAGCCAATATGTTGTTAGGCTTTTGTTGTTTTAACCCTTTTCTCTGTTATGTTCCCATAGCCAAATAACACTTATTCTGAAAGGAAAGATTTTATGCATTGAGAATTCTACCTACAAGGATATTTTCTGTTTTCAGACATGCTACCTTTATAATCCTGACCAAATTAATGCCTTCTTCCTTTTTACTACAACATAAGCCTGCATTTGAAATTTTTTTTATTTCAGCACAGTAATTTTTGAAACACATTTTGCCCAAAAATTGCAGTTTCTATAAAAGATATTCCCTTAATTTCCTCAACACAGGCAGGGTGCAATGATAAAGAACCTTTGCACTACACAGCTTAATATGAGCATTCTTTTTAGGAGTGTTAAAAGCATTTCCCCCCCTCTGTTTAATATTCTTTGAACAACCTTAAAAGGCACTCAGGAGCAGCCACGGACTAGGCCTTCTTGTTTGCCACACTAGAATACTAGTATTCAAATGCTCTTCCCTCTCAGCCTGCCTTGATCTAATAATTGTCAGAGTTTCAAAACAGAGGGACCTCCATATAATATGCAAATAATTTAAAAAAAAAATCAGAAAGATTGGAGGAAAGTGGAAAAAGGATTGAGCAAACCTCTCCCCTGTGAAGATACTATTTTCTATTCCACAGTGAAATCTACAAGTGTCCTATTATTTTAAAGGGATCATTGCAGAGTTAGCCCTTCCAATGCAAGACAGCCAGAATGGGTGATCTGGCAGAGTAGACAAGAAATTTAATGAAGTGACAAGTCATACCACAGTGAGAAGACACAGGCTATAGTGATATCCTTGGCAGCTAGAAAGACTGCGCTAAACTTATCTATGCATTTATACTTCCCTCATCTGTATATTGTTTGTAAGCACTGGTATGTGTCACAGATAGGTCAAAATAAAACTGAGCAGATGAAACAGTTGCTCCTGCTTCTAGGAGAAAATAGTTTACACAAAGCAAGTGTATAAAATTTAAGTCATAAAAAATTATTTTGTGTTTACATCACCAAATGGTGATTATACTATAAAAGCCTTAAGTCTTTTACAGTCTTCTTACAAGCACTGTAATATGTATGGAAGCCAAAACACAGAATTTAAAAACAAGTTGTAAACAAGATTTAATTCATTTTCAGTACGTAAATTCCTCCATCTAAGCCTGTCTGTCCACGAAACACGTCAGAGAGAGACAACTTTTAACATCAGGAATTAGAATTCATACATGTTCCACCGTGTGATTTACCTGAAAATATGTAAATTGAGACATCTATTATATACACTAAACCAACACAATTAAAGTTATATTAAGTCAAAAAATAATTGGGAAAAGGATTTTATTTTTAAAAACAAAGTGATGTGAATCACAAATATTAGTTTACTATTTAAAAAAAAAAAGACCAAAATGTTATACACTATATTTTCAGGAAATGAAATAATGACATATTACTGCAATCTGAGGATTCTGGGAGACCACCTAGTACATAAAAACAGATGTAACTTAAATGTGTCTTGTAACTCATACTTCTATATAAAGAAACACTTTAGAGGACGTAGAATTCCATATGTTCTTGTTTTTTAACTTGATTTTCAGTTTATGAATGAATCCCCAATATCTTTGAATTTCCTTAAAATCACAGGTCAATAGTTCCTTTTGCTTTGAACTTCTTTGCAGAACGCTCACTTGCTCTAAGCTGGAACTTGCTACCATAGATGTAGGAAATAAAGCCATCAACCTCCAGGCTAAATACATTGTTAAGCTTGGGAATAACTGAAAGAGAAGTTGAAGAGGAAAAAACAAAACAAAACTATCAGTAATGTACTAATGTAAATCTCTGTCCTTCAAGGTTCTGGTACTTTGGCATGACTAAGTCTTAAAAGGCCTGTCTTCTTCAAGAATTCTAATGTTTGAAAGCATCCAGTGTTTTGAAACATCCTATTAGTACGTCACAAAGAGCATCAAAACTGACAATCAGATCAACACAATCAATCTGATTCTGGCATATCTTTTGCTATTTTCCATGAAGCCAATCTATCCATAGGTGTTCTGCTCTGGTGAGAATTCTGTTCAACAAGAACATGGCTGCATGATTTTTATTAATAAGTACTATGCGGCCTGCATTGCCACTTGGGCTTACAAAGAACGTATCAGATGAATAATGTGCAAAAGTAATATTTTGACTACTCAAAATGTGAAAGATACAGAAAACTTGTAGTACATACCTTTTAATTTATCTTCTTTAGTGATAATTTTGAAAATATGCTTCATTTCCTGTAGAATAATTCCCGTGATCCCAACATAAGAGGGACATTTTGATTTAGTTACTAAAAAAACCAAAAACCAACAACAAACAGATGTATCAGTAGACGAATTTGCAAATGATCTATATTGTAGCTTCATAATTTTAAAAAGGTAGCTTGTAGTAATTCAGAATAAATATATCTAATTCTACTATGAAGTCATACTAATACTAGTAGCAATCACATAGCTATTGGTGGCTGTGCATATTAACAATGAATTCTAACAAAGGAGGGTTTCCACAAGTACTTAAATGAAGTACCGGGGTAAGTCTGATCAGGGGGGAGTAGGTCAAATAATAATTAGGTCTCAATATGTGACCCCAAAGTAGTTAACATTTGGAGAGTTTACACAAGTACTAAGACTACAGAAAGAACAGTTAAATGTGTTTGTGGCAGAAGTTAAGGGAAAGGAACATGTGGGTTTAGAAACAGAAAGTGTAGGGTGACTGCCACCCCTTTGGGAGGACTTTGAAAGAAGCCCTCAAAAAAAAAAAAAAAAAAAAAAAAAAAGGAACGGAAAAAGTAATACCTGTAACAATAGCTCCATGGAGATCAGCTTTTAGCAATTTGGCCTGAATCATCTGTGGTTGTCTTAAAAAAAAAACAAACAAAGAAAAACATTAAAAAAAAAATCTATATTTACAATAAATTTTGTCTGTGGTGTTAAAGTCAGTACACTTTTGTATTTACAAAAATATAGAAATACATGCTTGTTTAAAAACATTATGCAAAATGTTTATACTTATGGTAATAAGATGATAATCTTTGAAATATCAATCTAGACCCTACATATTTTTAAATAAACTGAACTTACGCATCTGGTCTGAGTCCATTACACAGATCCCTGATGTATTGTTTCCAGAGTTCATGTAATGGTAGAAACAACTCATATCTTCAATAGTCAGCAAGAGACAAAAAAGATTATACAGTATCTTTTCAGAAGTCTGTATGATACAAAATAACAGCTTAACTACTAACCAACCTATAATTTACATACAAAGTTAGAACTTGTTTCTTTGGAGTATCTCATGAAGTCATTAGCTATACAATACAACATTCCAAGCTGTAAGATTACTTACTCTAAAAAGAGGTTTCTAATGTACATCACATAAGATGTTGCATTTTGTGTGCTTATAAACTCCTACTCTTGTATTCTCTCTGTCTACTTCATTTTCCAACTATGCAAAGAGGATGCATTTTAATAAAATCATTTAATGCACCGTGAGATACTAAGTCTGGTCACTGTCATTCTAACCTTTTAAACTAGGGACCTGTGGCTCCATATAGTAATTTGATACTGACTTCTCACCATATTTAGATTTACAAGCACAAAAAGAAGGCAATGTCAGTGATATTCACAATATATACCTCTAAAATAAAAAAATAAAGAACTGTCCTTACATGGCCAAATGTTATGAGCAGCACAGAACTGACCTAACTCAGCAAAAGATTAAGAGTACTAATTAATAACTGTTAGCACCAATACATACATGCTGCTGCATGTACACTGCTTTCAACAAGCTTTCAACTTTTACTTGATAACTCACAAAAAGAAAGCCTTTTAAGTTCTTACTTTTGCTGTTCTGGTTTAATTTCAAAGAGACGCATTTCTCTCCTCTGCTTGGCAGAAAACCCTTTTGTTTTCTTCCTTTTGTCCTTTTTCTTTCTTTTAGGACAATGCTCAAGAACTACAGCTTTTCGGGTTAGCTTATCCTGGATGGCTTCATCTTTCAGTCGTGGCATACTACGCTTCAGAAAGGCATTTACAAAAGCTTCAGCCTCTTTTGATCCTTGAGGCTCCAAAATAAAAGTTGTTAAAAGTTAAGAATATCCACTGACTAGTAGTCTCATCAGTGTTTGGTACCACTGATATTAAATACATGCTAATATACCATGAAAAACTGATAATATTCTAGATACTTAAGTTATTTATATTTCCATGAAACATTTCCACACTGACCCATCAAAGTGCCTCAAAATCCTTAAGTGAGGGGACTAACTTTAGAGATGTGATGGTAGTTTAGTTTTCATAGCCATTCCATCATCCTTTTATCTGTGAAGGCTGAACGGGTTCTATGATGTGGAAGTCTATTCATTAGACATTAGCTATGAGAAGAAACTGATTGCAGAGAGGCTTGTTTACAACAGATAACTTAAAGAAGTGAAGCCAGACTCATTGCAAATAAGTAGGGACCTACCAAATTCATGGTCATGAGAAACACGTCATGGACCGTGAAACCTAGTCTTTTGTGTGCTTTTTACCCTATACTATACAGATTTCACAGGGGAGACCAGCGTTTCTCAAATTGGGGGTCCTGACCCAGAAGGGAGTTAATGGGGGGGAGGGGGTCACAAGGTTATTTTGAAAGAGAGGGTAATGATATTGCCACCCTTACTACTGCGATGCCTTCAGTGCCCCGCCAGCAACAGCACAGAAGGGTGGCAATACCACACCATGCCACCCTTACTTCTGCACTGCTGCTTTCAGAGCTGGGTAGCCGAAGAGTGGGCAGCTGCTGACTAAAGGCCCAGCTTTGCAGGTAGCAGTGCAAAACTAAGGGTGGCAATACCGTACCAGGCCATCCTTACTTCTGTGCTGCTGCTGGCGATGGCTCTGCCTTCAGACCTGGGCTCCCGGCCAGTAACCACCTCTCTCCAGCTGTCAAGCTCTAAAGGCAGCACCGCCACCAGCAGCGGTGCAGAAGTAATGGTAGCAATACTGCAATTCCCCCTACAATAACCTTGTGAACCCCCCCCCCAACCAACAACTCCTTTTTGGGTCAGGGCCCCTTCAGTTACAATACTGTGAAATTTCAGATTCAAATAGCTGAAATCATGAAATTTACAATTTTTAAAATCCTATGATCATGATATTGACCAAAATGGACTGTGAATTTGGTAGGGATCTACAAATAAGCCATCTATCAGTTATCAGACAAATCTGACTTTGTTACTGACTTTAAACAGGTGACAAAGCAAAAGAGTTCATATTCCACTAAAAATTCTGGGCTATCTAGTTCCAAACTCACTCTTAAGAGCCAACATTCCCATTTTCATACAAACATCCTAACAATTATGAAAAGAAAAATACAGATAAGACAGCAATTTGTGCAGGAAGAGTGTTGTCCAAGTTTCTCCCCTGAAGTCACCACAGATTTTTAAGAATCTGTTTCAAACAGAAACTGTTATTTTCAGGGTTATGTAAAACAGCTGTTTCAAGCTATATCCCAGGGGTTCTCAAACTAGGGGTTGGGACCCCTCAGGGGGTTGCAAGGTTATTTACATGGGGGGTCACGAGCTGCCAGCCTCCACCCCAAATCCTGCCTTTCCTCCAGCATTTATAATGGTGTAAAATATATTAAAATATGTTTTTAATTTATAAGGGGGGGGGGTCGCACTCAGAGGCTTACTGTGACAGGTGTCACCACTACAAAAGTTTGAGAACCACTGCTATATCCACTTGAAAGTTTCCATGTAAAACATAAAACACCAGCTATTGTTATGAAAAAAAGGTCAGCCAGTTTAGCCAACATCGCTATGATACATTATTTGCTAAGACTTTATGAAGTTTAAGAGGCTCCAAATTTGAGTCTTAGAAAACAGGTAGGGGAAAAGACAGTAACAGTCAAAACATTCAGGCAAAATTATTCAGGACCCCACTACACACAGTGAGTATATGTATAGAAAAGAAAAACAGTTAGGGCCCTACACCTGTGTTGAGAACCATTGTCTCTAATTGGGCTCCACATAGGTGCAGGGTCCTGCCTGCATAGATCAAGTTGGAGCACTGAGTCCTTGAGAATGAACAAGTTGTTAGAAAAACTTTATGGAAAAATAGTTAAAAAATTTCTAAATACCATCTTGAGCCACATGTAGTCAGGTTTCTGAACCTGTGTTTTTAAACTGGCTCATAACTCTAAAATGATCAAAATGACCTTTGCTAAGCCGAAGTGGAAACAATATTTAGTGCTTGCTGAATGACTCTGACCAAAATGCCAAGACTAGAATTCAATTGTAACATTATCTTGATTAACCTCCCTGTACCAGATGAAAATGATCATGACCAAGGTTTTAGATAAAATGGACAATCTGAATAAGAAACGAACAGCATTAACTCACGTTACCAGCTACAAAAGAGGTGAGTCCAACTCACACCATTTTCTTTATGAGAACAGCAATTAAAGTAGCTGATACCTGGAGATCCAATAGCTTTGCAGCCTGCGGCGGTAGCGTACTATAAATCACACCTGGAACACACATTAACACAATTCCCTGTGATCAGGGGCATCACCTTTCCCCACACGACTTTAGCGAGTCTGCTTCCCCGCCTGGGGGCCCACCGGGGCCACGCACCGAGGAGCGCTGGAGAGCACGATGGGACATGCCGCTCGCCCCTCAGCGGGGCCGGGCTGCCGGCAAACGCGGGGGGTGACCCCACCCCAGCAGGGGGAGGCGCTGGTCGCTGGGCGAGCCCGCGGAGCCGCCGCTGTCTGCGACACGTACAACTAGGAGCCGGGGGGGGTGGGTGGGATGGGACCCCGGCCCACGATATGGGGGGCGAGAACGGGGCGATAGAAACCTCTCAACGGCCCAGCCCCCCAAGCACTTACTCTCCATCTTGGTAACTAGGCAGCGCTTCCGGCTCCGACCAATGAAGTCAGCACGCTGCGACTTAGCCCGAGGCGCGTCACAGCCAGTCTCCCAAAGGAACGCGCATGCGTAGCAGCTGGGGAGGGGGGGGGCGAGGCCGCACCAACTGGCGCGCGCGCGCGCGCACAAATATCCGCGAGGAGTTCGCCCCCTGCAGCGCAACAGCTTCCGGGGGCTTTGTCCCCTCAGCCAACAAAAGCCAAGCGCATGCGCCCGTGTACCTCGACCTATCCCCACCCCCAGGGAGTGCAAGCGCTGCAACCTAGGAGCGCTTGTTAGCAAACGCAAAAAGAAAAGGAGGACTTGTGGCACCTTAGAGCCTAACCAATTTATTTGAGCGTGAGCTACAGCTCACTTCATCGGATGCATACTGTGGAAACTGCAGAAGACATTATGTACACAGAGACCATGAAACAATACCTCCTCCCACCCCACTCTCCTGCTGGTAATAGCTTATCTAAAGTGATCCTCAGGTTAGGCCATTTCCAGCACAAATCCAGGTTTTCTCACCCTCCCCCCCCACACAAACTCACTGTCCTGCTGGTAATAGCCCATCCAAAGTGACCACTCTCTTTACAATGTGTATGATAATCAAGGTGGGCCATGTCCAGCATAAATCCAAGTTTAACCAGAACGTTGGTGGGGGGGAGTTAGAAAAAAACAAGGGGAAATAGGCTACCTTGCATAATGACGTAGCCACTCCCAGTCTCTATTTAAGCCTAAATTAATAGTATCCAATTAGCAAACGCTTACTGAAGGAGGACGCATGTGCATTGAGCTGCGCTGAACGGGCTTTCGGAGAAGGGCGCATGCGCAACAGCCCCGCCCCGAAAAGGCCGAAGTAAAAGGAGGTGAGGCGGGCGCTACAGCCTCGCCTGCCGTCACTCTGCGCCCCTCCGGCCCTGCCGTTGCTGCCCCAGGAGCCGGCCTGGCGGGCGGAACCCGCGAGATGTCCGTTACCAGGGAGGCTGCCCTGGCCGCGCCGAGCCCACGGGCTCGCAGGACTCCAGCCGCAGGAGGGTGGATTAATGCAGGGGCTTTAGGGGCTGCAGCCTCGGGCTGAGGGGCGGCCGCAAAAATAAATCCGTAATTATATGCAATTCGGTGGTCACCAACCCATCAATCGAGATTGACTGGTCGCTCCTGGAGCCTCTGCCAGTCGATGGCGATCTCCAGGCTGCTAAAAGTCCAGCCGCGCAGCAAGGCTCAGGCAGGCTGCCTGCCATGGCCCCAGGCCGCTCCCGCTGCCGGCACGTCTCTGCGGCCCCTGGCGGGGGGGGGGAGGGGGAAGGTGGCTCTGCATGCTGCCCCGCCCCCAGCACTGTCCCCGCAGCTCCCATTGGCCAGTTCCCGGCCAATGGGAGCTGCGTGGGCGGTGTTTGTGGGTGTGGGCAGTGCACAGAGACACGCTGTCCCCCTCCCCACGGGGGTGTGCAGAGACGTGCCAGCAGCCGGCCACTTCCAGGAGCAGTGGGGGGCGATTCCTGAACCCTGCTACGCTGCTGGCCCGGAGCCACCTGTGGTAAGCGCCTCCTGGCCGGAGCCTACACTGCACCTCAACCCCACCCCCAGGTCAGAATCCCCTCCTGCACCGAACTCCCTCCCTCCCAGAGCCTGCAGCCCTCGCCCCCCTCCTGCACCCAAATTCCCTCCCAGAAAGAAACTAATATAACAGCTCTTCTAAGGTAAGACGTAGGCTATTTTGAATTAACTTAACTATAGTCTACATGTTTTGAGACTGAAATGTAACCACAGAATGGCTTTATGTTAATTAAAAGTCAAGTTTAGTATAGCATTAATAGCCTCGATGCCATAATTGTGACAATTTTGTTTTAAATTAGGAAAAAGACTTATATACAGGGGCTTCACAAAACCTAATAGCCGTGGGCCCACAGGAGAATTAATCTGGCCCTGCTGCAGGGGCTTCGAGAACAACATCCAACAGCAACAGCGTGGCAATAAAGTCAGGACAGGAGGCAACCCCCAATCTCCGCCAAGACACCCAGTCTCACTCCCACCCCACCAACACACCACTGGTACCACCTGTACATCCACTATCACCCAGGCCCTCACCAATACACCCAGCGTCACCCAGCCCTCTGCCAACACGCCCACTTAGCCAGCTCCTCACCAGTACACCCAGTGTCACCAAACCCCACATCCACTCTCACTAACCCCCACCAGTATATCCAGTGTCACCCATCAACACACCCAGTGTCAGACCCACCACTCACTCATACATCCCGTGCCAGCCTAGCTTCTCACCAATACACCTAGTGCCAGCCCCTGCACTCACCAATACAGACACTGTTCACTCACTAGTACAGCAACTTTTAGCCCACTTACCAGTTAGCCCACTTACCAGTTCAGCTACTGATAGCCCCCCCCCCAATACCTCCCTCCTATCCCTACTCCAGACCTTAACCTCCCGGTGTTACCCTGTCCCAATAAGTTAACCTTTCTCATACCAACCCTCCCTGATACCACCTTTTACCCCGGTAGTACTCACTCCCTGATACTACCCCCTTGCCATATCCCCAGTACCCTTCCTGCCTGATACTTCTCTGATATCAACCCTTTGTCAATACCGCATACTTATCATTGCCTCCTTGATGCTTCCCAGTTCCAATCTCCTTGATTTCACTCACTCCTGATATTACTCCCTGCTTGATACTATCCCCTTCCCAATACCACCCTGAAAGCACTCCTCTCCGGTACTATCCCTGTGTCACTAGCACATGCTTATCGATACCTCCCTGATACATCCCAATCCCACCCCTTTCCTGATTTCAGTCACTCCCTGATTCTAACCTTCCCAATACTTTCATCCCTTTGTCTCTACAGTACCATGATGTCCCTAATACCACCTTGCTGCTGCCATCCTCTCCCCGATATCTTCCCAATACTAACCGCTCACCAAATACTTCCTTGATTTCAGCCATTTGCCCATATGACCCTGATACCATCCTCTCCTCAGTACTTCACCAATACCATCCCTTCATTCATACCACTCACTCCCTAATACCATTCTCTTTCTGATACCTCCCTCATACCACCCTCTGATAACCTCTTGATATCAGCCACCTACCAGTGCCACTGCAATACCATCCATTCTCTATACTACCTGCTCTATGTTATGTTTTTAACACAGTTCTCTCCACACTATCAACCCATTACCACTTCAGAAGTTATTTTTCCTCCTTTGGTATCCTGCTGTCAATTGAATTGTCTCGTTAGACTAACCTCACACTTGGTAAGGCAATTCACATCTTTTCAAGTATTTATACCTGCTCCTGTATTTTCCACTCCCTGCATCTGATGAAGTGGGTTCTAGCCCACAAAAGCTTATGCTCAAATAAATTTTTTAGTCTTTAAGGTGCCACAAGGACTCCTCATTGTTTTTCCAGTGTCATCTGTGACTTGATACCACAGGAGATACTATTCCTATCCTGATATCTCTCTGATACCATTGAATCCCCAGTATCATTCCCTGGTATCACCACCCTGATACCATCCAAACCAGCCAGATACTAATAACTCCCCAGTATCCTCCCACTACCCCATACACCCTGATGCCACAGCTACCATCCTGGTACATATTCCCTAAACCCTAAAATTCTAAATCTACAGAGATTTACAAAAAGAAAAGGAGGACTTGTGGCACCTTAGAGACTAACAAATTTATTTGAGCATAAGCTTTCGTGAGCTACAGCTCACTTCATCGGATTCATGCAGTGGACAATACAGTTGGGAGATTTATATACACAGAGAACATGAAACAATGGGTGTTACTATACACACTGTAACGAGAGTGATCAGGTAAGGTGAGCTATTACCAGCAGGAGAGCGGGGGGGACGGGACCTTTTGTAGTGATAATCAAGGTGGGCCATTTCCAGCAGTTGACAAGAACATGTGAGGAACAGTAGGGGTGGGGGAAATAAACATGGGGAAATAGTTTTACTTTGTGTAATGACCCATCCACTCCCAGTCTTTATTCAAGCCTAAGTTAATTGTATCCAGTTTGCAAATTAATTCCAATTCAGCAGTCTCTCGTTGGAGTCTGTTTTTGAAGTTTTTTTGTTGAAGAATTGCCACTTTTAGGTCTGTAATCGAGTGACCAAAGAGATTGAAGTGTTCTCCGACTGGTTTTTGAATGCTATAATTCTTGACGATTTAGGTTCACTAAAGGAAGAGGATTTAGGTTCACTAAAGGAAGAAGAATGCTAAAGTCATGTCACAGGGATAGATACGGAGTTGGTGCATAATGAATTGCTCTTTGGTAGAGGAACAGATAGTTATGAGAGACAGTTACTTACTGAGGCAGTGTATAAAAAAGATGACTACTCTGTTGAGTGCTATTGTGGAGCTGTAAAGCACTGGCTCGGTACCCGATAGCAGTGAATGCAACTGCAAGTTTGAGCGAAAGCAAGAAATGGGCTGGTGGCGAATTCAAATCTCTATGGATGTAAATATGGGTATCCACTGAATCATCCTAAATATCTTCCCAGGATTCAGCACCACCACAACAGCAAGCAGATCTCTCTGTTTTAAAAAGATTTAACTCTTTGAATTGTCACCGCTATTAAGAAAAACTCAGTTTTCCTGAACGGGAATATCAGGATAAGCACTATAGGTCTTTAGAGCCATATGAGTGCTCCTTCACTGGATTTATGCTGCAGTTCCTGAGGCACTTAAGGGATTAATAGTCAAATCAGTGTTGGCTGTGCTGGTGTTGTAAATCCAATGATCCAGGCTAAACTAGTGCCTGGGGAAGCCAGTCTCTTCCAGCAGTTCCATGTCTTCATCCTCCAATTTACCTTTAAGTCTAATGTAGTGAGGGAGGAATGCATATATGAGTGTGCATGTCCCAACAAAAAAATTCTGAGAAGCAGGAGTTGAAAATTTAATCCAATAAATATGAGGAAGAATAAGAAAAGAAACAGAAAGTATACAAAGAAAGTGCAAGTGAGATTATGGAAATGAAAACCAATAAGTGAAATGTAGACAGAAGAAAATCAAAGTGAAACAATGTGGACATAATTACAATACATTTCCATCAATACCTAGAACCATCAAATGGGTTTCACAATGCATTTGAAGGAATGAAGTAATTTAGGGGTTGAGAAACAGATATAGTGATACAGCCCCCACTGTTATATGGTATAAAGGTGCTTATATTGGTTTAATTTATTCCCCTAAATGTAAATATATATTTATTATCCTCCCTAAATTTAGGGGAGTAAACTATACTGATAAAAGCACCTTTATACCAGTATAACTTTATACAGTAGGTGGTTGTATTACTTTAATAGTATCTGTTTCTAAACCAATATTCTTAAAGTAGTACAAAAACAATGTGTAGTCCAAGTTTAGGGAGTCTTTTGGGGAAATTGCATATAGATGTGGAAGCAATGAAAGGATGACCTCACTGTGGAGAGTCATAAAAAGGGGAGAGAGTGGCTTCTTCTCTTTTCCATTTCAAAGGGCTAAAATTAGAGGAGCAAAGTGAACAAGTACAATAGTAGGATATGAGGTCAGAGTAGCAGGGAACAACATTTTGAAAAATAGGGGGAAATTATCAATTGAATTTGGAGATGGATGGGACACAAATTAAGTTGATGGCTATGTGTAAAACAAGCCTAGGTTATATCAAAGTGTACCCTACACTTGTGCTAATAGAAACTGTTACCAGCAATAAATATAAATAATACATAGAGGGAACATATCCAGCTATTTTAATCTCTCATGACTGACATATTTCTGTTCCTCTAGGCCAAATTATATTAGGGGTATTGTGTTTTAGGGTACTTTGGTTTGGTGAAAACAATTTTTTCTGAAATTCTCGTGATCTGATTTCCTCCATCTAAATGCCAGTCCTCCTGGCAAATCCTCCACCCAACCTTGTTCACTACCAAACCACCACCATCAGTAGCACTTCTTGGATAAATCAATGGCGTTCTTCTTACCTAGAAGAAATCATTTGGGGATGGATGTGTGGCCCAATCCCTTTCTTCATATCCCTTCCACTTCTCAACTCTATCAAGTATTTTCCTCCTAGGACCGTCTATCCCTTGTTCCTTCTCCTGACATTTCCCCTCAGACTCTCCTCCCTGGAACAGGAAGTCATCTCTGAGTTTAGTGCACATGTTGGTTTTGTGCCTGTATTTCTGGAGCACTTAGGCTGATGATATTGAAATATGAACTCTGACTCTCAGCCTAGCACATGCATGGAGTACATTAATAGGAAGCCTGAAGATGTTCACCTGTTTTGTGCAGGAGTCCACCACAATTACTGTAATGTTATTTTTTGTATAATTCACCTGTAGTGTGCCAGGCTCTGCCTTTGACCCTAATATCCTATTAGTATTTCTTACCAATTTGGTTTCAGATTGTCTCATTTTGCCTTTAAAGCACAGAATATTAAACAGGAGTACACGTGGTTAAAAAAACAATGTTGTTATCTCCCCCCATTTTATTGTGACACTTACAGTTTGATTGGTTTCTTAAAACCCCAAGTCCTGGAATCCAGAATCTAAACTTTCATTCAAAAGAAAAAGTAAGTTACTGGCCCTCATCGTTTTGGAGAAAAGTTTGTACACATGACTCAAGTGCAACCTAAAAGAAAAAAAGATAAGGCAAATACCTAAAGTGCATTTTTTTAAAAAATTGCTAGATTTTAAAGCCAATATGATTATTTGCAGGGTCTGACTCATGATTTTTGAAAGCTTGTGTTTGTAAATACTGAAAAAATAAAAACTTAGCATGAGCCAAATGCACAGTGTGACGAGTACCTTTTTCACTAGATGGCAGCCTAAGATAAGAATTAAAGTGAAAAAGTCTCAGATACCAATTACTGTGGTTCTACTGAAGAGAGTCTTTTTATCATGTCTTGCAGGCACTTTGTTCAAGTGTGGCAGCAATACCTACCTGCTATTGAAACATATAGTGCACCTCATTAAAAGGATTTTGCGTATTGCACATTTGCAGCTTCTCTCAACACATAGGGGCCAGATTCTCATTTACACTCAGGCCCCTTTGCACCACTCCAGCTTTTACTTGTAAAAGGACAGTAATAAATAATTTACCCAGAGCAGTGTAAAGAAGCCTTGGTATAGATGGGAATTGGGCCCATAAAAAGCATTTAATTAGTAACAGCTAAGAACCAATAAAATTCCCATCAAATACCTTAGAGTAGGTTTTAATAAAATATAGACAGCAAAAAAATCTGATGTTTACCACATTTACAGTATTGAAAATTGTTTGTGTGGAGAAGTGTGCTGGACATTCCTATTTGGGAAAAAGGGGTTTTGGAGGGAGATAAATTTGCCTGTTTTTCAAGGAAACCAATCATAAGAGCAGTGTTGCAATTGTGAACCCCGATATCCTGTCCCAATTCCAGTGTGAATAATTGGATTTTGCCATTTGAATTCTTCCTGCAGTTTCATTCAGAAAAGGTCATCTTTATTTTCTGTGCCAAACTGTTGTGTAGCATTTCTGTTTGCTGTTAAACAGTCATTCCTGTAGAAAGGGTTAAGTTTTGAGATCCTCTTTACTATATACAGGAACATCACTGCTGCACTAGTTTGGTTTTTCACTCAGCTTTTTATGCTGTCAAATGGCAACTTCTCAGCTGTCTCCTTTGCTATCAGTGGTGATTTGTTCTGTACATGGCCAATTCCCATCCTATTTGAATTTCCATTCGTTCTCTTGATGAATAACCTGATATGCTGTGACTGCTATAGACTGGTAGATTAGGAACCAATAGTTATGGTGGCTGTTACCTGCAGGTACATGAAGAATCAGAATTGTGGTCACATCTGTGTCTTTTGGGGTATTCTCTGTTGATATTTCAGGTATACAGAGATGGTGTACAATCAGTGCTTCTCTGTAGAATCTAATTCTACACAGCCCACTTCCAACCAGGAGTTAATATTATTTGGCCACCTTTTGTTCTAGCATTACAGGTTTCCTATAGATCTTGATAGTGATAATTAACCTAACAGCAGTACAGTACCTTCCACGTGAATAGCAGAAATTGGGACAAGAAAAGGAGAATTAAAAGCAGTACTGTGTTACTAGGATGACCATAATTCCCAAAGTGAGAAATAGGGCCATGTGTTGTAGATGATGGTGGTAGGGGTGAAGTTCATGGGATAGTTTTGGTCAGGGTTGGGATGTGTGCACAGAAGGGCCCGGATAGGTGAGGGAGGAAGGAAAAAGCATGTCCAGGTCTCCCTTTCCCACTCTTCAGTTAAGATAACACCCTTCCCCTTTTGGAATAAAACCCTAGACATGCCATAGTAAAGGGCAGAATAGGGGAAAATAGTATAGACACTTGTGTTCCCTTTCCTCTGAGGTCCAGCTCCTTTACTCTATTTTTACCCGTGTCTGCAGGCACAATCCTTCCCCAATTTCTCCTTCTCTTATTGTTTTTCTGTCTTCTGCTCCTCCTGGCTTTTTCCCCTCTGCTCATTCCTTTTTTCTCCCTCCCTGTTTTAATCTACTCCTTTATTCTTTCCTCCCTATCTCACTGCTGCACTCCTCCTGTTTCCCTCTCTCTTTTTCTACCAGATTTGTTTTGTCAGTTTTTTGCCTTCTTTCTATTACTCCCTAGAAACAGATACCTTTTTCACTTCATACCTTGCATACCCATACAATCCAGGAAAGGGCTGATGAATAGGAGGGCAGATATCAACCAGGCTCTATCAGTAACCACTTGCAATTGGTGGTTGCATGGCAGAGCTCCCTGGAGCCTTGTTACTTCCAAGGTTGCCTAATCACAGTGAGTCTGACTCTCAAGGACTCATGAAGAGTGAAGACTTACCAAGAGATCTATTGTGGGGGGTGTCAGGGCAGCAACAAAAAACAAGCCTGGTGGGTACTGTTGGTCCTTGAGCACACATGCTGTCAACGAGCATGCTGTCAGTTTAATCAGCTCAGCTGGCCCCTTGCTTCTCAGGTGGAACCAGGTGCCAGTTTTATAAAACTCATAGATACTAGGAGAGTCCCTGAAAACAGGGACAGTCCCATTTGCCAGGCACACATGATCACCTGTGTGTCAGCGCATTTAGATAAGTGAGCATAAATAGTCCCTTTGTAGGAAGTGTTTCTCTCCTCTGTAGGCACCTCTGCAAAGTCATTGTAACAAGATTGATTTGTTCCCATACAGAAAGGTTACAGAGGGATTTTATGTTTGGGGTGGATGCATCTTTTTCCTGCTAGACAATGTAAACTGCTTTCAGAGACCAAGGGCCAGAATTTTAAAGGACTTGAGGCATATAAATACCTTTCAAAATCTGGCCCCTAGTCTCTAAGCACTGTGCCTCTAACAAACATAAACCTACTTGCAGCCTTCCAACTTAGCAAGACATAGCAGTTTGGCACAGATCCTCAAAAGGTATTCAGGTTCCTATCTTCCACTGATTTCAATGAAAGGTAGGGACCTAAATACCTTTGAGGATTTGGGCCTTGGTGCTTGAGTTAAGGAGAGAGTAGGGCTGAGGGACATCCATTTACCTTCTGCTGAGTTTCCCTGAAACTGCCTTCCACTTAGCAGAATCCAATGAGGAAAACCTCCAGCCTAGAGCTGATCACCACAAGCTCCAACACCTTCCTCTTGAGACCAAGTGCAGTGTACGTGGATAGAGGTAGTCTCAGTCATTCTCATACCTCACAGGTCTTCTGGAAAGGGAAATGGGAGAGGTGAGGAGCTATCTCGCTTTTGGAGATGAGAGGAATGGAAGATTTGTGGGTTTTTGTTTTTTGTTTTTTTTTTTTTACATGGATGCTCATTACGTACCTCAAAAAAGTCTGCATTGGCTCCATCCATAATGTTCAGAATGACTATGAAATAGATTTTTATTTTAATGGATCAATGTGTGTTACCAACATCATTTAAAGGGAATGCATGAGTTTACATATAATGTTGCTACACAGATTTCATCATGATTATTATTGTTCAGTGATCAAATGATACGTGACAAGGCACATTTTGTACAAAGATTATTACAATAGTGTGTAGTGTGTGAATACAGGGGTGTATTCAGTCACAAACACCTTTACAGTTTTGTTCAACAATAGTATGTACAACATCCCTTGTATTCTCACAGCATTTTTCCAGGGCCCAAAAGAAGAAGAGGTTTCCCATCCCGGAGACCTTTCTGACTCTGGGCTCAGCTAGCCCTGCTCCTCAATCTTGCACGTCCTCTTTCTGTGCCTTTCTTATAATTCTGGAGTGGATGGGCTAATTTGCTCTTTAGCTCACCCAGCCCACACCTAACTCATTACCCCAATCAGCCTTGGCTGGGGAACCAATTGGTGTGAGAGTGATCAGAGTGCAGGCTCATCTGTTAACTTCCTGCACTCTGTCACAGTCACACTTAATTGTTATAGATCTCTAGAGAGTTCAATAGATTGCTTATAACCATCTGCAATACTTTCTACTGATGTGAGTAAAACTATGTTACACTTATACTCATATCTGCAACGTGTTTGTAGCAGCAATTAATCATGTATTAACCCTTTATCAATGGACCCTTAATAATATGAAGTGTTACATAAAACTTTAAGAGAAGTCCAGGTAGACTCCAGTAATAGAAATAAAAATGAGCCCACTTGTCCATGCACAGAAGGACTCTATTGCACTGAGATTTTACCATGAGACTGTCATACACAAGGAAAGGAAAACAACTGAGAAGATCTAAGTTTTGATTCCTGCAAGAAGTTGGGCTCTCAATTCCCACTGTAGTCAATGGGAGTTGAGAGTGCTCATCATTTTATCAGAGGTGCTCAGGTAAAGATATGTAACTGATTAAAGGCATTTGATCAGACTATATATAATATAGTTTCTCATGAGCTGCAGACGTCTGGCTGGGGTCAGTGCTATTGTATTGCATTTTAAATAAAAACTCTGGGGTCAACACCATTGTAATACATTAAAAAAACCCTGCCCTGTTCACGACAAGATATTCCTTCAATCTCTGCAACAAAAAGGTGATAAAATATAAAGAGACTAGTGTCTAAAGAGGTCAAAAGTAATAAGTAGAGCTGCAGCTCTGGAGTGAGCTAGCTTGTCAGGTTGTTAATTAAATGAACCCTAATCTCAAGAAATGCTGGAAGCGGATAGATGAATGTGGCAATGCTAGTTCATGTGCCTCATCACTATGTTAATTTTATCATGAGATTAATTTATACATTTTGTAATGGAACAAGGAGAGAAAACCTTTTAGCCTGCCAAGGATTACTCCAGGAGAGAGTGACATTTCAGTTCTTTACACTTGTTAAAATAAGAGTAGCAGATTTTGGGCTCCTGTAATTGTGTACATCTTAAAATATTTAATTTGAACAATCCTGCGAACAGACTTAACCATTCACTGACTTGTGGCTGAAGCCGAACTGTGTTTGCAGACAGCTGCGTAGGGACCATGGTGCTCTTTTGGAGGGGAGTGAGCATAGAGCTCTATTTAACAAACATCTTGGGTCTGATTTGTTGCCTGATTTAGGAGGTTAATATAATTAATTTGGATAGTACCGGTTATAGGCTCGCCAGTTAATCTGATCAGAAGATAAGGTTCTTGTCCCAGAATCAGGCTACACAGAATGTGCACAGGACCCTGGGGGGTATGCCAGAACTCTCACACTGAGACCAAAATAGTCTTAAAGACTTTTATTGAGATAAAAAGGAATTATAATCAAATGGTAAAATAATCAGAGTTACAAATGCAATACTATTATTTTAAAGATGCATATATTATATTATGTACTATAAAGCTTTTGATTAATATACTGTACTCACACCCTTCCTTGATGACCTGGTTATAAGAGATCAGGGACCAGCCTTGCCTTGGGTTCCTCAATTCTTGAGTGAGAGGTGCAGAGCTTAGAAGAAGCTAGAGCTAAGAGCTATTGAAGCTGACTTAGAATTTCACGTAACTAACTGGCTTAAAACTTAAAATTAAACTAACAGTAACAAACTAAGAAAGACGCTTGGAGCTTATGATCAGATTAGATTTCTTGGCATGGTGGGTCACTCCTCTTATAGGGCATGGGTGCTTGAGCCCTCCTTCTACGTCCAAACCTAGTTTCCTCACTCACCAAAGTGTTGGGGTTCACTTACTCCATAGGCTGGTATGTTTGTACATATTGATGACATATACATACATATTAATGACCTCAGATCATTCACACATTTGTTATTTTTGTTCTTCTGGTTATTTCGGTTCTTTTCTTGTGGTGTACCTGTTTACAGAGGGCATGAACTTTGGAAAGCCTCTATGCCCCCCTGCTTCAATGCATCCTTTATCTATCTAAGTTAAAGGTCACTGCCATATGTGGGCCTTATGCTTTTAACTTATCACTATCTATCTAGGTAAAAGGTCCCAGACATATGTATGCTAACTTTGCCTTAGCTTAACATACAGAATATGGCCTGTAGGTCTCTTGCGTTACACCCAAACTATTTTAATATAAAATTATAAATCTTTTATAATAAAACAAACAATCAAAACCATAAAAAAAATAAGAAACCTATAAGAAAAATATATAGGCAAGCCAGCAAGCTAGCCTTATAGGCTACAGATTCACCACTGTTACACTCCAGTGTTATGAGGTTTTATGAGCGTTACATCAGCATACAATTGGGAACACCCCACTGGGGAATCAGGGCCACCATTATTAGAAAGACAGCTATTATAACGGACATAATATCTGTGAGATTAATGATCATCTGATCAATCTCTATCTGAACCATCTGTTCATAAGAGCTATCACAAAGAATTTACTTGTACTTCAAATGATACTTTTAAGAAATAATCAGGTAAATATACTTTCATGTGTGATACATTCCCTCATGAGGACTGCTTGATGTTCATATTTTTAGAGCATGTCTGTTTTAGCAATTTGCCATTTATTTTATTGAGCTGTCCTGCTTTTGGTTTGGGAGTGTTCCATTTTGGAAAATAATTTGTTATTGAAAATTTTCAAAGACAAACTGGGGCCAAGATTTTTTTTTAAATGGGTGCCTATTCCTAGGGTCCTAAGTCCATAGTTCATCCTCTAAACAGGGAGTCCAGTTTTCAACAGTGCAGAGAACCAAGCAGTTGCAGGGATGCCAAGGGATGCTGTTAGCTGCTCACCTCTCTTGAAAATTAGGCCTCTTATTTAGTTGTCTAAATATGAATATGCAAGCCTAATTATAGGTACTTAAAATAAAAACACTGGCAATTACACTTCAGTATGGCAGGCTCTTTCCAAAAGAAAAACACCACGGGTCTGTGAAAGGAGCGGTGGTCAGGCAGCAGAAGAAAAAGCAGTTGTTTCATCTTCCCCCCCCCCCCACCTTTGAGGTAGACTGTTCGCTTGTCCTTCAGCTTGATTACATCCATTTGCTAATACTTCTTTTTGAATTTCTGACCTAGATTTGCTACAGCCATGGCAAGAAGTGTTTTTCCTTAGTGCCTGGAGCAGTCAGTTCAAAAATAAACTTTATTTAATAAAACAATTAGTTCCAGCTGAATTCACTTTGTAGAATAACGATCCATTTGAAGTAAAATGGAAATGGTGGCAGGTTAAGGTCAAGAAAGAAGATAATGACGTCTGTTTCAAAGTGCATCCAACAAAACATCTTAAAAATTTAATGTTTCCACAAGGGCATTTTCCTCTTCTTAGTATAATTTCTCCCCACCATGTTACACACATGAATAAAGCCAAAACAATGTACAATAATAAAGCTAAGCTTGAGGCTTACTTAGGCATAGTACATATGTATATTCAAAGTAAATATACTACAGTATATATTCTAAAATGTAATTGGTTTCACAATTATTGCTGAATTTAGCTACCCACCGAGCTGAGGTCAAGGTCATGGGCCCCCATCCTTCTTTCAGAATTATTGTGGAATCTATTCTATGGTGTGAGGAGGTTTACTTTTGTAACTCCCATTAGTGGTTCTGGCAGTTACCAGCATGAATCCTCATTGCATTGCTGGCCGAAGACTCCCTCCCCCATATGGTCCATCCTTTGCCCCCACACAGTACGCTGCACGATCAGGACTTTAGCCAGTAGAAATTATTTTAAACACATTTTCTGTCAACCTGTAAATTAGCATAAGATGTAGGCCTTACAGTAAACAATGCTGCTCTTGGTTTCTCATCAATGCACCTTGAATACAATTTGCTATCTCAAATCTGGCTGAAGAGGCTTCTCTTCCCCCACCCCCAACTTCTGTCCCCACCACCTCTATGGTTTTATTATCCATGCTACTAGAAGAAGCAAACCCAACTAATGTTCATGCTCATTGTTGCTGCTGCATAGTGTAATCCCAGCTAACAAGAGCTGGGGTATGGTGTAAGTACAGCCATAAGGGGTAAGTTTTCTAGGAACTCCTAAAAACTTTTCTTGGTTTTAACCAGTATTATTACACCAGTACAGCCATGAGTACTAAACAGCGATACTCAACCTTTTACTAAAAATGCCTTTCCCACAAACTAGAGAGAAAATTCTACTCCCAGTTACACCAGTGTCCATCTGGCATAACTCCACTGATGCAAGGTTATATCAGTGCAAATCAGGGCTAATTCCATTGATGCCAAGGGCAAGTGATTCTAGATGCGCACTGGTGCAAGGAGAACAGAATCTGACCTTACGTTTTCACGGAGGCCCTACACATGAATAAGCATTTTGACTATGGCTGCACTGACTTCCATAAACTATCCTCAAAAAAAGGAAATACAGCTCTAGTCCTAGCCCTTGTAGGTGCCAATATGTGAGCATTAAAAAAATATCTGAGCCTTTCACAGTGCAATATGATTTACTGAGACACTGGGCAAACCTTATAAATCATTTTAATTATTTCACTTAAATAGACTGTGGTAATAGATCAATAGAAATTACAGCATTTAGTCTTATAATACTGTGCATTCACTATGGGGAAGAAATTATATTAACTGATTTAGGAGCTGCTAGTAAATGAAAAACAACAATTTAATGGAATCTTTCCAATTTTGAAGTTTGCTTTGCTAGAAAAGAAAGGATACTGGTATACAAAGCCAATTTTTGACCCTAAAAGAAAGTAACATCTAGGTAAGATACTTATGACTTAAAAACTTTCAGCATTCCATACATTACATTTTAAAAAACCCCAACAATCCATCCTTAAATAAATTATGGGTAAGGTCATCATCAGGGCCCTATTGTAAATCAGCTGATACTACTGAATTGAGCTACCCTTATACAAATTTTAATTTTCGTAAGAAAACACATAATAGCACTGTATGTAATAAATTCAGGTAAGAATAACATCTTCAAAAACAGCCTCTTAATTTCTGACTGCAGTTTTGCGAGTTTAAATGTATCTGTGTGACAGCTGTGTGTGAAAATGGGGCCACTATCTAATGGCCTATTTTGCATGAGCAATTTCCATGAGAAAATTCTGGGGTTTGTGCTAACAAATTTGGAGGCTGTTCAGAACCCCATCAAAAAATTGGCTCTCTGGTCTCAAATTCATGTAATTAAAAAAAGAATCAATGTAAGTTAAACAGAGAAAATGAAAATCTGATCTCATTTAAACTGTAAGTGTAAACTGAGGGTGAGACCACTGAATGCATGAATTCAATATCGGTGGCCTGTGTCTTTTGCATGTGTTATGTTAATCCATATTATTAAAAGTATTTTCCCCTGAACTAAGCTGTTATGTTTTAAATACTTAATGTACTGATAAAATAATACTGTACATTTGACTACTGTGGGTTTCACAGGCGTAACTGGGCAGGAATTTGCCCGCAATAGCAAACCATCATGTATTACACCAATGCTGTACCTATGCAATGTGCTCTTTTAAGAGCCTGAAATTCTATTGATAGCTAGTATGACAACTGCCTGCTATCTCAGTTAAACCTCTCTTTAGGCCCTCAAGCTCCATGGCATTTGAATTACGCACTTCATTACACCCCAATTAGGTAGAGCTGCACAGTGAAAATGATCATCAGTAGGATTCATTTATGAAAACGCCACATTATTATATATGGTTCAGTGCATATGAAAATATAAATATTTGTAACATTTTTATTATTGAAGAGTCTGTTTCAGAGTAGCTGAGATGTTCAGACTCCTCAAACCTGCCAAGTTTCAGTCCGAATTTTTCAGATATCTCCTTGACCTTTCAGATACTGTACTTTGGAACTATTGTTCAAATTAAAAGAAATGGATTGAACTTAATCACATAACTAATTTCAAGTGCAGAATTATATATATTATTGGTCTCTTCCAGTTTATAAAAACAACAGCTAGCACATTTCGCACTGTATTTAGGTAAACACCATCCTGAAGCTTTCAAACTCCCCTTTCCATAAATTTATTGGACTTTCAGATATAGGCAACAAATCAGACTAATGTTTTCCTCCAATCCTTTGTATACCAGCCGCAATAGAGGAACACTAAATCAAGTGAAATACACAGCGTGAAACACATCGTGTTTTCATGGCAATGAACACGAGTAGTGTTTTTTCTGGCACTGCGCTCCTAGAAAAGACTGCAGTGGCAAGGTTTAAATTACCACTGGGAAATGATCCTAACCTTGGTTGACTTTTTCCATGTACACTTATGACTATGTTGACAGATACTTTCCTGTGACTATGAAAACTCTAGATATTCTCTTCACAGATGCTTTGCTTTAGTGAAATAGAGTAGTCTGGCTATAACACAAGTTGTCCTACCAAAATAGGTCTCATAAAAAAATTGTTAATTTCTTGCATGCATGAAATCACAGATAAATTTTAGTTCCCCACTCTTGTATTTTGTACTTGGAATTTTTTTCATTTATGCAGTCATACATTTTGTTTGTTATTATAATGTGGTAATAAATGCTGACTTTGACACATACTCATCATTCATTTTTATATTACTGTTTGTCTGGGCCTGATTTTGACAGGTGCTGAGCACCCAAAATTCCAGAAGCAAAAAAGATGGCACATTGTTCTCTGATTCCATATATTTCTGAGAAATATGACCAGGCAAAACCAGCGAAACTGAAAAACTCAGTTTTGAGTTATGCCTTATGCACCAAGGTATACCAGATTTTATTTTTCTGTCTTGTTTACCCCTACCCATTACCATGTAGATTGCAGTATTGCATATTATTAATTATTGCTATAAGCCATTTAAGAGAGTCTACTATATAAGGAGTTTTGGCATTGACTTCAATGGCACTGGAATCTGGCTCTGAATGAAATTGTTTGTTCAACCAGCAACTTAACTGAGAGTCACTATAACCAGAGGTTTCAGAGTATAACCAGAGTTGCAGTTAGCACCTTGTAGTCCATTTAACCAGCTGAAGACTTTCATTCCGCTACTATAAGTTTAAATTGTATCCAAGTCAATATAAATGGATTACACTGTATGCAGCATTATTTATAGTCCCAAATTATTAATTTTTTACTATATTATATTGAACTAACATAAATGCATTGCTGATGTGAAATTTGGTAAAGATTATAGAGTATTTGATGTTTCCCTCAATCAAATAAGTTTTCATAGTCTTATTTGATTTTGTTGTCTTTAACTTGCATTGCACATTTTCTTGAAAGCTGCAGTTCCAAGCTAGTGATCAATATCACCGACAGACATAGCTCAGTCTGGATCATCACTCAGTATAGTTATTCCTCTGCCTGACTCAGATTTAGACATGCACACTATGTCACAATCCTTATCCAATGATTTATCATCATTCCCAAGTGAACACAACTCCCATGCATACACACTGTTTGGCTCATTCACAGCATGACACACTACCTATATATTTCTAGCTTTCCAAACCTTGGAGCAATATATGTTGATGTGCAGTAAATGACAATTTGGAATGTTTCAGTTTACAGCCTCTTATGGATCAAGTCCTAATACTTGTCAGAGATACAAGATTAGTTACAATGTAATAGGAAAGCAGTATTTTAAGTTGTTCACAACTTATGGAACTCTTCAAAATCCCTGAAAGATGCAGCTTTTCTTGGAGTTCCCTAGAATCAGTCTGACTGGGCTTGCTCAGACAAAGCTCTTATTAAAGTCATTGGCAGTTTTACCTGAATAAAGGTTGCAAGATTGGGTTCTGTATAGGGTATGCTATAGAATACTACTGATTTTCTGATCAATTTCATAAACTCATTTCTGTGGTGATTTCACAGTCTCACTACGGAGTCTAATTTACTCTACAGCTGTGCACACACAATTAAGGAAGGTTCCAACTTGTCTGCTTCTGGCCTGTCACCATCAGTGCAACTGCATATACTTGTGTGTTTAAGTCCCTTTCATAAGGCTGATCTGTAAGGCTGAGGCTGTGAATCCCTTGCAGTGGTGAGCAGTTACTTACAGAACTAACAACCGATCACCGTTGTGACTAAAGAGTTCATTATCTGGCCCTTCATGTGGCTCTAATTTTAGTGCCAAGGTATCAGAGACAGCAGAGGAGGAGAAAATAAACCCCTACTAGTCCATTCCCTAGAGGCCGTAATAGGATCGCTCCTCACAAAGTTTTTTCCTACTGCTTTAGCCAGTCTATTGTAGCCTTAAATATCTTGGGTGATAGGGCTTCCACCAATTGCTTTGGAAGGCTATTCCACACTCTACTGTGGTATCCACATGCAGATCTGTTCCCTGATAGCCTAAATTTACTTTTTTCATACTTGTATCCACTTCCTCTTTCTTCTACACCCTGAATAAAAAATGATCACTTTTGGGCGTGGTTTGGACTTTCAGCACAGCCCTGAAGAAAAGGTGGTGCAAAAGCTACATCACCCCAGAAGCTAGCCCAGGAGTCTCCATGACACCCGAGCCACAAAGCTCTCCCTTGCTCCCTCTTTGCTTAGGGCAATGGTAATTTGCTGTAGGTTTACAACAGGTATAAATTACAAGCCCAGTGCTGACAAGTGAGTAAGGGGTTAAGCTAGTTCCCCACTGCTCTCCACCCAGGGAAAGAGTAAGTATGCACATAGCTCTGCTTACACCTATACACCTGGAGAGCGGGGAAAGGGATTCATATTCCCCCTTTTACTTCGTTGTGTGGGCACACAATCCAAGTAATAATCTAGCCCAGGGAATTTCCATCATGTTGAGTGCCTCCCCTTAGCCTTTCGCCAAGATATTCACATGTGGTGCATCGTTTACCTGAGGAGGGAGGTCAAAGGGAGTAAATTTCAGAGTAACAAAACAATTACCTTCCAGAGAGTACAACCAAATGGAAGTACAAATTACCTTTCCGTACAGCAGATGACACGTATTTAAAGATGCAAAAGCTGCTTGGTTAATGACACACTGACAGATATCCATCACTCGGAACAATTCTGACAAGCCAGGAAGTACTGAAATGGAACTATCCAGTGCAAACTAAAAGTGAATGAATACATTACATAAATTAAGAAATTCAAAATGCAATGCTACATCCAGCACTTTATACACATTGTGTAAATATATGTTTTCTGTGGCTTATAATATACTCTTTGAATAAGAACAACATTTACAAAAAGATATTGAGAGTGTATGGAACTCAGAAGTATAGTACTAGGATTTTGCCAAAGCAGTTGTGGATTTAGTTGAGACACCCAACATCAGCAGTCAGCTCCAGACACAATGCATATGGCCCCTGAAGACCCAGAAGTGGAAATTAGTGACCATACTCCCACTGACTGACTGTCAGAACTACTATAACCCTTATGAAATTTAATAAGAAATAAACTTTATTGTTTTTTTTTTAAAAACCATCATCTATAATTTCATTGGAAATGACATGGCTTCAAAGATTTTAAGGCCAGAAAGGAGCACATTCTGCAGTCACCTAGTCTGACTTCTTGTATAACCCAGGCCTTAAAATTTCACCAGTGATTCCTGCATCAAGCCCATGAACATGAAGTTGAACTAAAGCATCCTCCTTTAGAAAGACCTGGCTATAAAACCAAAGATAATAGTTAACAAAACCCACCCTCTATACATGCATCTATATATTATTATACATTTTGAGTAATTTCCGTATAACCATATTAGTTTCACCCCTATTAAATTGTAGAGGACTTTTCCATTAGAGATGTGGGAAAATAATTTAAGGGAGGCACATCTACAACATTACACAGAGATCCATTAATTAATCTGCTGCACGTTCCTTTTCAATTTTATTCTTAATTTTCATTTGGGGGTTTAGAATTGCTCATGAATTGCTATAATGAAAGGGCTGGATGTCACCGGGATTATGATACAAGCTCCCTGCCATTAAAGAACAGATTAAATGTGTTCTTTTAAAGCGTATTTTTTTTTAATATTGTACTTTTAAGATCACTGAGACCAATTTTAAAATAAGTAAAGCTGAAAAAAAGTGTACCTTTCTATCAAATCTGGAACACAGAGAATCAAAGTGTCAGTGGTGGCCCTTCAAACTATGTGACCTATAAACCACATGGTACTCAACATCACAAGTACAGCCTCTGTCCACAGCACCATCCCTGATCCTGTCCCACTGTGACACTGGTGGTGAAAATGCAAATTCCTTAAATGCCTCCTTCACTTCCTACTTGGCTTCTTAGCAGGTGGTGTCACGTGAAGCTGCAGAGAGCCTCACTGTTGAGGGAGAAGTCAGGGGATAGCAACATGAATACCAATTTGGTTATTGAGTTCATTCCAGGTCTAGTCTATTCCAAGAAGAGAAGGGAGTTGAACTGGAACCCCAACAATCTACCGTCCATAGGAAACCCTTAAACCCAAAGCCAACTCTGTAAAGTCTTATAGTAAGCATAACAATAAACCATTTTAATCAAATAGAAATTCCTTTGACCTACAGGCCATATTCTGTATGTTTGCTAGCAAGAGAACAGAGATTGACTCAGCAAAGAGAGTAGACCATCTTTGCACCTCTGGATCAGATGTGCAGCATGCGGATGGGTCAGTGTGGGGAAGCTGGTGCGACTGCAGTAGTATGGTTACACTGAGAAGACTTTGGATTGGAGGGCTGTCATTTCACAAATAAATCATTTAAAAAGACATCATCAAAAGTTTTTGACCAGAAGTGTTTGAACATTACTTTGCTCTAGATATAAGTACAATTCTGCTTTTATGATTATTCACAAAGACAATGGTCAACTCTATCTAGGGTGATCAGATAGCAAGTGCGAAAAATCGGGATGGGGCTGGGGGGGTATAGGAGCTCATATAAAAAAAATCCCCAAATATTGGGACTGTCCCTATAAAATCGAGACATCTGGTCACCCTAACTCTATCTAAATAATTAACAATTTTGGGGGGATTGGTTTCTTTTTGCTCGTGATTACATGCACTTTTTTTGTTTCCAAAACTTCTACTTCTTCAGATATAAAAGAATACTAATTGAAAAAGGATGCTCTTATACTGTCCCGTATATCAAGTGTTGAAAACACTGCAATCTGTCTTTGCTAAAAGCATTAAGACTAACATTTTTGATCCCATCAATTTTCTGTCTTTTTTTAGTAAATAGAAGTACTGAGGGAGTTTGAATAATAACTGCCCAAAGATTCAGGATGATGAAAATGAACTTAGCCTGCCTCTGGCTAAGCACAAAATTTATTGTTTAGTGAAAGATGCTATGGAAGCAGCACTTATGTTACCAACTTGTTTTTGACATACAAGTTCTCCACAATGAAGCAGTTTATTTACTAACTTTCAACTAAAATAAATCTCACAACCTGATTTCATGTTAGAAATGAAAATGTTCTCAAATGTCTTTTTACATTCTGAACAGAAGGCCTAAACTTGCTATGCTTCCTTATTGACTGGAATCCTGGGTCTCCTGAAGTCCATGAGGTTTTTGCCATTGATTTCAATAGAGGGAGGATTTCATCCACTGCCTTCTTTGATAGTTTTGCCTGATGTAGGCTTGGAAGACATTAAAAAAAATGTAAGCACATCAGGTGGATACTCTGTAACACTATACTAACAGCTTGTAGGCTATATTTCTTTGATCTTTAAAGATTACATATGTAGGAGTCTACCAAACTCATGGCTGTGAAAATTGCATCATGGACTGTGAAATCTGGTCTCCCCATAAAATATGGTCTCCCTGTGAAATCTGGTCTCCAGCTTCCCAGCTCTGAAGGCAAAGTGAACAGGAGTGGCTGCTGGCTGGACACCCAGCCCTGAAGGCAGCACCACCACCAGCAGAAGCGGAGAAGTAAGGGTGTAAATACCACAACCCCTTAATAGGCTTGCAACCCCCTTTTGGGTTGGGGCTCCCATTTTGAGAAATGCTGCAGAGAAACCTCACATTTTTTTGTGGGTTTGTCATGGCATAAAAAGCAAATTTTGCAGACGTGTAACATGATTTAAAAAGATCCCTACACACATGTATTGCAAAAGCTAATTTGTCCTGTGCATTTTGAGTACACACAGGGCCAGATTTGATCTGTAACACTGGTGTAAATCTGGAGTTAACTCCGTTTATGTCAGTGGATTGACACTAGTGTAAGTGCAACCAGACTGACGGTGCAGCCTGGAGCCATTAGGATGAAAAGTGCAAAGTTCCATTAATTTTTCAGTGAAACTGTACTGGTTATTAGCCTTGGTACATAAAAATCATTGCTTACTCTTAGCTCGCATTGGCACTGCAGTAGCCCAGGAGTTATGTGTACTGTCCCATGATAATAGAAGTAATGCACAAAAAACCCCCACAGCACTTGGATTTGATGTATCATGTCAAAAATTCAATTAACCTAGTGTTAGGTTCTGAAGGTCTTCTGACTTATTATGGTAGGCAATTGGAAGAAACAAAACTCCCTGAAAGCTGTATAGTACATAGTACCTATTCCTAATGGACACTGAATCTTATGAAAGAGCAAAAGTTGCTGCAAGGCTTTGGCCATTAAAACTAAAGCAGAAACTGCAGAGGTATGTTGCCCTTTTTGAATATGATCAGGAGAAGCGAAGCCATTTCCCTTTTCAGGGAAGTAGTGCTCTCAAAGGAAAGATGTTTTAGTAAAAATCCCCAACACACTCAGAAGCAATAAAGCCGTAAAACCTCCTCCCAACATACATTCATTTTAAGTTTGTCAGTTATTAGGGCCATTTTCCTTCTGAATATTTCTTATGGTTACATTTAGTTTTAAGACTACAAATGTATTATGAGCAGTGCTGCCTCCATGTTTTTCAGCCAATGCTCCCCTGTACTACTCTCAAAATATTGTGCCAACTCCAGGTTGCTTCTTCTAAGTATGTGTATTTGGGAAAAGAGTTGGCCAAGTGAGATAGAACCGCTGCACTTTTCTCTAGGAGTAGCGTGACTATACGTCCTGTTTTGGCCAGGGTAGTCCCTTTTTAAAGCCCTGTCCCAACTTTTTTTTTGCCAAAACCGCGCATTTGTCCCGTTTGCTCTTGCCAACTGAGGAACGTGCAGGGAGGGGGCTGGGTGATCGGCAATGCAAGCCCTGCATGGGAGGGAGGGCTCGAGCTAGTCATGTCAGAATACAAGTACTGAAGATGCTGTGGTAGAGTACAGTCATGTCTCATAGAATGGAAAAAGTCCTGAATTTGGCCCAATAGATTTAATTGTATTTAAAATTCATACTTTTCTAATAAAACTTTTTCACCAAATCCTCTGGTGACTGTTTCACTTTTCAAATTGAGGTCTGAAATTCTTCTTATTTTCTACATTAGTCTAATTTAATTCTCATCTCAGTAATGATAAAGAAGTTATTAAAGTCTGAAACATTAAAAGTCTTGGTAATTTCATTTTTTCCCAGTGGACTCATAGATACCAAGGTCAGAAGGGACCATTATGATCATCTAGTCTGATCTCCTGCACAATGCAGGCCACAGAATCTCACCCACCCACTCCTGCGATAAACCTCTTACCTATGTCTGAGCTACTGAAATCTTCAAATCATGGTTTAAAGACTTCAAGTACACAAAGCTTTTAATGGATGTCAAAGTCCTCTGCAGGTACACGTTCTGTGACCAAAATATAAAGTCAAGGGCAATTGTTATGAGATGTATGGCATTCCTAGCTCCTGAAAACCATGTTATATGATCAGTTCCTATGCTGATGAGTGTAGTCTAAGAACTGGACTAGAACATTCCACCACTTTATGCTTCAACTATTTACCCTTTTCTTGCCCCCTTCTACTTTTTCCTCCTCTGAGAAGTTTTTTGCCATCCTCACCAGCATATTGTTGAACTCATCTAAGGAACTCAGTTAAAACCCATTCAGGTTTCACTTACATGACCAGAACTTTATCCAGAGGTGGGCAAACTATGGCCTGCGGGACTGCCCTGCCCAGCCCTTGAGCTCCTGGCGGGAGGCTAGTCCCCGGCTCCTCCCCTGCAGCTTCAGCTCACCGTGCCGCCAGCGCTCTGGGCAGCGGGGCTGCGAGCTCCTCCTGGGCAGCGCGGCTGTGAGAGCCGCCAGGTGTAGTGTATTCAATTGCTCCCTGTAGGAATATGCTACTTATGGAGCACCAGGATTGGCAGCCATGAGTAGTACACCGTAAATAGCACATTCCTGTGGGGAGCAATTGAATACACTACACCAGCCCTCCATATAGTTTCGGAACCCCGATGTGGCCCTCAGGCCAAAAGGTTTGCCCACCCCTGAATTAATCAGTAGATTACCAAAGCTCTTGTTAACATTAGCAAACCCACAAAGTACTTCAGCTGGAATAACTGTCCGTGAACAATTTTCTGGTCATCAATTAAATGCTAGTATTAATTTAGGCAGCACCTAGCATTCACCTCTTTTCTTTTCACCCCTGCTTTTCTTCCCCACTGTAAAGGAGAATCCCACTCACCTTCACTTTCTGAAAGCAGGAATATCCCTTTTCCACCATCTTAGAACAGTGATTACGTATAGGATATTCCAGGCTCCAGAACCTCAGAGTAACTGTTTCCACCACATGTTCTTCCAAAGTTCTGCTTTTTGTGTAGATGCATCTACTACATACCCATGAAAGACTGAATGGATTTAAGGGAATTAGTACTGTGATATGGACTCACCAGCTTGAGTTTAGCACAACGTGGTAGCGACTCAGAGTTACCACCACATGGTGGTATATATGAAATGAGCTGGTGTTTCAATCCAATGGCTAGTTGAGAAGTTTTCATCACAAATCCATCACTATGATTGGCAGTCTCATCAGAGAAGCCAGATTCCTCATATGTAGGGAGACTGAACAACCCTCTCATTCTCTTGTAGTCCCTCCAGAAGAGGATTCAGGTCGATAGTCCGAGGAAGCTTGCAAAAATGACTGCCTTTGCTGTACCTGTTCTGTTGACAGAAGCTTGTTGTCTCCATCGTGGTAAATAGAGCACCTGCCATGAGCACTAAATTCATTTATTTTTCAATATGTAAACAAAAGCAAGCAATCATACCATAGCCAGTCCCCATGAACTCTCAGAAGCACTCTGCCAGATAAGAGAGTGTGTTTATTTACCAGTTTAACACATTAGGAAGAGTCCATTAAAAATTTGCATCTTAGCATACAACAAATATTTGAAGTAGTGTATTTGGTGTTGACCAGGGCAGAGTGGAGCACAGAACTGTTCCAAAGGAAGAGATTCTGGAAGAAGATTCACATCTAAGTGTTTAGGTATAGTAAATACTCCAATTTCCACTATAATGTTAAAACACTAAAGCTGACTGAGCTAGAGAGTTATACAGAATCCTTCATTGTTTGAGTCAAACGTCAAGAGCTGCATCTCCAGTACTCCACGTACATGGTTGGCAGAGGACTGCACGGTGGCTAAAGAACTTTAAAAGCCTCATTTGTTTCCTGCTAATCAAAACACGTAAAAAGTCAATCTCAAGGAACGGAACATCTTCAACACCTGCTGAAGTCATTGAACCTACCACCATTTTTGCCCACCGCCATCTGGTTATTTCTTTTTTAGGATTCAGTCTTATAGATACAGCCATCTTCTCTTTGTAAGAGATATTCGGAAATGGTGCAGCAGGTCCTTAATGAAGTACTTTAAGTGAATATTGTACATCTGCTTCCTCAGGCAAATCTTTCTGGAAATAAAACATCTGTAGGAAATGTAGCTCTTGAAATATCAACTCAGGGTGTTTCTTTTGAAAGCAATATCCCTTTCTCAGAAAAATGAAACAGACACAGATTTTGCTGTTTCACTGTCCAGCCCTTCTGGTCCCCTAGATAACAATAATAGCTAACTCTTTAAACTGACATTAGCACAGTGCAGTATTGAACAAACTATTTAAAAAATCATATATCCTTCAGGTCAGATTCCCTTTATCTCCAAAAAACAAGATTACATTTACAATTAGATTACTGATCAATATGAATGAAATCTGAAACAGCTTAATGTATTGACAAAATATGAGCCATGTGTACTGGCATTTAGCAGGCAACTCCTTATTTATGTTATGGGTTGGTTTTCTTCATATCGGTAAGAATATTTTCCTCTTTAAAAATCAAACTCAATTTGATCATTAGTGAAGCCTATTGACATTCATCACACTAGGGGTTTAAGATAAATGAATACACTGTTAAAATGTAAAAAAGATTAACCTACTATTTTGTTTCTAAATATTTGCCCCCAAAATTCCATAACTGTAAGCATATTAAATATAAATTCCCTACTCTTCGACAGGAATTCAAACATATAAATGGAAATATTACATAATGATGTAAACATAAACTGAATCAGTTACAGACACCAGACAATTAAGCAGTAACAGTTTAAAAAAAATGGAGGACCTACGATACATATTTAGATTTAGAGGTGTTGTCTAAACCCCCAGTATAGATGCAGTGCTCCAATGTAAAGCAAGGCTTGCACAGGCAAACCTTATCCCAGTTTCAAACCAATCTCAGTGTTTGAAGTTGACCTCTCCCCCACATAACCATTTTTCAGTAAAGATGAAGTTTCAATAACCATTCTGTTTTTTTAAGAGATGACATTTTTGTTAATGAAAATGTTCTCAAACCATTTTTTTGTGAAAAAATTGTTTGTTGCAAAAAGTCCATCTTTGGAGGAGAGGGGGGAACCCTTTTCATTCAAAAAAAAAAAAAAAAGTCAACCAGCTCTACTTGGTATTTGTCAACAGAAATTTAAGAGCCTTATCCAGAACCCATTGCAGTCAATGGATGTTGGTTCAGGCCCTACTTATATCACAGAATCATAGGACTGGAAGGGACCTCGTGTCATAAATATAAAGGGAAAGGTAAACCCTTTGAAATCCCTCCTGGCCAGGAGGGATTTCAAAGGGAGTCAGTGGTGTCTCAGGGGCAGAGCCTGGTGGCCGCCCGGCTGGAGGCTCAGGATCTCCAGGAAGAGCTGTTTGGACGCGTCTTTCCCCCCAGAATACTTCCCAAAACCTTGCACCCCACTTCCTGGACAAGGTTTGGTAAAAAAGCCTCACCAATTTGCATAGGTGGCCACAGACCCAAACCCTTGGATCTGAGAACAATGAAAAAGCATTCCGTTTTTTACAAGAAGACTTTTAATAGAAAATAGAAGTAAATAGAAATAAAGAAATCCCCCCTGTAAAATCAGGATGGTAGATATCTTACAGGGTAATTAGATTAAAAAAACATAGAGAACCCCTCTAGGCAAAACCTTAAGTTACAAAAAAGATACACAGACAGAAATAGTTATTCTATTCAGCACAATTCTTTTCTCAGCCATTTAAAGAAATCATAATCTAACACATACGTAGCTAGATTACTTACTAAAAGTTCTAAGACTCCATTCCTGGTCTATCCCTGGCCAAGACCAGCATACAGACAGACACAGACCCTTTGTTTCTCTCCCTCCTCCCAGCTTTTGAAAGTATCTTGTCTCCTCATTGGTCATTTTGGTCAGGTGCCAGCGAGGTTACCTTTAGCTTCTTAACCCTTTACAGGTGAGAGGAGCTTTCCCCTGGCCAGGAGGGATTTCAAAGGGTTTACCTTTCCCTTTATATTTATGACACCTCGAGAGGCCATCTAGTCCAGTCCCCTGCACTCCTGGCAGGACTAAGTACGATCTACGTCACACAATACATTATTAGCTTTTAGTTTATTAATATTGCACATTTGAGAATGTAATTAATTTTTTTCATTACACTGTTTTTGCAAGGATATTGTAAAAACGGATACATCCAAAATTTAACCTACCTTCAACATTCCATATTGTTTATTGGTTCTTCTGACTTTGCATAATGTAGCAGCTTCCCCAGACTGAGGTTATCAGCATAGTGAAATAAATCTCTGCTTTGTGACCAGATACTAATACACCTGGCACCAGATTCCTTTTTGATATAGATTTAATATACAGTTACATGTTGCACCATCGTTCCTTTGCCCTGCTTGTTGTGAACAGGCAGGTGATAGCAAGAATCTTGCATGTTCTGAGTGCTTCAGAAAGTAGGCAAACAGCCATGAATTGTGACTGAAGGAGGAACACACAATACATGTAGCAATTCAGTGCTGTCTATGTATAAAGGCATTAAAACTCATACACAGCTGCAGAAACATTATTTCAAAATCTTTTTATTCAACTGTTATTCAGCAATATACAATACAGTTTATAAACAAATGTCTTACCTTGCTTCCAATCTTTATTTAAAAATAAATATTATTGACAGTGAATATTAATTATGGTAAGATGTGCCTTTTTTAATCAAAATGTCTCAAAAAGAAATAATTTACTTTAATTAAAAAACAGAAAAAGGAAATCCAAAAACCTAAACACAATAATCTACTAAAAATATTTCCCTTCTTTAGAAGGGCTTTGACTCAACATCTTTACATATTATCATAAAGATAACTGCTCAACAGTTCGTGCAAAATGAATAGTCAGAGGGAAGGTTTAGAAAAGAAAAAAAATTACATTAAAATAGAGAAATCATAGGTGCCATGCACAGAGCGTGGCTTTACACCATATCATCTGGAAACTAGATTCATTATTTTAGGTGGTTTATTTTGTGTAACATCCCCAAAAATATGTTCCCCCCTCCCCATGTACAGTTTGTCATGCTTCTTTCAGTCTCTCTCTGTCCATCTTTAAAACTACAGTTCTTATCAAGGGTTTGTTTTGTTTTTAAACAGGTTCCTTTTTGTTTGGCTTAGGAATATTGGATAAAATAGTCCATCAGTGGTTTACTAATAAGTGTACAAGCTTATGCAGTATTAACAGGAACATATATAGAAGTGGGTCTGTAGCATAAATAGGTCCTGTACCTAGAAAAGAAAAAGACAAGGAGAGAGAGATAGATTAATACCCTGTCTTTAAAAAAGTGTTACAACATAGCTTCTTAATATAGAAGAATATAGGAGGATTTATTTTCATCATTTCAGTCAGAGGCCAGAAGCTTAATTTTAATAGTAAGATCACATACTAGAGCTATCCAGCTCAAATGCCTTTATTCCCCAAAGCCTGCCTCTCACTTAGGTCATTTCATTATGCATTACTAATGGTATGGCCTAAACTTGGCATCTGTTATAGCAGCTATTGAGACTTCTATCGATATACCTTAACCCATTACACCACTTCCTGACAGATGACAGGGATCAACCACCCAGCACTTTAAAAGAAAATGACAAATGCTGTGGCTGTACTCTGCAACATTCCTTGATCAACAAGACATGTACCAGTTTTGTTTGGAATTGAGGCAGCAAGGCCGAAGCATTTTGTTTACCTTCTACACATAAAGAGCAATATCTAGAAAAGTCAGATGTGGAAGAGACCGATTAAAGTCATCTAGTCCAAACCGCAGGAAGGGCAGGATTGTTTGGATTGTCTCAAAGGCTTTATCCAGATTAGTTTTAAATGCCACAAGTGATGGGACCTTCATCCTACCTCTTGGGACTTCTCCACAGTGTAGATGATCTCATAGTTAAGAAGAATTTTCTCACATACAGATAAAATTTCTTATATCTATTACCTTGTGCTACCTTAAATAATTCTTCTCCCTGTGATGTTTACAAGTACTCAAAAGGTGTAAACAGTTATGTTCCAGGGTTTTTGTCCCTTAGCCAAGTATATTTAATTCTTTTAAATCATTCCTTGCAAGTCAGGTTTTAATCTCTGACTCTTTCTTATGGCTCTTCTCTAAATCCCCTTCCCCCTCCCATTTGTCTAAATCATTCCAGTAACAAAGTGCCCAGAGCTCAAAATGGCAGGGATTCTCAAACTGGAGCCTGTGAACCACTTGCTGGTGACCTGTGGAAAGCTGGCTGGTTGCATGGTGCTGGCTCCCCTCCTGGTTTCCATCTGCTCAGTCACATTAAGATAGTGATAAAAATGCATTACCTACTTTCCTATATTACTTTTCCATGTAAGAAATTGCTTTAGATGCCACAAGGATGTTATACACACTGCAAGTGATCTGTGATAGTGTATGGGAGGGGAGGTGTTTCTGCAATTCGCACCAACGTTCTTACACTAGAGAGAACCCACACAGAGGCAGATTCTGCTGCCCTTATGTGAAGTAGTGCCTCTTTCCACGAGTGTTCTCATTGATGTGAACAAGACTGAACCAGGGGCTATCACTGTAGGGGTATCAGAATCTGGTCCATAGAGAGGATAAAACCCTGGAATTAGTGCATAAGGTATTTTCTCACCAGAGTCACAGAAAGAGTACTGTTGTCAGCTGGGGTTGCCAACTTTCTGATTGCAGAAAACCGAACACCCTTGCCCCGCCCCCTGTCCCCACCCATCGCTCACTCACTCCTTTTCACTGGGCTGGGACAGGGGGTTGGGGTGTAGGAGGGGGTGAAGGCTCTGGCTGGGGGTGCAGGCTCTGGGGTGGGGCCAGGGATGAGGGGTGGAGGAGGGGGCTTCAGGCTGGGGCAGGAGTGTGGGAGGGGTATGGAATCTGGGCTGGGGGTGTGGGCTCTGGGGTGGGGCCAGGGATGAGGGGTTCAGGGTGCTGGAGGGGGCTCTGGGGTGGGGCCGAGGAGTTTGGAGTGCAGGAGGGAGCTCAGGGATGGGGCAGGGGGTTGGGGTGTGGGAGGGGGTGCAGTTTCTGGGAGGGAGTTTGGATACAGGAGAGGGCTCAGGGCTAGGGCAGGGGGTTGGCATGTGGGAAGAGGTTCAGGGTGTGGGCTCCACTTACCTCAGGCGGCTCCCAGAAGTGGACGGCATGTCCCTCTAGCTCCTAGGCAGAGGGGCGGCCAGGGGGCTCCATGCGCTGCCCTCATCTACAGACGCTGCCCCTGCAGCTCCCATTGGCCACAGGTCCCGGTCAATGAGAGCTGCAGAGCCAGTGCTCAGGGTTGCACCGGCGCTGTGGACAGGGTAGTGCGTGGAACCCCCTGGCCACCTCTGTGCCTAGGAGCCGAAGGGACATGCCAGCCGCTTCTGGGAGCTATGTGGAGCCAGCTGCTGCGGCCAACCGGACTTTTAGTGGCCCCATCAGCTGTGCTGACTGGAGCTGCCAGGGTCCCTTTTCGACCAGGCATTCTGGTCGAAAACTGGACACCTGGCAACTCTATTGTCAGCAGAGGCACCAAGGAGTATAACTGCCCTGCTACAGGTTGTTATGTTGTAGATCAAAACTGGGTCTTCCCTACTATTTTATCATATTCCCAACTCATATCTAGTTTGCTGTCCACTATCAGCTTTAGGCATTACTGCTTCTTAAGTGTGTTCCTCTGCTTTAATAGCTGCTGGATGCACTATTAAGTGCTGGAGCTTCTAATATAGGGAGTCTACAAGTTAAATGTTTAACTTCATAACAATGTAGAGAGGTTGGAAATGATTCTTCCCATAGCCAACTCCTTTCCATGCATCATAACAGTCAAAGAGTTTGCACAGAAATATTTCTAAAAAGGTGATAAAATACAAGTTTTGTTTTCTATTCATTAGCTACCAGCATTAAAAAGAAAGAAGTTTACACTGTGCCACAAGGTTGAGTTTGCGGGGCTGGCGGAAGAAACAGCTTTACACTTGTAAAACACCAAGTGTATTAGTTATGGAGTCATTGAGAGACAAACAGGGAACCATCCAGTGCTGTATTTACAGTCACTTTTCAGAGAGGAAACCTTCAAATGGGACATGAAGGCACTCAGTATCTCTGAAAAAAATCAGTCCACTTTTAATTTAGGAGTCAAGCTTTATATAACCTATTATGAAAATGTTAGTCTGGGTTTATTCCACAGGTTTGCATGCATTGTGAGTCTCTCCATGTGCGTTCTGTGGCTCAATTAAAGGGAATACTTGGAAACGTTCTTCTGTAAACAAGGCACCACTGCTCAGATTAACTCATGGCCTACATTTGCCTCACCAGCAAAGATATATTACTATTCAATAGCAAAATAGTCAATCACAAATCTGCCAGCATGTTATTAAGAATTAATTTTCACACCATCTAGCTTCCAGACTCCAATGACTTTATGAGAAGCCACCTTGCATGAATGCTGCTTGCCTTCAGTTACTGGCATTTTATTTTAAGTCTTTCCATGTACATTTGTATATGGGACCATCAATTAAGTAGCAGCTGAGCATTAAAAGGAATTTTTACAGAAAATCATTAACAAATGCAATTAACTAAGGCAGAAAAAGAAGCAATTCATAAAGTTGTTATTAAAGGGCATTAGAGATGTGTGTGAAAGGAGGGAAGCATGGCATAGCTGTATAAACTCAAGATCTAAAAAGGTATTTCCTGGTCATCTTTTGTCCTATAATTGTGTGTTGCTGCGAGGGAGGCGGAAGGTACAAGTGGGAAAAAACAGCTCACAAAGAGAAAGGGTCACACTTGGCGCATCTAAACCAACTAAACTTCATGAGGCAGAGAATGAGCTTAATACAGGAAACACGTAACTCAGTTCTCCAAGGGTCAGCATATGTGGAAACGCAAAGGGCTAGGTGACGGTCAGGTGCAAGGAATCTGTGCCTTTCTGTCCCTTTGGAGAGGCTGGGTACATTCCCAGTCCTTGCACTCAGACAGCACAAGTGTTGTCTATGCAAATCTTTCCAGACTCCCCTAAAATGGGCAAAGAGGAGATGGGATGATACCCACCCCCAAATCCTTGCACGTGCCAATGGAGCTACCTCCATGCAGGGGAGAGTGCATAGTTAACACTTTTGAAGGATGTATCAGCAGACATACTCTCTTTGTACTGCCTCAAGGAGCTTCTGTTGAGGCAGTGGGCCTCCTCATCACCCCCTCCCTCCCAGTCATAATCCTGCCCCAACTGTCTGCTCAATGAAGGCCTGTGCCAAGCCAGCCAGAGTAACAGTACCTGGGACAAATGGAACCTGTATACAGGAATGGCTCTGGACACCAGATATGTCCCTATGACAGACTCCAAAGGCTGCTCTGACAGTTGGGACAGGGGTTACCTGGTGTAAGAGCCCCTCTTCTTCTCTCCCCCCTTTAGAGTGACCTTTCTCATGCTTGTTCTTTGCCCTAAGAAAAATAATTTTGGGGAAGGTGGAAAAGTTATTTAAAATTCTATTTGGCCTTTTAGTCATTCAAGAAGAGGGGCAAACGAAGGAAGTTTTTATATCAATATGTTTTCCAGATTTGTGTCTATGCTTATATAACTCACAAATGTTCTGTTTAGAGAAGCCCGGGGCAGGTCTAGGGACAAGGGTCTTTGGCATGCAGAAAGAAATATAGTTCAGAAATAACTACGGGGAAGAGTTCCCACTCCAGACATTCTTTTCACATCGGTATGTCTGGAGCTCTGTGCATTACACATAAATAGGGCTCTGTTTACATCTACGTATGAGCCCGTCGACATACAGGCACACTGAAGTCAACAGAGGGACCAAGTACAGTTAAAACTCAGTCAAATAAATGCAGACTATCATGCTGCAGTTGCTGGCATTAATACATTGTGCACATTGAAGTAAAGGCACAGTGACCCCAATCCTCTGAGGTGCTGAAGGGCTCCTATAACTTCCAAGTGTCTTTGAAACACACTGATCCAAATGGGAACCGAGGGTGTTCAGTACTTGGCAGGTCTGGATCCTAAGGGCCCAAGCCTGCATATTACACACATTCTAAATTCTCATTTATAGCAACAGGAGATTGGAATGCCAGTGGTTATAGCATCAGCCCCATGTATGATGTATTTACTGATATACATGATCAATAGCCGTTCTCCTAATTTTTCCTTAAAAAAAGATACCGTGCACAAATATGTATATGCTAATACATAGTGATGTCTGAAAACATAAATGCATCAAGGTCAGAAAAAGCAAAGTTAAAATTGACCAGAGAAGCTGTTAAGTTGACCACATCCTTTACTGCCACTCTATTTGCTATTTTTTTGTTCTTATTGCTATCATACCAACAGATGTAACTAAATAGTTAAATGTTTGAGGTTTTAAACAATCTGTTTAATTTTTTGTGGTTTAAAGAGCAAGTATAATATAGCAAATGTACATGTAAAAACGTGACCACTTCAACATCTCTATACTTATTATATGCATCTAAATCACTGATACCATGAGTTCCAGCTGACAGCCCCATTTCCAAACTGTCAGCCTCATCTCATGCCTGGACCACTTTAACAGCTTTGGAGGGGCCAGCCCTTGAACTAGGGCATACAGGATTCATCATCTCCCACAGAAGCTCCACAGTTACTGTATATGGCCATCTGCAGCAAAGCCTAAGACTCTGCCTCTGAAGCAGGTGGCTGCTCTTGATGGCTATGCAAAGCTTGCCAGGGCACAGGTGCTCAGCCAGCTCCACACCTGCAGAGCACGAAGGTGAGGATTTGGCCTGGTATATTTTGTATGTTATTAAAATCTAAGATTGGGTAAAGGAATACTGCTGCCGCTGACATCAAATCTGTTCAGTGAATAAACAGGACTTTGATTTCTAGGGGTCCTACAGTTCATTTAAGGAAAAAGAAAAAGGAGAATTTTAATAAATGGAAAAATTCCCTCGAAACAAGAGCTAAGAATTGATCATCTATAAATTTGGTCTTTTCACAGGTATTCTGAAGTGGGGCCAATAGCACCTGGTTAGGATTTCTCTTATTATGCCATGCAACCATCATCTGTAACTATATATAATAAGTGTAAATTTACAAGATCCGCTATAGCAAATTGTTCAGCTTGGCCAACACTGCTTACTGCTTTTAACAATTATTACAGGCTACTTGAATTCAGTGAGCCATACTTTGCTTTCAGTTGCATCAGTGTAAGTCTAAGTATCTCCCTTGAAATCAGTGGGATGACCCTTAAATTTACTTCCACAAGTTACTTGACAAGCCTAGGTGTAACTGAGCAGTACTTGGACCCAGATTTTCAGGATTTTGTCGTGAGAAAGAACTGTGGGATTGATCCAGATTTGAAAGTAGCAAACTTCTGTACCGAGGATCCTGACCATGGTATCTGTCTTTATGCAGTTACTTCTGTAGTGCAGACACTTGGAAGATGAAATTTCATTTTATTTTTAGATATATATTTGCTATTTTGATGTTATTGCTATCATACAAACATATGTAACTAAATATTTAAAAGTTTGATGTTTTAAAAATCTATTTAATTACTTGTGGTTTAAAGAGAAAGCATAATATAGCAAATGTACATGAAAAACATGACATACTGTATACTACAACTATTGATGTGTCATGAAATAATGGAAAAATAAAAAATATCAAATATTATTTTATTTAAATGAAATAGTTTAAAAAAATTTAAATTTCGTTTTGAAACAAGCTTTCAAAACATTTCTTCTTCTTCTTCTGCTTCAGAATTTCTGTTTTTGCTGGAAATTTTGAAAATATTCCAATTTGGAATGAAAACAAATTTCAAAATGTCAAAGTTTCCTGCAAAACAGAAATGTGAAATTTCAAAGAGCAGTACTAAGCAATAATCCCAGCAAAATTAAGTGCGGATATTGTGAGACGAAGACACACTTCGCACTTGGGTACGGAGGTATACCGGAGATGAGCCAAGCAGAGTTTCGACTGGCCAGACATGAATGCCCATTTGAGAGAGCCCATGGAAGCAAAGCAAGATGTGCAAAGAAAGCATAGCGATTGACAACTGGAGGAGACGCTACAATTTAATGAAATCTCAGCCTGATGCTGGAAAAAGGTCAGAACACACCTGTCCACTTCTAATGAAAGGAACTACAAGGTCACAGTAGGTCACTCCAATTTGTATGTGTTGGACAATCAGGCAACTGAACACGCATTTTGCAACATCTGGCATACCTGACATGCTATGCTCAGACAAATAAGCCACAGTGCACTGCAACAGGATTCAAATGATTCAGCACAAGATGTCTTCCCCTGGGTACCCACAAAGCAATGGGAAGGCAGAGTGGGCAGTAAAGAGGTCAATGGTAAAAGCAAAACAGATCAGAAAGGGTCGTTACCTGGCAATATTGGACCATCAGAATGCATCGTTCCAGGGACTAGATAGTTGCCCAGCACAGGGACCGGTGGATCAGAAGACCAAGACAGGGCTTCCTATGAGGGGCAGCCCAGCAGAGGAACAACTGCCAGGACAAGAAGCTCTTAAGAGAATGCCAAGCTAAGCAGCAGCCTGCTACAACAATAGAACCAAGGATCTGAGGCCATTACACACAGACAAGCAGGGCTGGGTCCAACCATCAAAGAGCCACACAAGGCAATAGCAAAAGATAATAGTGGGATATGCATCGTATGAGGTAGCTACAGATTCAGTACAGCAGTGGAGATGAAACCCAAGACAACTACAGAGTAGCAGCAGACAGCTGGCACACCCAGACAGGGCCAAGACCAAGACCAGGAGGATTTATAACGAGCCTCAGCCATGTGCTGGCATGACAGAAATACAGAGGACCAACAGAATAAAAGCAGCAACAGGGTAGAAACAAGTCCCCCACCAACAACAATAACAAAAACAAGATGACTGGTTCAAAGACCACTATATTGGAAGAACTATGAGGCCTAACAGGCCACAGTGGGCCGCCAGTAAAGGCTGTTTCCCATGGGTGGGCTACATACTGGAAACCTCTGGTCCAAGCAAGTCAGCAAATGCTTGCACAGAAGAGGCAACAAACATTACTGAATGGAAAGATGCAGCAAACTGCATGGAATTTGTAGGGAGGGGCACCAGGAAGTTAGTCTATGTGCACATATTGAACGCTAGCTGCAGTTGCAGCATCTCTATAAAAAGTTCTCTCTAATTTCACAAGCATGGAGCCCTCTTGTGTTATTTCCCTGCACACAGTACATGTCAACAGCACTCACTGTTGAAGAGGTTAAGGACTGAATGGATTGTGGAGACTGAATTATTCTTTCACCCCAGAAGCAGCCACTGCAGGCCATGCTTGAGACACATTAGTGGGGAACTTGCACCTCAGTCACTTATGTACCTATGCTGTAGACTCAGAGAAACAGAGGCCTTCATTTTCCAGGATGTCAATCCAACACCACTACAAGCACTCTCACAAACAAAACAGAGTCAAAAAATTCAGAACCAAATATTCTTCCTCTCATCCTTCCTCTTCTCTTTTTTGGGCTGGGTCTGTCTTATTTTAGGATTGTCATTACCAGAACAGTGAGGTCCTGACCCTGGCTGGAACCTGTAGGTGCTATTGTAATTAATACAGATATAAATTATTATAAGTTGTTAACTATCAATGTTAATTATTTTTAAACGGCAGCATGGAGGGTTTTATTTAGGAGTCTGAATATTCCATTGAAATATTGGAAACCGAGACATAACAGCATAGTGCATTAGAATCCAAAATTAAATTGTTCAGTCTAGTTTCAGTGTCCAAGTTGAGTGAAATGCAAAAGTTAGATGAACAGCATCAATGAGGAAAGTGAACTAGTTATGAACAATTATTTCATTCTGATGGATTTAAAATGTTATTAGTAACAAAAACAAATACAATGGCTCTGATTTTGTTTTCTTACTCTAATATAAATCTGGAGTAAGTCTACTGAAATGACTGGAAGTACTCCAGTTTCACACCAGTGTAAATGAAAAGAAAAATGAAGCCCATACATTTTAACTTGACATGATCCCTTTAATTAAATTATTATGCCACACAGTAAGGGGCTACACTACATTTGAATGACTTTGCAGTTTGAGAAGTAATTCTGTAAGCTGGATACACTTTAATTCCATCTTTATATATGTACATTGACATTAGCACAGTATTGCTTTACTATCACTGAGTCTTTGAAAGTTCCAGCCCCACAGCTGGTATCCCAGCTTTACTACTGCTTGGCAAGCACAACATTTTCAGTGTGGTGCCGAGGGATTTATCTACATTACTCATTAACTTAATGCAATCTTCCAGCCAAATCCTCGTACACCACTAGTTAGAAGTAGGTGCTCCATTGTCACAAAATTATTCCCAGCCTTTGGTAACATGAAGCTTCATCCAAGGCTACTAAACTCTCTGCACTCCACTGGTTTAAAGTCCTGACTTCCAACTGGCTCTGCACAGTTGGACCCTGCACATCCTAGATAAGCGCCACCATGCAGCTAGAAGCAGAATCAGGGCCTAGATTTGGCTGATAGGATGCTGTCCTCCCACACGTTCTTAAACCACTGAATGGGATGCCTTCACATTAAGCCACATGGGATGAAGCATGAAGTAGTGATGGTAATGAGTTTTTCTCCCATTGCACACTTCTGCTTATGACTTAGAATTTTAACTCTCCTTCCATGATTATGGTGTCTTGAGAAAGCTACTTCACATCAGACTGGATTTACAATACTATGCAGCTGTGAAAGAGGATGCGAGCGGTGGTCCTTCTCTCTCCCGTCTTCTGCCTATTGCTGTGGTTTACCAGGTCACCGCAGACCCTCATATATGTTTGGGTGAAGGATATTCTTATTTCCTGTTTTTGTGGATTCCTGAAAGAGTAAAAAGTCCATCCCCCATGCCCCTCCCACCTGCCCACACATTTATACCTCAAACTCCTTGCAGAAATGGAAGTTAGTTTTATTTGCCAACAGTCCTGGGAGATCTTACAAAATTCCATCATCATCTTAAGTCTCCTCAATCACACCCAGATCCCCCCTCAACTTACTCCAAATCTATTTGAGCATAGCCTCACTGTACTTATTAATCATGTCAATCCTCTAGTTGTAATGGAAAAATACAAGAAAAATTATTCTAATGATATTTCCAGCCCAATTGCACAGACCCAAAGATTCTGACACGTCAGATAAGGTTTGAAATAGCATCTGGACTATTCAGTATTTATCTAAAAAAGCATTTTGAGGTTCACCCGTCACAGTACTATGGTGCTGGGTTAGGGAAAAATACGGGGGGTGAGGTTGATTAGAGAGGATACAGAAGGTTTTGCAGAGATTGTGTATAGGGCTGAACAAGGTATATGTTCAACACTGGTGAGAAATCATATTTTTGTAAAAAAAAAATTAGATCTGTGAAGCAGTTGACTTTTTATTTTGTTTGCTCCTTCAGCAGGTGGAAGATGTTGGTGTCTTGATGAATGCTCTGCTTTTATATGAAATATGGATAAGGCTACATTTTAGTCACAGCTATTTTTAGTAGGCCTATTGATTAATTGCAGTTAACTCATGCGATTAACTCAAAAAAATTAATCGCGATTAATCACACTGTTAAACAATAGAATACCAACTGAAATTTATTAAATATTTTGGATGTTTTTCTACATTTTCAAATATATTTCAATTACAACACACAATACAAAGTGTAAAGTGTTCACTTTATATTATTTTATTACAAATATTTGCACTGTAAAAATGATAAACAAAAGAAATAATATTTTTCAATTCACCTCAGACAAGTACTATAGTGCAATCTCTATCATGAAAGTGCAAGTTACAAATGCAGGGGTTTTTGTTACATAACTGCACTCAAAAACAAAACAATGTAAAACTTTAGCGCCTACAAGTCCACTCAGTCCTACTTCTTGTTCAGCCAATCGCTAAGAGAAATATGTTTGTTTACATTTATGGGAGATAAGGCTGCCCACTTCTTAATTACAATGTCACCTGAAAGTGAGAAGAGACATTCACATGACACTGTTGTAGCTGGCATCGCAAGATATTTATGTGCCAGATGCACTAAAGATTCATATGCCTCACATGCTTCGGCCGTCATTCCAGAGAACATGCTTTCATGCTGATGACGCTTGTTAAAAAAAAAAAATGCATTGATTAAATTTGTGACTGAACTCCCTGGGGAAGAATTGTATGTCTCCTGCTCTGTTTTACCCACATTCTGCCATATATTTCATGTTATAGCAGTCTCCGATAATGACCCAGCACATGTTCATTTTAAGACACTTTCACTGCAAATTTGACAAAATGAAAAGAAGATACCAATGTGAAATTTCTAAAGATAGCTCCAACACTCGACCCAAGATTTAAGAATCTGAAGTGCCTTCCAAAATCTGAGAGGGACGAGGTGTGGAGCATGCTTTCAGAAGTCTTAAGAGAGCAACACTCTGATGTGGAAACTACAGAACCCGAACCATCAAAAAAGAAAATCAACCTTCTGCTGGTGGCATCTGACTCAGGATGATGAAAATGAACAAGCGTCGGTCTACACTGCTTTGGATAGTTATCAAGCAGAATCCGTCATCAGCATGAACGCGTGTCCCCTGGAATGGTGGCTGAAGTATTAAGGAACATATGAATCTTTAGTACATCTGGCATGTAAATATCTTGCTACACTAGCTACAAGAGTGCCAGGCAAACACCTGTTTTCACTTTCAAGTGGCATTGTAAACAAGAAGCGGGCAGCATTATCTTCTGCAAATGTAAACAAACTCGTTTGTCTGAGCAATTGGCTGAACAAGAAGTAAGACTGAGTGGATTTGTAGGCTCTAAAGTTTTACATTGTTTTATTTTTGAGTGCAGGGTTTTTTTTGTACATAGTTCTACATTTATAAGTTCATCTTTCATGATAAAAGACTGGTGCTGTGGGAGGGAGGGTTGGCGGGATTCCCTATCTGGCTTTGCATCCCTGCAGCTCCTAGGTGGAGAAGGCAGGGGCTCCTCCGCTGCTCCCGCCAGAAGCGCTGGCTGCCATAGCTCCCATGGGCCTGGAACCGCAGCCAATGGGAGCTGCGGGGGCGGGGCCAGCAGGTGCCAGCAGCACACGGCACAGAGACCTCCCCCAGCCCGTCCGCCACCTAAGAGCTGCAGGGAGGCCCCCCAACCCCAGGTAAGCACCCCCTCCTCCAATCCCCTGCCCCTAGCCCTGAGCCCCTTCCCACACACCTAAACACCAGCTGCTGCAGAAGTCACGGAAGTCAGGGAAAATCATGGAATCCATGACCTCTGTGACAGATTCACAGCCTTAAATACCGTTATGGATGCATTAGAAGTATATAAACAGATTAGGCGGGGAGGAGAGGAGAGAGGCAATGGGGGAAATCTGTGAACTTGTGCCATGAAGCAATGTTGGGCTGCTCCTTCAATGTTTATTTTCTAAAGCATTACAACGTTTTGCTGGCAGAGAATTTGTTTGCACGCCTGTGGGGCTACATAGGACAGATTGAGGAACTGATGGGGAAATAAAGTATAATGTATCTTCTGCAAGTCACCACAATTATCAAAAGTGGATGGATCTCTGATTACAGTAGAGCTCATTACAACTGAAATTTATTAGGACCAAATACAATATTTTCAAAACATTAGGACTGACAATCCCTTCCAAACATATATATGGTACAGAGGCCCATCAATCATCTTTTAGGAGGTTTTTACAGTTTCTGCTGGATCATCTGGTTTTGGACACTTTTTAAGAGGTTATAGGAGTCAATAGCTCAGTAGCATGATCCAGTAGGACAACTGCTATGTTCCTACGTAGCACATTATTTCTGTTGTTTAATTACTGTTTGTTAATGGTTATATTTAATAGAGGCAAGCTACACTAATGCGTTTGGTAAATTTGCTGGAATGCACATAAGGAAGAGAGCAGAAAATCAAGACAGCATCTCTGTTCTTCCATGGCAGGATGGATACCTACAAATCATGTTAGTAAACTTGGGAGAGCCGAGCTCCCAGGGAAAGTCTCAAGAAGGATCAGAAGAGCACGTTTAAAGGAATCAGTGTGCTCGTATTCCCAAACAACCACTTGCACCACTTAGGACAGGAATTGCCACACAGAGCAGTCTTAAGGAAAGTCTAATTCTGCCTCTCATAAATACCAACATTTGATTATGGAAACTGTTGAATCAGGTCTGAACTCTGCATCCACAAAGCCCAGCAGAGAAATGTCTCTCTACGCATAAACTATAGTAATTTGTTCTTTCTAGCTTATACAGCCAGAATACTATTATACCAGTCTGAATTTAAATAAACTAATACAGTTCCGCTTCTGGGGTCTGCAGTCAGGTTCTTCGTCATGGTAAATTAATAGAATAGATTGCTGCTCTGGTGTCCGTGAGCAAGTCTCCATGATGTGGAACCAAGACACCAAAAATCAGATAAGAATATATTGCTGTGAATGTGCGCCAGTTATAGAATTTCCTATAGCAGTATGCCTAGGATGCTAACAGAACAATAATGTCATTAATTTTCCCCCTGGAGCTTTGATAATGTGGGATAAAATACACTATTCTTTTTAAAAGGAAAGACTAGTGAGATTAGTGAAGGATTGATCTTCAGCTAATAAGCTTTAAAAGATATAAGAGAATAAATTACCACATTAGTAGTTGTAAAAATGTTAAGAAATTAGGACCCAGTCTGCAAACACTTTACTACTAGGCTTAGTGCTTCCTTCTGTGAATAGTCACGTTGCTATAGCGCCAACTCCAAACATCCAAAAATAATGAGCCAGCACCCCAAAATTAAGAGATTGATTTAAAAATGGTAGGTTTCAGAGTAACAGCCGTGTTAGTCTGTATTCGCAAAAAGAAAAGGAGTACTTGTGGCACCTTAGAGACTAACCAATTTATTTGAGCATAAGCTTTCGTGAGCTACAGCTCCCTTCATCGGATGCATACTGTGGGAAGTGTAGAAGATCTTTTTATACACACAAAGCATGAAAAAATACCTCCTCCCACCCCACTCTCCTACAGGTAATAGCTTATCTAAAGTGATCACTCTCCTTACAATGTGTATGATAATCAAGTTGGGCCATTTCCAGCACAAATCCAGGTTTTCTCACCCCCCCGCCCCGTCCCCTAACGCCCCTACTCTACTTGCGCTATATTGATGACATCTTCATCATCTGGACCCATGGAAAAGAAGCCCTTGAGGAATTCCACCATGATTTCAACAATTTCCATCCCACCATCAACCTCAGCCTGGTCCAGTCCACACAAGAGATCCACTTCCTGGACACTACAGTGCTAATAAACGATGGTCACATAAACACCACCCTATACCGGAAACCTACTGACCACTATTCCTACCTACATGCCTCCAGCTTTCACCCTGACCACACCACACGATCCATCGTCTACAGCCAAGCTCTGCGATACAACCGCATTTGCTCCAACCCCTCAGACAGAGACAAACACCTACAAGATCTCTGTCAAGCATTCTTACACTACAATACACACCTGCGGAAGTGAAGAAACAGATTGATAGAGCCAGAAGAGTTCCCAGAAGTCACCTACTACAGGACAGGCCTAACAAGGAAAATAACAGAACGCCACTAGCCGTCACCTTCAGCCCCCAACTAAAACCCCTCCAACGCATTATTAAGGATCTACAACCTATCCTGAAGGATGACCCAACACTCTCACAAATCCTGGGAGACAGGCCAGTCCTTGCCTACAGACAGCCCCGCAACCTGAAGCAAATACTCACCAACAACCACATACCACACAACAGAACCACTAACCCAGGAACTTATCCTTGCAACAAAGCCCGTTGCCAATTGTGCCCACATATCTATTCAGGGGACACCATCACAGGGCCTAATAACATCAGCCACACTATCAGAGGCTCGTTCACCTGCACATCCACCAATGTGATATATGCCATCATGTGCCAGCAATGCCCCTCTGCCATGTACATTGGTCAAACTGGACAGTCTCTACGTAAAAGAATAAATGGACACAAATCAGATGTCAAGAATTATAACATCCATAAACCAGTTGGAGAACACTTCAATCTCTCTGGTCACGCGATTACAGACATGAAAGTTGCTATATTACAACAAACAAACTTCAAATCCAGACTCCAGGGAGAAACTGTTGAATTGGAATTCATTTGCAAATTGGTTACAATTAACTTAGGCTTGAATAGAGACTGGGAGTGGCTAAGTCATTATGCAAGGTAACCTATTTCCCCTTGTTTTTTCCTCCCCCCCCCCCAGACGTTCTTGTTAAACCCTGGATTTGTGCTGGAAATGGCCCACCTTGATTATCATACACATTGTAAGGAGAGTGATCACTTTAGATAAGTTATTGCCAGCAGGAGAGTGGGGTGGGAGGAGGTATTTTTTCATGCTTTGTGTGTATAAAAAGATCATCTACACTTTCCACAGTATGCATCTGATGAAGTGAGCTGTAGCTCACGAAAGCTTATGCTCAAATAAATTGGTTAGTCTCTAAGGTGCCACAAGTACTCCTTTTCTTTTTGATTTAAAAATGAGATTTTGTATAAACAGTACATTTGGGGGGTTTTACTTGCCTTCTGGTTTTTAGAGTGCACTCGGGCCACATTTTCAAACTTTCCTCTGCAACCATGACAGCTAGAAACTATTTTTAAAGTGAAAGCTGGGATATTTATGTGTTCAGATGACTCCAGGAGCTGGACTTCAAGAGAAACACCAACTATTGTAAGGCTTACAACAAAACTGCAAAAGATGACAATTTAACTTCACTTTAGTAAGCTAGTAGTAAACACTATGCCCTGTACTAAGTGTTCACAGGAGGGGGGCCTTAGGTAGCAAACAAGGTTTTACCATTCATAGGTCCAACACTTGTCAGTGAAGTAGCTTTGACTTCACAGGAGAAATCCCTATATGTTGTTAATCAGCATTTAAATCTGGAAGTTTCTGAATTACTGAAGTCAATGTACTTTTACTTTGGGATTTTCCAGACAATAACTATCTCCCTTCCATAGGTCAAAGAATAAGTATTAGGTGTGTTAGCAGAGTACTTTACATGAATAAGACAGAGTGAGGTTCAGGAGCAGTCTTGAAATCTCAGGCCCCAGTCTACATGGGAAAAGTAAATATTTTAAGAGCTGCGAGCCCCAGTCTCTAGGAAGAAGAGATCACCCTCCCTCTGTCTATACATACGTACGTACATACAAGTTTGTGTGTGCAGCTGTGTGCATGCTCACACACTTTCCATTGGTGAATCTGACAAAAAGGACAGCCACCATCCTCTTCTGGAGTAAAAGAAAGTAGCTGTAACACTTTCCATTGAGAGCTATGAAATACAATTTTTACAAAAATAGCCAACAAGACACTTGCTAGGGAAAAAGTGTAGGCAGAGGGATAACAGTGAATGCCGTCTTTTTATGTGAAATGGAAAGAAGTAAAAACAAAAACAAAAACCCAATAGGATTCACATTAGAAGCACTTGGAAGCACACTGCTTTTTTATATCTACAAGGCAAGTAAAATGTGTTTTAGTTAAACTAAGCTAGAGTATGTCTGAAAATTGACTAATATGATAGATATAAGATGGCATCAAATTAATTGTTAATCCTGTCATAATTAGTCTTGAGGTTAACACCTGTCATTAGCACATTCAAAAAGAACATTCTGCTTCATACCACTAATCTATGCAAATATATGGGCAGGCCTCAGCAAGTTATTGTAACCACTTGACATCATAACTAAATTTCTTTTCTCCGACTGGGTCACAATAAGCTCTGTATTGCAAACACACCAGCTTCTCCACAGAACACAGTTGCTGTTCTGTCAAACTGCTCTACTTTCCTGTTAACACAATTGCCTCCCAACTGATGACAGCCTAGCAACACAAAATACTTGGTTGTTAACTGCTGTTGTGACAAATAATACTATTTTGCTGACACCCCCATTTTATTACTGACACATAGAATTGCTTTGCCATTATCTAATTTTAACAACACATAGTAAATAGCAGTTGTGAACCTGTCACAATACTCACTGCTTTAAAAGAGCTAAATTAAAACCTATAATGAAGCCATCTTATTACTAACACAGTCCTCTCAGACTGGTAAGTAAAGACAAACTACAGTCTTTATAGGACTATTATCAGACTCATTTTCTAGCAAATGCTGTCATACTTTTGCTTTTCAACTACAAACCCCACTATAATAATCCTCTTATAACTAGGTTTGGTTATTGCATTCTTGGCTCCCAATGCTGGTGTTATAAAAGTATTTTAAGTGTACTACTTTAAAGATTAGGGGAATACAATACTAAATATTACAATACAATCCACCCCGTAAAAATGAATACATTAACACTATACCAGTATACTGGAGTCCTCAACTATCTATTACCAGCTTCTCTTGCAAGAAGTACTGATTGTGAACAACTTCTACACATTAGAGACTGATTTTGCAAAACAACCACTGGACATGTACCTTCAAAATTTGCAAAGTGTTCTTGTTTGCATGCACAGAAACCATGCAACTCATATGCTGGGGTACACAGACAGACATTTAGGCACATAGTTTTCGACCTCCAAATGACCATTTTTCACTCATAAATGGATACATGGGCAAGCAGTATTGATGCAAATGCAATTTAGAAAGCTCTTTGAAAATGTAGTCCACAATAGATAAGGCTCAGTTTCCTGTGGAGCCCAGTTTCCATTGCTTTTCTAATACTTTTTCTTTATTACAATTTACACATACTTTAAAATATATAAATAAACGTCTAGCTTTCTTTGTTCTAGTCTGGCATAAGCTAGTATACTTTTGCATTGCAGGTGAGAGCTAATTAAATAAATAATATTTTTCACAATAATTAGCCTGGCCTAACTCGTTTGTGCTGAAGACATTGCAACAGAGTTCTTACTTTTGTCCAGTCTATGAACTAATCAATATCACATTACAAAAAAGCACTTGACCTCACTTGTCCCTACTGGAAACCAAGAGAATTCTTAATATGCCTAGCTTTTAAAACATTAGCTATGTGTATTTAATGAGAAATTCCTTTTGCACTTTTATCACTCAGTGACATTTAGGAGCTTATTCTGATTTCATTTATGCCCAGTGTATCTTGATATCGTACTTCATGTATAGGAAAAAGGCTATATGACCAAGATTTCATTTACTTTGTGCAATGGCAATAGTCAGCCTCTTGGAATGTGGAGTGTGATCTCACTGAAAGCACCAGGTGCAGACATTGGGGAGCTGGGAGAGTGGGGAAACTGAGCCATATAAAAAGTTACAAGGTTTGCCTTTCCAAGTTACTGTATGAAAAACTGATGCATAAAGGTAAATTAGTTCCACTGGAAACTCTTTGGACTGACATGCATCAGACCAGCCCGAGCCTGACTAAACTCTAAAGCAGAGCTTTAGACCCAAGCTGTAGTTTTTGTCCCCAGTTCCAGTCTGAAACTGAGCCCAAATCCAATCTGAACAAAGGGCTTCCAACAAACCACAACAAAGGGCTATCATAACAAATCTAAGTGCTTATAGCACTCTAACTTCCCTGCTCTGACAACACGCCTTCTGCAGTCCCCATAGCAGGCGCTAATGTCCTCTCACGTCGTCTTCTCACCTCAGTGGATTCTCTGATCCAAACTTTGTGGCTCCACGGCCCATCCCAGCTCAAGGCCTGTCTACATATATGCACTCCCCTCCAATGGGGCTGGGAGTTCTGCATGCACAACGAGTACAGAATTAGGCGCTTTCATTGGCTATGTTATCTCAGAACATATGCTCCAACAGAGAAGGCACAAACAGGGATTTCTTTAGCATCAGCCAGAAAAGGCTTTTTTTTTTTTTTTTTTTTTTTTTGCACTCATTTGCTTCCCTACTATGAACAATCCATCTCTGCATTCAGGCTCGAGTTTTGCAGTGTACTTCCGAGCATTTCAAGCATAATGAAGAATAGCTTTTTGTTCCACATTCTTATCTTTGTTTATTTTATTTAAAGGCTTCTGCTTCAGAACTTTGTGACTAAAGATCAAGCAAATAAAAGGGAATTCTGAAGCTCCTATTTGTAATCTATGTTCAAAACACAGGTTCATCTAAAATCTGCCCCAAAGCCAGTACATAGGCACATATTTGGGGCAATCCATAAATTATGAGACACATTTTTGGTGATTACCCCCTTGTAACACTGAAACATGCAAAACGAAGGACCCACCTACCCCATAATGTGTTACATAGCTTACGGGCAGCCCCTTTTAGACATTCTTTACAAGACTGTTGTGCAGACAATGCAACCGACTTGTCTTTCAGGAGATAAATATGTAGATTATATGTGTCTGTCACTTAATCAGAGTGTAAGGTTTGTCTTGTTAAGGCAGTGGACTGAAATTCAGGAAGCATGGGTTCAATTTCTAGCTATGCCACAGCTTGGGCAAATCACTTGATCTTTACTCCCTTCCACCTTTTGTCGGCCTTGTCTATTTAGACTGTACACTCTTTGGGGCAGGGACTTTCTTGTACTGTACAGTTTTATAGACAAATGTAGAATCCCTAGATAATGGGGCCGTGATACACATAGGACCACTAAATGCTACTTCAGTACAATAAAGTCAAACACAGATGCACGTCTGAAAAGTTTAATGCTCTGCATGTTGTTATACTTGTTCAGCCTGATTTTATTTGACAGTTCTAGTTTAACTTTTATTTTTTAAATTGAGTTTAATTTTGGTCTTCTTTGTATTTTGGGGCTCATACAGATGACCCCCAAGTATTACAACATGACTATTACCAAAGGTAATCTTAGTAGTAGGGCTTGCCTTACTTACAGCCTAAGTAACAATTTCCATATTGATTTAAATACTTTAGATAATCCACCTTTATGGCAGGCAAGCAATAATCTCTCTAAATCTCATTAGATCACAGCTCTGTTTTATATATTAGTTTAAATATTACAGATAATCTTCTATTTGACACGCTAATATTTGACATATTATGCAACAATTTTACAACAACGTTGGATTTGTTCTCTTCTATCTTTACAAAGTTGATCAGAAGTTTGCGCTACATGCTATTTCGAACTACAGGCCAGTGATGCTGGAAGTAGAGAAGCTTGGGGTGCTACCACACCCCTCTTGCTTGAAGTAGTAATACCAAATACATGGTTTCCACCATTAGCACCCCCACTCTAAACATTGTTCCAGCACCCCTGCTACAGCCTACAGGCCCCATAGTATGGATTTCCCATTTAGATCTGGGTCTGTCAAATGGAACTACATATCCTTTAGAAAATGTCTATAATAGCCACATCTAATCCACTTTAAAATCAATTAGAAGATAAAAAGGACCACGTTTTTGTCCTTGACTGCCTGCATGGGACTCCCACTGAAGAGCCCTGCAAGCACATTTGAGGGCAGCAATTGACCCTATAATTAAAACTGCTGGAGTATCGTACACAGGAAGCCCTATACCACTACACTGAAACTACTGGGAAAACTCTTTTTGCACTGGGAACAGGAGGAGTCCCAAATTATCCAGCAAACAGTAGTCCATATCATGTCGTCAACTTTTACACTGAACAGCCCACTGAAATAAACAGGAGCTCGTCTTAAAAACTGATGGCAACTATATACCCTGTGTTTGGGACCATTTCTGCTTTTATTTAATGACAAAACCCCACATAATATATGAGGAGTAGGATTAGGTCTTTTATAACTAGAAATGTTTTGGGGCTTATGGCATTACAAACATTCTACTAATGATGTTGTGCACATTTTTAAAGTGCAAATAACTGGGCATACATTATTTATATAGTGCCATCAGTGTGTTTTACAAAACCCAGAACAACATAAGACGGTGTGTAATTTTGCTAAACGGAACAGATATGTGGGACAGATAGTTAATGCTACAATGGAAGGATTGACTTCTGCCACTCAACTGTCACACTTTGCATTTCCTTTAATAAAGGGCAATATTCCCACAGAGCCAACCGTGACCACGCATGTTTTTCTTGTTTTAAAATATTTTCTACAATAGGTACTGTATTATTTATGGTAAATGGACTACTTTCCATCAAAATCCATTCAGTATGTTTGGTCAATAACATTTTATTTAAGAAGCATATATTGATAATTAATTATTGCTTTACAGATTATTAATATGGGCCCAGTAATGGGAACCCTTACTTAGATGAGTAGTTGCATGAAAGCCCATGGATCCACTCAGGCAATAGGGTTTGCAAGGCAGTGACCTATATTACCACTTTTAACAGATGTCTTATTGAGTTCATATTTAGTGGGATTTGCTCCCTTCCCTGTGCAGTTTCCTTTTATTCAGTTCACACCTTTCTTGATGGTCTGTACACTTCCTCTACTGCCTCTTGATGCTTCTACCATGTTATGCCATATCCTCACCTGCTGTCTTACCCATTAAGGGTCTCAATCTCGCATTCTCCAATAAATTGGGATTACTACTATGCTAACAAGATATCCCACAGCACACTGAATGCTGAACAGACTGGAGAGCCAGAAAGGCAAGTGTGTAGTTGGACAAGAAGGTAGTAGGGGCACAGTGAGAAGGCTTCCCAAACAAAAAGATATGCACAGCCCTTCTGGATGCATTGCCTATTGCATCACTCACCAGCTTCAGATCTAGAGCTGTGTAGAAATGAGGTGGCAAGGTCATAGTGTAAAACTTTACATACCCTCTCGCTAACCTTGGGTTTAGCTATTCATTTTGGAATTTAGCTCAGGCAGGAATGCAGGCAAATAGATCTCCAGTTACTGCTGCTCAGCTCCTACACCAACAATCAATGGTACCTAGAGCATTTGTACTTCTGCATATGGAACAGCCCTTCTTTGTGGGATGCATACTCACTCTCCTCTTCTAGTTTCCCTTGTGAAAAGCTACCACATATCCTCAGACAAATCTGCAGTGTGCATGGGGAGTTAGAGCCTAGCAACGTGAGTTGTCAGATGCTTTTCCCACTGGTGCTACAGATACCCTGTATTTCCACAGCTATTGACTCATACTGAGCCTCTGTAAGCCAGCACAGGATTTAGTGTCTTATGGGCTCATTCACCTCTGATTGTAGAGGTTTGACTTGGACTGTCAGCCCTATTCAGTGAAGAGCTAAACAAGAAACTGCCATGAGTGGGTCAACTCAAAATAAGGCTTCTTTTCTGAGAGCAAGACAAAGAAAGAGAAGCCATTATTTATGAAAAAAGCCTAACTACCTCAGTCAAAATATCTCCTAAACCCCAGCCATTAAAATATTAATTATTAGACGCCTTGCAGGGTGATGCTGACTGTTTCTTTCAACACATTTAAAGAGATGTTAGTGTTTGTGCAAGCGCATGTCCAAGTAAGAGCCCTAGAGTGAAGACTTTTCTATTTTTCCACAAAAATGGACAAAACACTAGTACTGGTAATGTCACCTTCCCCTAAAGCACCTTGCCCCTGTGCTTTAGTTCTGAGAAGGAGGGACCGCTCCATTCAAATCTGTGTCTCTCTACAGCAAAAATGGCATCAGCTGCAACTGTAGTTTTTAGGATGCGGACACCAGTTCCCTAGAATCTGGACAGCAACCACCAGTTTGTTTCACAAAGGCCACCAAATAGCCATCAGATGGCAATAACTTTCAGTCACTATCAATCTGGAATGCATTAGAAAGAGCAACTTGGTGGTCCAAGTCTTCATGTTACTAATCCCTCGAGCGGTATAGTGGATCTCCTTCCCATACCGACATTTTATTATCAGAATAATTCTACGCTGATCCTACCTGTGCAAAACTATGGAAACGGTAACAGACCAAAGTAAAAATGACTCGAGTCAAGTGGAGGAAAAGCCCATTATCGTCACAAGACACAAGCACAGAATATAAAACACAATGTATTATCTGCAGGTAGACACAAGTAATGGCTCCTGCACACCTTATTAAATAAGCACTATGACAACTAGCAACTTCCCAAGCTCTACAGAACCACCTCAACTTTCTTCCTGAAAGGTAACCAACTTGTATGCCATTGTGTGGCAGTGTTCATTGATGCTAGCCTGTGCAAAGAGGATGTCACAACAGCAAATCTTGGTTTAGCCTATTTTGTAAGGGTGTCCAAATGGAGACTCTCCCTGACAGGACTACAAGATGCTTTTCTGCATTCCACCATCTTCAACTTGATTTAAATGAGCCCAGTATCTCCATATCTGGCTGCAGCAGTTGTGTTTTATTTTTGGAAATTAATCCAGTCTAGGAATGATGTAGCAGTGACACATCCCCTAACAACAGGCATGTAAAAATCAGGCTAGACAGCAATTTAGATAATCTAGGCAGCAGATCTTGCCCTAACAGACACTGCTACCGTGCTCTCTTGGCTGCACGCACTCATGCACATCTGTTAAGGCGGCACTGTGCCAATTACAGTTTGAGCAGACTGTTTTATCAGGGCTTATGAACTATGCAAGTGTTGACTTAGATGGGCAGGTTGCATAACAGTACATAGCCTAAATGAGACCTCTTTTATATAGCAAGACCCTTCCTTGTGTCAGTAATGAAACACTGGCATCACAAGACTTTTTAATCCTCCACATATCTGTTAAACTTAGATCAACAGGGGGAAGGGGAAGACGTGAAAACAACATGCAAAGCCAATTCTGGCTGCTAAAATGACAATCTACATGTTTAATGGAAAAGAATGGCTCACAGGTATTCTGTTGTTCTAGTGTAATTCCCTGGTGTCACTGTCAGCCATGGGAGTATCTACAACCAATAGTGCACACAAAAAGGTTTAAGACAGAACTTTTTCATTTGTCTTGAAAAGTCACTATTAGACAGATGGCATGCCATCCTCACTAGCCCAAGTGACTAGTCAACAAAACAGTACACAATACTCTTTCAGATGGTACAAAACAAAACCCAGATTTCACAGGATGATGTTTGACTGTGCAAAGAACAGAGATAGGTAAAAATCACAGAAGACAGTTTATCTGTGAGTTACATACAGTTCCTGGATAGTAACAGCTGACATGCCTGGTTTCAATTATCTGATCCAAAGCCTTTAAATATTTGATGCAAGAGCGTAAATGGGAATAAAGAAAGGTGTATATTTCCATTTAAAGATGAGTCTCACTCCAAAAGCCCTCTCCTGTGAGGTAACCTCAATTCTTTTTCTGAGCATGCTCAACTATCCATATGTCATCTTCCATATATAGAGGCATGATTACTTGCTCTACATTATGTAAAAGATAGTGGCCAACACATGAACCAAACACAGCCAGAATAATGCTGAATATCTTGACAGTCTTCACAATGCAGAACAAAAAGGGCCAGATCCTGCTACCATTAAAGTAAATGGAATTTTACAACTGACCTCAATGGGAGCAGGATTGAGCCATAATACAGTAATAGGTTTCAGAGTAACAGCCGTGTTAGTCTGTATTCGCAGAAAGAAAAGGAGTACTTGTGGCACCTTAGAGACTAACGAATTTATTTGAGCATGAGCTTTCGTGAGCTACAGCTCACTTCATCAGATGCATACCGTGGAAACTGCAGCAGACTCTATATATACACAGAGAATATGAAACAATACCTCCTCCCACCCCACTGTCCTGCTGGTAATAGCTTATCTAAAAGCCATTTCCAGCACAAATCCAGGTTTTCTCACCCTCCACCCCCCCACACAAATTCACTCTCCTGCTGGTGATAGCCCATCCAAAGTGACAACTCTTTACACAATGTGCATGATAATGAAGTTAGGCCATTTCCTGCACAAATCCAGGTTCTCTCACTCCCTCACCCCCCTCCAAAAACCCACCCCCATACACACACAAACTCACTCTCCTGCTGGTAATAGCTCATCCAAACTGGCCACTCTCCAAGTTTAAATCCAAGTTAAACCAGAACATCGGGGGGGGGGGGTAGGAAAAAACAAGAGGAAATAGGCTACCTTGCATAATGACTTAGCCACTCCCAGTCTCTATTTAAGCCTAAATTAATAGTATCCAATTTGCAAATGAATTCCAATTCAGCAGTTTCTCGCTGGAGTCTGGATTTGAAGTTTTTTTGTTTTAAGATAGCGACCTTCATGTCTGTGATTGCGTGACCAGAGAGATTGAAGTGTTCTCCGACTGGTTTATGAATGTTATAATTCTTGACATCTGATTCGTTAGTCTCTAAGGTGCCACAAGTACTCCTTTTCTTTCTGCGAATACAGACTAACACGGCTGTTACTCTGAAACCTGTCATTATGCAAGGCACTGCATTTAGCCGTATGGAGTGGAAATCTATCAACTGCATGAAAAAACTTGCACAGATACAGACAGACATCATCTTCCTTTCCAAATGCAAACAGATGGACATCGTACCAAAAGGACTGAAGGTAAAAAATCCATTACAATCTACATACCACACAGACTATGCTGACAGCTTGTGCCACACGCTCTCAAAGAAACTGCGGAATCACCTGATCAACATCCTCTACAGCAAACAGGGACAGATTAAGAATGAGCTCTCAAAAATGGATACTCTCATAAAAAACCAACCTTCCACACAAACTTCCTCGTGGCTGGATTTTACTAAAACTAGACAAGCCATTTACAACGCACACTTTGCTTCTCTACAAAAGAAAAAGGACACTAAACTTTCTAAACTACTACATGCTACAAGGGGCCACAGCAATGGTTCCCTCAACCCACCTAGCAATATTGTTAACCTATCCAACTATACTCTCAGCCCAGCAGAAGCAGCTGTTCTATCCCGGGGCCTCTCCTTCTGCCCCTCCACCCCTACGAACATGATACAGTTCTGTGGTGACCTAGAATCCTATTTTCGACGTCTCCGACTCAAGGAATATTTCCAAAATACCTCTGAACAACATACTAATCCACAGAGGTCTCCCTACCAACACTACAGAAAGAAGGATTCTAGGTGGACTCCTCCTGAAGGTCGAAACAGCAGACTGGACTTCTACATAGAGTGCTTCCGCCGACGTGCACGGGCTGAAATTGTGGAAAAGCAGCATCACTTGCCCCATAATCTCAGCCATGCGGAACGCAATGCCATCCACAGCCTCAGAAACAACTCTGACATCATAATCAAAAAGGCTGACAAAGGAGGTGCTGTTGTCATCATGAATAGGTCGGAATATGAACAAGAGGCTGCTCGGCAGCTCTCCAACACGAGTTTCTACAAGCCATTACCCTCTGATCCCACTGAGAGTTACCACAAGCAACTACAGCATTTGCTCAAGAAACTTCCTGAAAAAGCACAGGATCAAATCCGCACAGACACACCCCTGGAACCCCGACCTGGGATATTCTATCTGCTACCCAAGATCCATAAACCTGGAACTCCTGGGCGCCCCATCATCTCAGGCATTGGCACCCTGACAGCAGGATTGTCTGGCTATGTAGACTCCCTCCTCAGGCCCTACGCTACCAGCACTCCCAGCTACCTTCGAGACACCACTGACTTCCTGAGGAAACTTCAATCCATCGGTGATCTTCCTGATAACACCATCCTGGCCACTATGGATGTAGAAGCCCTCTACACCAACATTCCACACAAAGATGGACTACAAGCCGTCAGGAACACTATCCCCGATAATGTCACGGCTAACCTGGTGGCTGAACTTTGTGACTTTGTCCTTACCCATAACTATTTCACATTTGGGGACAATGTATACCTTCAGATCAGCGGCACTGCTATGGGTACCCGCATGGCCCCACAGTATGCCAACATTTTTATGGCTGATTTAGAACAACGCTTCCTCAGCTCTCGTCCCCTAAAGCCCCTACTCTACTTGCGCTATATTGATGACATCTTCATCATCTGGACCCATGGAAAAGAAGCCCTTGAGGAATTCCACCATGATTTCAACAATTTCCATCCCACCACCAACCTCAGCCTGGTCCAGTCCACACAAGAGATACACTTCCTGGACACTACAGTGCTAATAAACAATGGTCACATAAACACCACCCTATACCGGAAACCTACTGACCGCTATTCCTACCTGCATGCCTCCAGCTTTCACCCTGACCACACCACACGATCCATCGTCTACAGCCAAGCTCTGCGATACAACCGCATTTGCTCCAACCCCTCAGACAGAGACAAACACCTACAAGATCTCTGTCAAGCTTTCTTACAACTACAATACCCACCTGCGGAAGTAAAGAAACAGATTGATAGAGCCAGAAGAGTTCCCAGAAGTTACCTACTACAGGACAGGCCTAACAAAGAAAATAACAGAACGCCACTAGCCGTCACCTTCAGCCCCCAACTAAAACCCCTCCAACGCATTATTAAGGATCTACAACCTATCCTAAAGGATGACCCAACACTCTCACAAATCTTGGGAGACAGGCCAGTCCTTGCCTACAGACAGCCCCGCAACCTGAAGCAAATACTCACCAACAACCACATACCACACAACAGAACCACTAACCCAGGAACTTATCCTTGCAACAAAGCCCGTTGCCAATTGTGCCCACATATCTATTCAGGGGACACCATCACAGGGCCTAATAACATCAGCCACACTATCAGAGGCTCGTTCACCTGCACATCCACCAATGTGATTTATGCCATCATGTGCCAGCAATGCCCCTCTGCCATGTACATTGGTCAAACTGGACAGTCTCTACGTAAAAGAATAAATGGACACAAATCAGATGTCAAGAATTATAACATTCATAAACCAGTCGGAGAACACTTCAATCTCTCTGGTCACGCAATCACAGACATGAAGGTCGCTATCTTAAAACAAAAAAACTTCAAATCCAGACTCCAGCGAGAAACTGCTGAATTGGAATTCATTTGCAAATTGGATACTATTAATTTAGGCTTAAATAGAGACTGGGAGTGGCTAAGTCATTATGCAAGGTAGCCTATTTCCTCTTGTTTTTTCCTACCCCCCCCCCCCGATGTTCTGGTTTAACTTGGATTTAAACTTGGAGAGTGGCCAGTTTGGATGAGCTATTACCAGCAGGAGAGTGAGTTTGTGTGTGTATGGGGGTGGGTTTTTGGAGGGGGGTGAGGGAGTGAGAGAACCTGGATTTGTGCAGGAAATGGCCTAACTTCATTATCATGCACATTGTGTAAAGAGTTGTCACTTTGGATGGGCTATCACCAGCAGGAGAGTGAATTTGTGTGGGGGGGTGGAGGGTGAGAAAACCTGGATTTGTGCTGGAAATGGCTTTTAGATAAGCTATTACCAGCAGGACAGTGGGGTGGGAGGAGGTATTGTTTCATATTCTCTGTGTATATATAGAGTCTGCTGCAGTTTCCACGGTATGCATCTGATGAAGTGAGCTGTAGCTCACGAAAGCTCATGCTCAAATAAATTCGTTAGTCTCTAAGGTGCCACAAGTACTCCTTTTCTTTCTGCGAATACAGTAATAATTACTGTGATGAAAGAAATTAACTTAGCTTAGAAAGGCTTCTCAGTGTTTGCATTTACAAGTTTTGTTAAAAGAAATGGTAATATAATCACTTTGAATGCTAAAAGCTAAAATACAGAATCATTGTACAGCAGCTGACATTTAGCTTTCTTCTGTCCGAATTCTGCATACCGTTCTATGTGGGATCAAGGGCTTGCCCATAGAGGTCAACATGTAGCATTGACGCTTTAAGACCTCTATAGAAAAATTGTAACAGTTTACTTTATGAATGTTGTTACCACTCAAAACCAAAACAAAAGAAAAAGCACAGATGTAGAAAATTACTTTGAAAATGTAACATTGTATAGTTTATACCTCCATAAAAAACTCTGGTTTCTATCCTACTCCCAGTGGAGTTCCCCACAAAACACTCACTGACTTTAAAATAGTGCAGGATTGAGCCTTAAAACTTGATCCTTTCAACACTTAAATATATAAATAAATTTACTCACATACTTAACTATTTGCAGAATTGGAACCTTAGTTTTTACTCCCTTAATTACCTTTCTTTCTACTGCTGGTCTGCACTAATATATTTTAATAAAGGCAACAATTTTAAACTATTTATAATGTTGCCATGACAGAGAATCTGAAGTGCTTTATTGCCACTTGGTCCATTCTACCACTCCCACATGTAAAGGTTGTATTAGGATATTAAATGGTCTGTCCTTCAATTCAGACACAATTGCCACCCCCATTTTAATCCATTACTTTCAGTACAATTTATGTCTACTTTTATCTATGGAAAGATAGATCCATGATAAGCCTTTAAAGACAACTGAAACATCCATTGAAGTAAAAGGTAAATGTTTATTACATGTGCAATCGAAAAACAAAAACTAAAACCATCCATAGTGGAGGCCAGGAAACTCTCTGGTAGCTACAATGACTAGGCCGAAAGAATGTGCAAAACCGGGGCCAGTAATGGACTTTTTTCCCTTTACTAGCAGATACAATTTGCTGATACCAGTTGGAAAGGAAACCTATGAGTACTCCACAAACAAACAAACCCTAATCCTCAAAATCCCCCATTTGCAACCCATTCCTCTAGGGCTCCCCACTAGAGGCCTGTTCTCTTAGCTCCCAAATCCCTTTTGCTTAGAGGACTTTGGCCGGGTGCCACGCTGACTCAGAAGGGGGGGGGGGAAGGGGCTGAGCCCGAGAGCCTCCCAATACTACTAACACCCCTGGGCTCACTGTATGGCAGGGGCCCGTTGTTCCTCCCTGCAGAACACGGAGCCTCGCTCGGCGCCTTGCACCTCCGCCCGCGCCCCGCTGGGTGTCGCTGCGCTCCCACCGCGCTCCCCGAGCCCGCAGGGCACCTACCTGATCCGTGCTGCTGGCGGAGGATGGCGGCCTTGCCGGGAGGCGGCGAGGCCGAGGAGGACGCCGCGGTGGTGGAAGCGGCGGGCGAGGAGGCGGCCCCGGCCCCGGCCCCCTGGGGCGGCAGCAGGCGCTTCTCCAGGCCGGGCTCGGCGGTGGCCCTGCCGGCCGGGCTGTACCTGCGCGGCCCGCTGCTCTGGATGTGCGACACCGCCTCGGCCGCCTGCATGTCGGGCGGGGCGAAGCGCGACAGGACCCGCAGCAGCGCCTGGGCTTTGTGCTCCTGGGTCTCGTCGTCGCTGTAGTCCGACACCCGGCACTCGTACACGCCCTCGTCCTGCCGCCGCACGCCGGACAGCCGCAGCCGGTGCGAGATGTCATTGCCCTGGACCCGCACCGTCTGCAAGAGACCACAGCCCGCGGCCGGTCACTGCCCCGCGCAGCCCCGCCGGCGGTCAGCAGCCTGCCCCGGTGCCAGGGCCCTCCCCCGAGCCTGCCCCAGGGCGCCTCCCCTCCGATCTCCTCCCCCAGCCTGCCCCAGTGCACCTGCCTCCGGCCCCAGTGCGCCTCCCCTCCGATCTCCTCCCCTTGCCTGCCCCAGTGCACGCCCCACCCCCCAGCCTACCTCAATGCACCTCCCCCAATCTCCTCCCCGAGCCTGCCCCAATGCACCTGCCTCCGGCCCCAGTGCACTTCCCTTCGATCTCTTCCCCGAGCCGGCCCCAATGCACCTCCCCTCCGATCTCCCCCCCCCCCCGAGCCGGCCCCAATGCACCTCCCCTCCGATCTCCCCCCCCCCCCGAGCCGGCCCCAATGCACCTCCCCTCCGATCTCCCCCCCCCCCCGAGCCGGCCCCAATGCACCTCCCCTCCGATCTCCCCCCCCCCCCGAGCCGGCCCCAATGCACCTCCCCTCCGATCTCCCCCCCCCCCCGAGCCGGCCCCAATGCACCTCCCCTCCGATCTCCCCCCCCCCCCGAGCCGGCCCCAATGCACCTCCCCTCCGATCTCCCCCCCCCCCGAGCCGGCCCCAATGCACCTCCCCTCCGATCTCCCCCCCCCCCCGAGCCGGCCCCAATGCACCTCCCCTCCGATCTCCCCCCCCCCCAGCCGGCCCCAATGCACCTCCCCTCCGAGCCTACCCCAATGCACCTGCCCCCGGCCCCAGTGCGCCTCCCCTCCGATCTCCTCCCCGAGCCTGCCCCAATGCACGCCTCAGCCTACCTCAATGCACCTCCCCTCTGATCTCCTCCCCTTGCCTGCCCCAGTGCACGCCCCACCCGCCAGCCTACCTCAATGCACCTCCCCCAATCTCCTCCCCGAGCCTGCCCCAATGCACCTGCCTCCGGCCCCAGTGCACTTCCCTTCGATCTCTTCCCCGAGCCGGCCCCAATGCACCTCCCCTCCGATCTCCCCCCCCCCCCGAGCCGGCCCCAATGCACCTCCCCTCCGATCTCCCCCCCCCCGAGCCGGCCCCAATGCACCTCCCCTCCGATCTCCCCCCCCCCCGAGCCGGCCCCAATGCACCTCCCCTCCGAGCCTACCCCAATGCACCTGCCCCCGGCCCCAGTGCGCCTCCCCTCCGATTCTCCTCCCCGAGCCTGCCCCAGTGCAGCTCGCCTCTGATCTCCTCCCCGAGCCTGCCCCAATGCACCTGCCCCGGCCCCAGTGCATTTCCCCTCTGGTCACCTCCCCTCCGAGCTCCTCCCGAGCCTGCCCCAGTGCGCCTCCCCTCCGATCTCCTCCCCCAGCCTGCCCCAGTGCACCTGCCCCCGGCCGCAGTGCACCTCCCCTCCGATCTCCTCCCCTTGCCTGCCCCAATGCACGCCCCAACCCCCAGCCTACTTCAATGCACTTCCCCCAATCTCCTCCCCGAGCTTGCCCCAATGCACCTCCCCTCCGATCTCCTCCCCGAGCCTGCCCCAATGCACCTCCCCTCTGATCTCTTCCCCGAGCCTGCCCCAATGCACCTGCCCCCGGCCCCAGTGCACTTCCCCTCTGATCTCCTCCCCGAGCCTGCCCCAATGCTTTTCCCTTCGATTTCTTCCCCGAGCCTGCCCCAATGCACCTGCCCCCGGCCCCAGTGCACCTCCCCTCTGATCTCCTCCCCGAGCCTGCCCCAATGCACCTCCCCGCCGATCTCCTCCCCTTGCCTGCCCCAATGCACGCCCCACCCCCCAGCCTACCTCAATGCACCTCCCCCAATCTCCTCCCCGAGCCTGCCCCAATGCACCTCCCCCCTTATCGCCTCCCTGAGACTGCTCCAGTGCTCCTCCCTCTGCCCCCAAACCTGCCCCAATGCACCTCCTCCCAATCTCCTCCCCGAGCCTGCCCCAATGCACCTTTCCCTGCCCCCGAGCCTGCCCCAACGCACCTCCCCCAGGCACCCAGCTTGCCCCAATGCACCTCCCTCAATCTCCTCCCCGAGCCTGCCCCAATGCACCTTTCCCTGCCCCCGAGCCTGCCCCAATGCACCTCCCCCAGGCACCCAGATTGTCCCAATGCACCTCCCCCAATCTCCTTCCCGAGGCTGCCCCAATGCACCTCCCATCTGATCTCCTCCTGGAGCCTGCCCCAGTGTATCTACCTCTGCCCCGGAGCCTACCCCAATGCACCTCCCCAATCTCCTCCCCCAGTCTGCTCCAATGCACCTCCCCCTGCCCCAATGCACCTTTCCCTCTTGCCCCAGCCCCAAGCCTGCTCCTCCCAGAAATTAATGCACCTCCTCTCCAGCCTGCTTTACCACCTCTAAGAATTTGGAGGATCTCCCCTCCAATAAGCAAACACGTAGCATCTGAGACCACCCCAGCTGCTCTCCAAAACCAAATCTCTCTCCTTCTGTAATCCAACCTTCCAGCTCCTCCTTAAAATAAATGACTCCCTCCCCCAAATTACCAAGTCACTGAACCTATCCCAGCCCTTCCAAAATTAAATGCAGTAAATGATGCATAACTCTAGTCAAGCACCAAACTACCGAATCCACCACTTCCGAACAAGGTACTCAACAGTGCACCCACCCATGGCACTCATACACCCTCAGCTCCGAAAGTAAATGCATCTCTTTCCTTCCCTCCCAGAAATCAAACACAAAAACACACAACCATTGCTCCTACCCCATTATCTTCCATAAATACTGTAAGCACTGCATTTCCCCCATCAAAGTCCAAAACCCAGCCACCAATTCCAGTTCTTCTTTTCCAAACTGAATGCACCTCTTCACAGCACTCAAATCACCAGCCACTAATCCTGTCCCTCCCTCTTCCCAAGGTTCATACATTAAACATGTCATCTTCTTTCTACATTTATTGTTAAAAAGCCACTAATCCTGCCCTCATCCCCTTCCAAAACTGAAGGCATCTCCCATCTAAAACCAACAGTCAGCCACTAATCCTCCAATTGCCTTTCTAAAAATAAATCTGAGTAGTAATCTTCCCCCAAAATGAAACACAGCCACTTAATCCTCCCAACTCCAACACCTCACTTGCTAAAAACAATGCATTTCCTCTCTCTTACCCCCTACAAAGTGGAACATAAACCACCCAGCCACTAACCTTCCCCTCCCTTCTAAAAATACAGGCCTTAACTAACAGCATCTCTCCCTACCCCCAATCCAACACAAAATACCCAAATACCTTCATATGTAATGGCCAGACTGCCCATACCATCCCGAAGTCTGACACTCTAGCCATTACCTAGTGCCTTCTACCCTCAGATATCCCCATTATACACACAGGATGAAGGATCAAATTCTGCTGGCTTTACTGATTGCCTTTAATTTCAGTGGGACTATTAGCCTGAGTGAATGAAAGATCTCATCCTATCTCTACTCCTAACTGCAGGGTTTAATCTCTGCAAGATTCTCCCTACCTTCCCTAGCAGGCTTTTCTTACTTCCACTAGCCTGCACAGATGGACATAGAAAAGTGACAGTGATGGGATTAAAACCAAACAAATAAATGGGCCTGCCCATGCTCCCAGTGAAATCAGTGACTGGATCGGGCCCCAAATCAACAACACTTGGATATAATGTGCTATAAAGAAATTTGACCTTGCTGGGGGGAGTGGGTTTTCAGTAGTGGAGGCAGCCACATGAAAAGTAGAATTATCACTTGACCGGACCTCCAGTACTTTCCAGGTGAGATCAAAGAAGAGGAGAAAAAACAAATACCTCTTGCCTGGATTTGCAAGTAAAAAACTCCACAGTTAAAATAGCAACAGATGGTAACATTTTGATGGCGATATGGCACACCAAGGAGAGGAAGATATGCACATGCCCACCGTGCTCCGCCATTTCTGTTGCTCTAGAGGGTTAAACTGGCTGAAATCATGTCTTGGGGTGTTACAAAACCAGCATGGACATACAGAAATTGTGTATCACTCTGTTTGATCTGCACTTACGCTGATTTTAGTTGCATCCTTATTTGTTACCTAAAAAAGCAGAGAAGGAAACATGTTAGACTAGACTCCTAAAGCATATTAACATTATTATAAGCACCTAAGTCCCCAGCTAAACAGAGGTAGGGCAGACAGATCTTCAGTGCAACTTTCATAACTTGAACTGATTGTGTGTGACTATGGGGAGAATTTGGATTTGATTTAATCAATTGGCGCTCAAGGAACAGGATTGCTTTGGAAAAATGTAAGTGGGCTTACTGGATGCCTGTAGTAAAAGTTTTGCCGTTGCTAAGGGATATATGTCTGCAGAAGAATATTTGCTCCTTGTATAAACGGAGCAATGGTAATTGTAAAAAGACCAATTACATTTGAAATAGCTATTTTAGACAAGAGTGGTTGTTTTCTATGGTAGTGCAGAGCTGCGCATGGAAATGACTCGGGGAAGCCAGATTCTGAATTGCTTTAGTGCAGGGATGAAGTCCCTAAACAGCACAAAATCAGATGCAGCTCATCAGTTTTTGGATCGAATTATTTCCTTGTTACAATCAACTTCACTGTAAAAGGAAATGATGCTTCTGATCTCTCTAATGCGCCTCCCAAGGAGATAGTCATTTTCTGGGCATGCCCTGTCACCATTTATTGTAAAAGCAGCTCGCAGTTTTATATAAGGTTAAAGAAGACATTTAAATCCAAGCGATTTATTTCCCTCTCTGACAACAGACTTTACATTACAGCCAGACGGCATCACATTAGTTCGGAGTCTTTATACTTTGCATCTATATTGGAGCCTTGCAGGAAAACAAGCCTGCCATATAGATAGGACCTGGTGTAGGCATGAGGGGCTCCTCAGGGAGGATCATCAGGCTTAATGGCTCTGTGGTAGGAAAAGGTCAGATGTTGTGTACTTTAGAAAGACACACCTTGGAACGCTTGCTCAAGACTTCTCCTCTGCTGTTTAACCTGGTTTATATACTGAGCAGCATTACGCTGCCAATACAGGGTGTTGCGCCAAGATCTGGGCTGCAGAATAAACTGGGGGATAGGGAAACGTAGCCTAGACATTAAGACTAGAGCCTATATTGAAGCCAAGAGGCCGACTGTGGGTTGAGACAGAATACACAAGATTTACCCTGCTTTCCTTAACGCCTGTTAATCACTTCATTTGAGTATGTAAATAGATCTGCAGAATTGTCCTGCAGGATCTCCAGCTAGGAGCCTATCCTTCTCTCCTCCATCTGCTCTCGTTAATCATCTACAGAGAGGAGCTCATCTTGTTTCATCAACCGCTCCCGCGTTTGTTCGTAGTGATTTCCAGCTCAGTTCAGACTGGCTCAGTTTCGCAGTTGCCTCCTGTTTATCCCCGCTTTGTAATGTAATACAGTAAACCCGGTTAAAGCTTAACGATGGGGCTTGCAGTGAGACAGATATTTATCATTCTTGAACAACATGTTTACAATCCCCAACGTGCTGTCGGATTTTTGGGGGCGCATGATCACCAATTTCTAGTCTCTCCTCCACTCCCCCATTCCACAGGAGAGTTTAGGATACCAAGGGATAACTACCTACTTCACGGATGTAACAGGGGACGCTCCTGTCACCGGCAGTGTCCGTTAGCTTTATTTTAAGCACTCTCTGAGCATGTTGCACTTAATGAATATGTATGTTTCCGTGGCACTTTGTTACCTTGCTTCTGCTGCCGGGGGCACTGATGGCTAATTCATGGGCAAGTTCTCTGGCTGGTTCTTTAAGGTACCACCACTGGATTTCCAAGGAGTAAGAGGTGGATCCGCTGGCCCGAAAAGCACAAGGCATCTCAATATCATCTCCCTCCCTAACAGTCACATCTTTGGGAACTTCAGTAAATGCAGCTGGGAGGAGAAGATAGAATTACAAGGGCTGGTTAACAGGAGAGATTAAGAGACAAAATCAGTCCGGTTCGTCGTAATCTGATCTGCTTTCACTCGAGGGCTAAACGCTGTCGGGTAAAAGAGCGTCCCGCCTTTCAGGGCTGAAGACCTAGCTCGGTTCTCCTCCCCGCGCAGCCTGGGCACCTACCGGTGCATCCGCGCCAGCGCCCACGGAGACAAGCCTGGGGAGTGTTTGACAGTAAAGCGCCTCTCGGAAAAGGAGGAAACCGATGTTCAGATTCCCTGGGCCGAAAATCTGCCACACAAATCGACAGCCAACACCTCTGCACGTTTCAGATCGCTCTCCTCCAAACAGCCCGCTAGCGCTTGCAGCCCGGCGCAGGCAGGCTGCAGACCCTGCCGCGTACCCTGTGCCTCCCGGCTTCAGAGAACTACCCCCCAGTGACCACCTGAATTGCCCTCGCCTCACCTCCTTTTCCTCTTCTGTATAAACCCCCCCCCACCACGTACGCTGCACAAACAGTAAAGTTCTTACAACACAAAGGTGCAAGCCCGTTACGTCTATTGCGCTCAACAGTGATCGGTGACAGGAACAAGGATTTGATTGATCGGATCTGATAATATAACACAGGTTGTTATCTGCTGGGAACAGAAGTAGAATAACGTTTTACCCAGTCAAACACACGGTCCCCCGAGCTCTTCCCGGCCACCTTAGACTTCGCCCCGCGCTCTTCTACCGGCTCCCTTTCTAACAAGCCGTGTTTGGGGTGGCGATTCGCTATGGGAAGATTGCGAAAGTTTGCGACTTACCGTTCACTATGAACAGCAGGGGTGCATTGAACATCAGGTAACAAAGGGCGCCGAACAGCCCTCGATTTCCCATTTCATATATGGAAACTTGAGGGTGGAGGGCAAGTCGAGAACTTAGCGCGACCACAACACAGCTAAGAAATCTGCAATCCCATTGCAAAGGGAAGCCGCGTCTCCGACACTAGTCCAGGGGTACGACTCTTTCCAAAAAAAAAAAAAAAGCAAAAAAAAAAAGCAAAAGAAAAAAAGCAAACAGCCACCAAGCTAACTTTTAAAAAATAAGTAAATCTGGAAGCAAGTATAACATCCACAGCCGGCTGATCAAAGGTGCTGCCGGGAGGAAGGGTAGTTCCTGAGGATGAAACGATCAGTCTTGTCCCGGGTATCTCCCCCCGCTGGATTCTACCCAACGCTAAGCGCGATTCAACTTCCTTGCGTTGAACAGGATTTTTTGCCGTCCAGAAGCAGGGGAAGGACCCTGAGCTCCGCTCCAAGACCCATCACAATGGCAAGTCTGGTCTCGGATTCTCAAGGAAGGTCTAAGGAGGCGGCAGGGGATTATTCGCTTCACTCGAAATCTGGGGAGCAATCGATACTTTCCTGTTCGTGGCCCCGGGTGGCTCTGCCGGCGATGGGGATGGCTCCAGTCGGGAGGCGCTTTGGCAGGTCCGGATCCGCCGTTTGCTTGTGGCGCGACGTGCGCTCCGGCCCGGGAACCAAACCACAGGCTTCCCCCCCGCCACTCTCACACCAACGCGCGGTTCGACCTATGAGAGGGAATTTCAGGATCTGACGTCCCCGCCTAATGCAGCCCCGAACACACAAAGCGCATTAGACCGCTGGGGTTGTGCTCCCATCCCTGCAATCAAGCAGCGCAGCGAAAAGCGCCCTCAGTTTGTGCTGACAGTTTCCCCAAGAAGGCAGGACAAAACCCGGATCCCTTTGCCCGCCCCCCCCCCTCCTCCCCAGAGCCCTCGGGTCCGGTTCCGCGTTTGGAGCGCGGGCGCCGGGCTCGGGCTGGGGGCTGCAGGATTCAATCCAGCTCCCCCCGTCACTCCCACAGCGGCGCGTTCCCGATCGGCGCCGGGAGCCCCCCAGTGCGGAGCGACCCGAGCCGGGCAGCTCGCCTGTGACTAGCGGGCACGGCCGGGCCCCCAGAACAGCTGGACTTGACGTTAACAGCATCTGGATGGCTGTTCACCAGGCCGGCCAAGCTCCCTGCCCGGCCAGGATCAACACCCAGCCCGCCGCGAACGGCCGTGGGCAGGAATCACCCTCCGCCCCGGCGTGCAGCCGGTCTCTCTCCCCGGGCACCGCTGCTGGGCAGCCCGCAGCCTCCGCAACCCCCGGTCTCCCCCGCTTACCGGGGGCTCCCGCCGCCTCGCCCACTGCCGGCCCGGCGCGGCTGCTGCCCCATGGCGGGGAAAGCTCGGCGGGGCGAACAAGCAGCCGAAGCGCCCGGCGGAGCCAGCAGCTGTGACCCAGGCGGGTCCGGGGCGCACGGGCCGAGCGAGCGGCGCCCGACAGCGCTGCGGGGGCCCGGCGTCCGCACGGGTGCCGCGAGCAGGTGCCGCGCCCGGAGCCGGGGGCCGGGGAGACACAGGCTCGTTGATTCAGAGCAAGGCAGGTTTCCGGTTGGGCCCCCGGGCGGGAGGGGGTGTTTCCTGCCCTCATCTAGGGAGACAAACCCTCCCCGCGTCCGCCCCCTCCGGCGGCTGGCCTGGCCAGAGCTGCCGCCGGGCGCGGGGGGACCGCGGGTCCCGGGCGGCGCGGAGCCGCCCCTCGCCCCCTGCAGCAGCTGGGCCAAGCTGCCAACAGACTCGGCGGAGCGAGCCTCGCCTCGCCTCCTCGGCCAGCTGCCCGGGACAGGGGCAGAGAAACGCCCCTGCCGCAAACCCAGCTAGGGGGTTACCCCCTGGGAAGTGAAATAACGATGGAGGGGCAAGGGACTGACCCGGAGACCCAGATCGGCGCGGGCGCTTCATTAGCTCCGGGGCTGGCCGGGCAGCTCGCAGGGAACTAGTCCCAGCTGCTCTTCCCACAGCGCCGACCCACCGGCGTGTCACGAGTGTGCAAGTCTACAGAGCCCAGCCCGTGGTGTAGCCCCTGCGCATTTCACCTGCCTCGGCGGAGGAGAATGACAGGATCGGAGTCTCGGGCTCTAGCCGACGCCGGATACTCATAATAAAGTGCAGGGCCAGAGTTTCTCTGGAATTAGTCGTGTTCTGGTTCATGCGATTCCCCGAGGAACTAGGAGGAGCGGGGGATGTGTTTGGAAGAGGGGTGAGTGATGGAAGACAAGGCATTCCACCCTCTACCTCTTCCCAGGCAGAGACTCTATTTGTCCCCTCCTCCTCTTCTCTGTAGTGCTGTGGGTTGTATAATTATTTTGCTAAAGAAACTATAACACACACCACTTACCTCAGTCTGCAGCATTTTCCAGTGCTAGTCAACCTTATATGGTCATCCATACAAGTGCTATCATGCACAATCTTCATTAGAAAGCCCACTTCCAGGGAGCTTTTCGATTGGCACTGAAAATTTGCTACAAACTGAAATAGAAGGTGTTGGCAAAGCAATTACAGGAAAGCTTATTTCTTAGAGACATTAAACTTAAATTATTTAATCCTTCCTTGTTTATTAACTGAATAGATGACTATCCATCTATTGAGTTAATAAAAGTTACCTTAAATATTTTTATTTTGCATTTGCAGCCTCAAATTTTCAGCATTGGTACTAATCAATAAACTTCCATTTCCATGAAATGGTGGGAGACTGTGGCAAATAGCCTCAGAGTGCTCTCTCAATTTAACCACAACCATATCTTTGGATAATAAACACTTGGGGCCTGGAGTTTTTTACTTGAGGAGCCAGTTATAATTACTGAGTTAATGGGAGAATCCCCATGTTATTATACTGATATTTCTGATTAAATATTTGTCAGCCAGAAGTTTTCCCTCTGCTACCTGGATGACAAGAGAAGGCGAGGTGGCTATGGTTGCTGTGTGTGTGTGAGTTGTGAGGACAGTAGTCAACCAGTGCAAGGAACGATAGAGGACACACTACTAACTCATAACTAACCAGTAGAGTTTTCTTAAAGCATGAAGCACCTTTGTATCTCTGTGATTGGCAGAGGCCATGTTTAGTACTGCTACCTCTCTTATCTTTCATGGTGGGTTTGGTCAGAATGGGAAACTCCCAAGGAATATCTAGTTTCAGGGTAGCAGCCGTGCTAGTCTGTGTCCGTAAAAAGAAAAGGAGTACTTGTGGCACCTTAGAGACTAACCAATTTATTAGAGCATGAGCTTTCGTGAGCTACAGCTCACTTCATCGGATGCATAATATCTAGGTGCTGCAGAAAGCTGCTATGGGAATTCAGTAGGTGGCACTCTTCCTTTTGTGTTAGTGATTAATCAATACTCAATAGTGGTTTGGTGCACTGTGCTGCTGAAGGTGTTGTCTTTCATATGAGAGGTGAAACTGATTATCTGGGCACCTGTACTCATTACAGTTGCCATGACTTTTTTTTGAAAGAGCAAGGATCCACTCAAACTGTACCTCAGAAATTGCATTCTGTGTACTCAAATTTGCCCTGCATTTCCAGCTGGAAAGAATAATTTAAAAGCTGTGTGAAGTGACCACAAAAGGAACTGAAAAAAACCCTGGTCATCACTTTTAATAAAGGTGGAACAAGTTCAATATAGTCAATATATAAAAACAACAAGGAGTCCTTGTGGCACCTTTGAGACTAACACATTTATTTGGTCTCTAAGGTACCACAAGGACTCTTCGTTGTTTTTGCTGATACAGACTAACACGGCTACCACTCTGAAATCTTTCAATATACAGGCTCTTTTAAGACAGAAGTTTGTCTGAAAAAGGTGATGCACACAAGGCTTCTTTTGCCAAAATTGCCACTGGTGCTACAGCTAGTTAATCTTCAGCCTTGGTAGCATGAGTGGGAGAGCTGCTATAGACAGGACTCCGTGGCTGGCAGGGTTTCAACCATGGTGCCATCTAACCCTGCTCAGAGCAGATCTTGAAGATACAGTAGCTGACACCCGGCAGTGGCAGCCATCAGAGCTTTGTGTACCCTAGCTTCTACATTGTTGGTATCACTGATTCAATCATAGCAACTCTGAGAAAGTTGTTAGTACAAAAGCTTAGTGTATAGGAAGCTTCCTGCAGGCCTCACTGTATTCAGTTTCACTTCCTATTTCGTATCCTGTGTTCCACCTCAGCAGTGACTGCATTTCTGTGAGAGGGAATGTGACCTTTCAATAGCCTTTGGTCACCTCAGCGTGGATAGTGAGAAGCTTATTAGATGTTAAGCGTTGTGATGCTTGTAAGTTAACATAAAGCATCCTGAGATCCTTCGATATCAGATAATATATATTATTTTTATTTTATTATGCTTCATATATGCATATCGGCATGAGAGAAACACCAAATCATTAATTTAACTGACCCTTCCCAGTGAATCCGAAGTGTGACTCTATACGTTCATACATTTACAGCCCTGCAAACTGAATTTGTTTGGCTGGAGAATATCGATTATACAGGTAACATCAACATTTTTCATGCAATGTAGTTTCCTTGGCACTCTAACTATTACCACAGCTTTTTAAAGATTTTAGTCACTGACTAAAAGTAACTTTAAAATTACTTCATTGGAACAGCAATAAATTAATTTTGCACTGTTAGCACATTGGTCAACGTCCAGGCTTTTTCTTGGAGTGCTTGCTCCATGAGCGGAGTTGATTTCCTAGTTACCACCAGCTTTTCCATATTCAACAGATTTGTCCCTTCTTTAATAACACTGTTTTTAGTCATAGAATCATAGAATCTTAGGGTTGGAAGGTCATCTAGTCCAACCCCCTGCTCAAAGCAGGACCAATCCCCAACTAAATCATCGCAGCCAGGGCTTTGTCAAGCCTCACCTTAAAAACCTCTAAGGAATGTAGAGGTAGATCCCTAGGTAACCCATTTCAGTGCTTCACCACCCTCCTAGTGAAAAAGTTTTTCGTAATATCCAACCTAAACCTCTCCCACTGCAACTTGAGACCACTACTCCTTGTTCTGTCATCAGGTACGACTGAGAACAGTCTAGATTCATCAAGTCAATGCATTTTCATTTAAAATACAGATCATTTGTAGCATAGAGAGAAAAAGGTTCACAGGATTGGAACCTCTCTCTGGCAGACTTCAAAATAAAAACAAAAAGTTTCCGTGAGTAAAGGCTGCAGGGTTGGGCGTACACTGTGTGTTATAATCACATGGTAGTTTGGTATTTGTCTAAGCTATGTGGAGAGAGACATGGTTAAATAAGTGTGAGATGCACTTCCAAAATCTAATCTAATCTTGTTCTGAATTTCATTGAGTGACATCACTGTCCATCCATGTCTTCATTTAATCACTAGAGCAGTGCAGAAATTGGAATTTCTGTCCTGTGGGCTATTTCAGATTTCTGAAACTTCTTCCTTTCTGAATTGGTACAAAAAGTCAGATATACAAAATTTTCTGTGGAACAAACAATTTTGAAAAAATTCATTTTGGAAAAACTGAAACGGAATTTTTGGAAAATTTCTGAGCTGGCAAGTCAGTTTCCTGGCTGGTGTCAGCAAATTGGCTGGTGAACAGGTAGCCTGCCTGGCCACTGGATGGACAGTCCTGGAAACTGGACTGCCCATCAGTCTGCCTTTCCTTCAGCTGGCTGGCTGGTGGGCAGAATGGCAGGAAATCAAACCTGCCTGTCTGGTTTGTGCTGAAAGATTTGATGGACTCAACATGATCCCACATGTCTAACGTTATTAGTAGCAGACACAATTTGAAATGTCTTTTTGTATTGGTAGTGTCCCTTGGATTAAAAACAGCCCTCCAGGGATATCCTGTTTGTATCCGACCTGGCCAATCTGATTTTATATGTAACAACTGAGTGCTCTAGTTATGTTATCAATCCATACAATTAGAACAGGAAACGTGGACTCAAGTATCATTTTTCACAATTATTAATCTAGGGTAAGGATAAATCTCTTTATGCTTTGGTCTAATACTAAACAATAACAATACTATTATATACTTATCTGAGGCGCAAACATTTTATGCACATCACTGTGCTTCTATGGTGTTAACAAGTTTTGGCGTTAGCTATTGATTGGGCCCTGCCACTAAATAGGCTTGCCAGAACCTGGAATCCATCATTTACCTGTGTATGTCTACAACACGCAGGCGATGAAAGCCTAGAATGCCATTCCTTGGAGCAAGAAGCCACAAACATATACTGCACATTTAGTCACAGATTCTTCAGTGGGATCCACTCAAACAAATCCCAGTGAAACCCTCTTACATGCTTAAAGTGAAGCATGTGTTTAGGTACTTTGCTCGATCAGGGCTCCATAGTACTTTCCATGTAAGGAATCACTTCGCAATTATTAGTTGAACCTCACAGTGCTCTTGAGTGGTAGGTGAATATTAATATAAAGGTGACTATAATATAACTATTTTACCGGTAAATGGAAATGACTTGCTTTTATAGAAACGTCCTATAGCATTTCCATAGAATTTTATTTTTTTTGAATCAACCATTAGATTTCAATAGAAAATTACATCACTGCTGTATAATTCTACAAGTGGTTCAAAAACATATAGAAAACAGTTTTTAGAATAATTTCTATAGGACCATATGAGACTTCAATTGGACCCTAGCGCTTTCATCCTTATTCTATGCTGATTAACACAAGCTGAGTATCTGGCCTTTTAAAAAGACATTTAGAATTATGAGGACGATTAATGTGAATTATTTGCCTTTGCTGATGCTAGACCATGTTTTATAGAAACCTAAGAAATCCCATAAAAGACACCAGTAATCTGTAGCTGATGACATTTAAGGTCATTTCTCCTCCTCCCACCCCAATTTTTAATAGCCAGCAACTACATTATCTAAATATTCAAAATACTTTCAAATGACGGGCTCAGGAGGCTTGTGGTTTAACAGATCATTCTGCTGTTTGGTGTTAACTCACTAAAGAAAAAAAAAACATTGTAGGCCACCCTTTAAAAAAGGATAAAACTGTAAAGTTTTCCCCAGTTATTGCCCATGCCCAGAGCTTATATGGTGGTCACTTTTTTTGTCTTAATGTGAAATCCCAGATCCATCTGTCTCTGGGTTTGCCCATCCCTGTAATATCTCTTCTAATCTAATCCATCCTCACCCATCACTCTCCCAAAAGTCAGAAAGAGGTCCTGTTCCTTGGAGTCCCTTTCCTTTCTTAGATTTGTATTATGGGCTTTTTCTCATTAGAGACTCAAGTTTTTCCCCCCCCCCCACAATCAAGGGGACCTATTTTGCTGTTGCCAGAGAGATTAGTTTTCCAGGTGATTCCAAATAATGGTAATGGCAGCCCTGTTCATATATATCTCCCACCCCCTGATGTGAGAAAGACACTTGCAGACTACTCAGTCTAGCACCACTGTAGCTTAGACACAGGTTTCATAGGAAACTTTAGTGCTTGATGTTTGTCCTCAGGAATATAAATACTCTGATAGTGTATTTTAACAAGTTTCTGCAGGCTGTTATCTTTAGAAAATAGGTGAGGAGCAAAAAATAAGTATTGAATACAAACACCACCACCAAAAAAGTGATGCTAAAATGTTCACATCTTTGCTTCCAGCACTGTGACCTTCACTGTGGAGTTTATGCTTCACTGTAGCTCATAACAATAGACTGGCAACTGCCAGCACGGTTCTTTTTAAAATGTCAGTGGTTTAACATCAATTCAGGAGACTTTATTGCATTTTTCCTTCCCTCTCCCCACCAATGAGATTTCAATTCCAATCAAGCCAAAACCAAAGTGACAGGATATTTGTATTCCCATAAGAAGTTTGTAAAAGGTCATAAATGCAGCAAGTTCAAAGGGTCCCCATGGTTTTCAATATACATGATTACTTTCTTATTTCCCATTAGCAAACAGTAGGCCACATTGTCTTGAAGCAATTTCAGGATTTAGAAAATAGGTGGAAATCTAACAAATTCTCCTAGCTACAATTGATTAGTCCTGTTTTGGCACAATGGGGTTAAAACAATGAGAAAACTATGATCTTACTGGGTTTATTTATGAAGCATCTTCTCACTTTAGACAAATAAAATGTTCAGTGATAGGTTTTGTTTTACTTTACAAGGTGCTTAAGACAGAGCTTTCCTGCAGTTTGGTGAGATACATTTTTGCTTTATACAGTAAATGTATTTTTTATTGGCTTTCATTTCCATCTCTTTCTTGCCTGCTTTTTGCTAATAAATGTAAGATCTAAAGCTATAAGAGAAGATGTACACTTTAAGAGCTTGTGGAAGAAGAAGGCAACATATGCTTATCATGAGGCAATAGTAATGTGTCTTATAGTGCATCATGCTTTGCAAAAATATGCTAAATGCATAGAGGCAGCCAGATTTTAATGCTACTGCAGGACACATTGCCTGCAAGAGGTACTGGAACCCATATAACTAATAGGGAGATATCTCTTTAAGAGATCTATTGTGGGGGGGGGAGTGATAGGCATGAGTTGTGGCTGGGTCACTGTTGCTAGGCAGATGCACAATTAGCACTCACAGCCAGACGTTTCTGCAATTGGGTGTGGTAGTTTTGGGTAAACTGCACACGTTCCGTGATGCTGGACTCAGAAACCATGAGGGCAAGTAGTCAGTGCAGCTGCTTTACTCATGGCCACGTGCCCTCGGTGGGCTGGGAGCAGATGAGAAAAAGCAGGCTGTTTCCCCTAACTCGGAAGCATTTTGCTGCAGTTTTTTAAATCTGTACATTTAAACTGAGTGGTTGGTTAATTCGTTAGCGGACTAGCTAACTGAGCGATTTCAGCAGAGGAGGAGGAGGAAGAGTCTGCATGGATTCCAGATGAAGGTTTCTGCAAGCAAGAGGAGAGAAGCACAGCTGCAGTGCTTTTGACTCAGCAGACTGTATAGATTTTGGGGATCAAAGACTGTAACGGAGACGCAGATGAACTCAACCTAAGCCTCTAGGAACTCTGACTCACTTCTCACTCTGTTCCTGTGGGGACTGACCTGTTTAGATTTAATTTGTCTTCTTTATGTATGTGTAACTGTGAATATAATGTATGTGGATTATAACATAGCCATGTTATGCTGAAGAAAGTAAGTTATTGTTATTTATTATGTTTCTTTATCATTAGAAGATCTTATAAAATTGGTACTTAAGGATTAAGTTCATTCCTTTTGTTCTTTTGGACTTGATTGTGAGGAGGTTGACCATGGGCAATCGACGCTGAAAATCCTTAATGACTGAATTCTTGATCTCCATGTGTAGTCCCACTGAACACTAAGCTAGAGAAAAATACTGCTAAAATTGCACAGCTTGAGGAGAATGTCTCTACAAGAATTTAAAAGTCACCTGCAATTGAAAACAAATTTATTTTGTGCCCCTTTTGTTTGTTTTCTCTGATGTGTGAAGATGCACAAAAGTACGTTTTGTTTTGTTTTTCAAAAACGAATGTTTGGCTTGTTTTATTACTATTGTTGGGACCCCTTTGTGCTAGGTGCTGTACCAAGAGAACAGGAAGATGGTTCCTGCTCCAAATGCATTAGAAATTCAAGTCCTGCCTTCTCTTTTTGCCAGGAAGATGCTATGGATGATGGGAGAACTAATGTAATTACCGGAACATCGCACATACCATCCAAATGTACCCTCCCCTCCGCTTGGAGTTTGCCAGCTCCTGTATTATGGACTGAGCCTCTAGGGCAGAGGTGGGCAAACTATGGCCTGCAGGCCACATCCGGCCTGCGGGACCCTCCTGCCCTGCCCTGCCCCGAGCTCCTGGCCGGGGAAGCTAATCCCCGGCCCCTCCCCCGCTGTCCCTCCCCTCAGCCTCAGCGTGCTGCTGTTGCAGAGCTGCGGCCTGACCCGCTGCTCTGGGCAGTGCAGCTGTAGCGGCGGCAGCCACCGGTGCTCCAGGCAGCGTGGTAAGGGGGCAGGGGGGTTGGATAGAGGGCAGGGGACTTTGGGGGTGTGATCAGGGGGGGCGGGGGGTATGGCTAGGGGTCAGGGCGATCAGAGGGGAGGGAACAGGGGGGTTGGATGGGGCAGGGATCCCGGGGGCAGTCAGGAATGAGGGGGGGTTGGATGGTATGGCAGGGGGCAGTCAGGGGTGGGAGGTCCGGGGGTGGTCAGGAGACAGGGAGCGGGGGGTGGTGGATGGGGCAGGAGTCCCGGGGGAGCCATCAGGGGGCGAGAAGTGGGGGGGTTGCATAGGAGGGGGGGCCGGGCCACCCCTTGCTGTTTGGGGAGACACAACCTCTCCTAACCGGCCCTCCATACAATTTTGGAAACCTGATGTGGCCCTCAGGCCAAAAAGTTTGCCTGCCCCTGCTCTAGGGCATCCTACCCTACGGACAACAGCAATGGTGGCTACAAGAGTGCTCTGACACCATTTCCCAGCATGCTCGGAGTCAGGTGCTGGCAGAATGGACTAGAGACTCCTGCTGAGGCCAATTGGGAGGCTTCTCAATTGGATGATGTGGTCAGGCAGTTTACTGGGCCACTGATGAGCCTGGGCTGCTCAGCCCCTCAATGGAGGGGAGAGCTTGACTCAGAGACAAAGAAACTAGTTTTACTTCCAGGTTTGAGTAGCTTTGAATGTCCGAGCAGAGGGAGAAGCAGAACAACTCAGGGAATCTGATTACCTTTCCCTCCCACAAAAGGAGGCTTTGGACTGCTGTGGGATCTAGTGCAAGGGTCAGACGGTTCCTTCCAGCCCTGCGGATCCAACCTGGCACCAACCATCTAACCTGGCACCAGCTACTAAGGGTCAGCTGAGACCCCCACAGGACTCCAGAGCAGGGACCCATTCTGGGGTGAAGACATAAAGAGGATCCCTTTGTTTGTTCAGTGGGCCAGCATTCACAGCTCCACAGAACTTGCTTCCAGCCTCATGCTCTGTGTACCATCTAGCTGGGAAGGTGCCTGGGAGGGCACTGGGGGCTGGGAAGAGTTGTGAGTGTTGGGAGATAGTAATTACCCCTAACCTGTTCCCAGAGCCTCGTTTTCTGCTCCCAGTAAAGTCCCTGTTTGCTCTATTGTTATTTTTGGATGTGCCATTTCTGTGCTGGGGTTTATGTTGATTGACTATATTGTTCTCTGTGTACTGGGTTTTATAGTCCTTGCCAGCAGTGGTAGCATTATTCATTTTCCCAAGGGACAACACCCCTTGTGGGCTAGGTCCAGTGAGGAGTCACTTTGTGGGGAGGCACCAGGCATCACAAACAACTCAGGACCCAACTCGTGAGGAGAGAAGCCACTAAGTACAAAGAACCAGGGAGGAGGCTTAAGCCACACTGTGGCGAGGAGCTGTATAAAAACCCTCCAATTAACTGGGGGGTGGAGAGGTGATTTTTATTCATTACTTAAAATTCAGTGTTTGTTTTTGTTAACTCAGAATGCCCTATAAACTATTAGAAGACAATATGTCACTATTAAATACTCACCGTCTTAATTCAAGGGCTGAGGCAGCTTCCAATCTATATCTCTGAGTCCTCCAAGAACACCTGCAGCAAAACCAGGGAGAACAGACTGGATATTTTTAAGGTTTAAAAAAAATAAGCAACCTCTTTTTAAAACACACTCGCCTACCAACCTCCTCCCCCCCGGCCTTCTTTATACATTGCTAAAAACAGAAAATGGTCACAAACCCAGACACCCCACCACATACACTCTGCTTCATGTTAAGGGCTATAACATCAGAGAGTTACAGGGAGTCCAGAATAGATAACAATACCTTGATTATAAAACTGGAGACCTGGAAGATAGGTCTCCATGTTCAAACTTGAGAATAACAAGTATCCAAAGGGCAAAGACATGCTTGTGGTGGGTATGCAGAAAATATCCAGACCTGGGGCACGAGGACTGATCTGTCCCTCAGATACAATATTCACAATGACTACAAAGGATGCTGTTTGAGGGGATAAAACAGAAGCAGTTTGCCGAAAATCCTGTTTAGTGCCCATGTTGCTATCTAGCCAATGCAAACTGGCCCAGTAGCAGTGAGAACATTGCTCCTGCAGAAAGGAATGGTAAAAAACGAGCTGAGTCAGCATGATGTCTTGTCCTGTGACAGCAGCATTTCTTGTATACTGGTTATCCAAGCACATACCGCTACCCCTGCTACTATGGCTTGTGGTCACTTGCCAGGATCTGTCAGATTTGTGATACTGCAGCCCATATTCTTCATAGTGATATTATTATATGATTAGAGCATAATTATGATGCATTTTATGCAAGATGGGTCATGTAAGGTGTCATCAGAAAAGTTATGATTTGCTGAATATGATTATCCTATTTGTATGCATGTATCATTTTTGTATCTCAAGTTATGAATATTGACTATGTATCTGTATTTCAAATGTACATCTGTGTGACGCCCACTAGGCAAGATATTGTCAGGCTAGATAGTGGGTGGGGAAGGGCCTATTCAGGGTAATGAGCCATTAGGGAAAACAATAGGTCTTAGGAGAAGCTTATCCATCACCTGGTGAGCCTTCTTGTAAAGGTTCCAGACAGCCTATACGTAATGACTGCTACGACTCAGCCAGGTATGCCAGGGCCTGTGACCAGGCCACATGATGCTGGACCCCATCTTGGGATGTCAGTGTTTTCCCACAAACTGGGTTTGGGACCAAAGGATTCCCGCCATATGCTAAAGCTATATAAGGCAGGGAATGACATCATCGGCTGTTCTTCACCCCTCACACAAGAAAACTCCTGGAAACACCTGAGGAACAAAGACTGAACTGGGGGAAGTGCTGGACCCAGGCTAAAGGGATTTCTAGTCTGTGGATGAAAGACCTGGGGATTCCAAGCTGGAAAGCCAGTGCAGCTTGTCCCTTAAGAATCTGCAGCCTGCTTGCACCATCTCTCAAGGTGAGAAACTGCTAATTCAAATCCTATCTTTCTAGTATGTTAAGCTTAGTTTGCATTTTTATTTACCAGGAAATCTGCTTTGATCTGTTTGCTATCACTTATAATTACTTAAAATCTATCTTTTTGTAATTAATAAACTTATTTTTTGTTTTAATCTAAACCAGTAAGTTTGGAGTGAAGTTCTTGGGAGCCTCACCTTGGGGGGCTGTTGCATTTCCTCTCCACATTGAAGGAAAGGTGAACTCTATGAGCTTATGCTGTACAGTTCCCTGGGCAGTGAAAGATGGTATAATTTTGGGTTTATACTCCATGGGGAGGGTCCTAGACTGGGAAGCTAGTGTTATTTTGTCTGTAGCCTCTCTATTGTTGGTTCATGCAGCAGCTGATCAGAGAGCCTGCATGTAACTGCAGCTAGTGTGTCCCTACCTGTGTGTATGCTGAGGAAGTGTAAGACTGGGAATGGGTCTGCAGCTTGTCACAGCAGCACAGTGTCAGAGGGATCCCAGGCTGGTGGGTCAGAGGGCTCAGTGGTACCCCAGTTCCAGGTAGGACCCCGGGGGGAAACCTGTCACATGTTTGTCTTTGTTTTCCAAACCACAGTTGAAGTATTTTGTTATAAATTTTTCAGTGTTAAAGCAGAGTAGCTCTCTACAATGTTTATTGTTGCATTGTTTATTGTTCTTTAAATGTTTGGTTAGATTCTATGTTGTAAATACCTTCATAAATGCAATTTGAGTGGTGCAGAGGAGGGGGAGTTAATAATGTGAATGAGTGCAGCTTATTGTAACCGCTAGCTACATTGGGATTTGAATATGCAACAAACCTCACAGCTGAGTATTTGGTTCATGATGTGTTAATTAGAGATGTTGTTCTTGTAATATCTCAAGGGGGTGAGTGAGATGGCAAGAGAAGAAGCTACTGTTAAGGCTGGAGGGAGTTTGATTAACTGATATAGCTCTAGTCATAGCTGATGGCTTCCTTGGAGCAGTGCAGTAAGAAAACATGCAGTAGTCCCACTTCTCAGTATGAATGTTAATTGGTAAAGGAAAGGAGAAAGACTAAGGAAAAAGAAGTTTCAGGCACAACCAGAAAGTTATGCAGATTTTACATATACCATAAATGACATTAGGCGCAAAAGGACGGTTAGGCAAACCACATATGGGCTGGCCCATATCTGAGAATACTTAATTTTATTTTAAGTTTCCAGTTCATATTTTGTGTTATCTTTTGCTAGGAACTGACTTCACCAATTCCCTATATTAAACATAATAAAAGAGCTCTTAGTAAGAGAGGAGTTTCTCTGTCTCTGGACTAGAACTCTGGCAGGAGACACAAGGACCCCAGACACAAGGCAGGAGAGGTCAGCAGGACCTGCTCTTTGAAGAGGTAATGTTCTCTCTTTCTTTCTGTAACTAAACTGAGAATGCCTTATCTTAAATCTAGTCATGAAAAGCAAACTTTCTTTAATTTTAAATCAGGTTTTTATGTTTTTAATAAACCTCATTTGAAGGAATTCTTTGGTTGGGTAGGTGTGTCTAGTTCCTCCTTCCAAAGGAGAAAAGACCCCTGCAACCTCAAAGGAGAGATGCTGAAGGATAAAGCTTTTATTGGACTTAAACAACTCAGTCAAAGTTGTCAAACCCTTGGTCAAAGGGCATAAGTAGAGATGTCCTTTCCCCGTGAGGTATTTTGCCATCAGACTAGGCCAGGTGAACAGCTGGCGAGACACTAACAGGAACAAAGAAGAGACATAAGTGGAAGGGGGGGGTCACAGTCATGTGTCCCCATTTTGGGAAATGGCAGGTTTCCCCCATCCGCATTAATATGAAAACAAGATGGGAAAAAAATCAGTTGGTTAGCTTCTGACAGATGTTTTCTGGCCTGACTTTCTTGATGCTTTCAGCATACAAAAATTGGAATCGCCAAAACTTCAACTATAACCAATATGTTTCGACTAGGAGATTTGTGCTTCAACAATTGACTAGATATTACAGTATCGAGGGGAGCTTTCAGATTAGAATGATAGAAAATGTATCATCTGGTTTTCAATTAATTCTTCTTTCCATATGTTCAAGAAGTTTCTTGCACTTAACTGGACTGTCCAGGTCTGTCTGTGATCAGTATTTTCTACCCTGTCTCTAAGGTGCCACAAGGACTCCTTGTTATTTTTGCTGATACAGACTAACACAGCTACCACTCTGAAACCTGAACCCAGTCAATGTTATTCAGCAGGTGAACTCTACAAGAGGAAATCAAAATAGAACATTGATCAGAGATTTCTGACTAAAATGAATATTTGTGTTACAGCTGCAGATGCATTCAAGTTCTGTACTCAGCGCATTGACCTTCTACCAGTTTCTGTGGAAGCTCGGTATATTATGCCTTAGAATATTTTTATTCGTGAAAGATTATGTGTAAGACTGAGAGTCTATCATGGAGGTCACGTAAGTCACGAATTCCATGACTCTTCATGACCTCTGTGACTTCTGTAGCCTGCTGGGGTGCCTGACCCCAGGGCTGCCTGGCAGCTTGGGTGGCCCTGGGGCCAGCTGCACTGGCCCCCCCAGCAGCAGTAGTGGTCCCAGGCTGCCCCGCACCCGCAGCAATGGTGGCAGCGGACCCATGCCGTTCTGGGTTTCCCTCCCCGAGCCCCAGCAGGTGCCCTGGAGCGGTGCCCCTCTCCCCAGAGCACTAATGGGTGCCTCGGAGCGGTGTCCCTGCAGAACACCCAAGATTTAGCCAGGGTATACAGTACAAGTCAGGGACAGGTCACAGGGCTGTGAATTTTTGTTTATTGCCCATGACCTGTCCATGAATTTTACTAAAAATACCCATGACTAAATCTAAGCCTTAACTATGTGGCACTTTTCTGATTAACTATCTGTATTGCATAGTAGTGACAAGGCCCCTTTTAACTGGGCTTTAGGCCTTGGACTAGCCAGATGTGGCTATTGCAAATGGGGTGAGGCATCACATGGGTCTTTGCTTGCCTGCACAGGGAGCAGCAATAGAATCATTCCTTGTACTTCAAAGGATGGGCACAGTTGGGGCCATCAATAGCTCACAGGGCCAAGGTGTTGCACGGTCTTTTCTTTTTCAGCACTGGGTCGTGGACAGCACAAGGGTGCTACATCGCCAGCAAGAAGGTGGAATAACTGGAGAGCACTTCATCCTGCCCCACGTGAGGCAATCTGCTAGACTGTGCCTCTAGGAACTGCCCTCTAAATTCCCCTTCCACCCCAACCTGTGCTCTGGACAAAGCATGATAGGACCTGTCACAGGGTGGTCCCCTGAGAGTCCTTTCAGGTCTTAACCACAGACCACCACCAGGCTTTATTATATACGATAGTCAAGAGCCAGCTACTCCCCTTACTGCTAGGGAAGGGTACAATCACAACAGCTAGTCCAGCTTACTTTTGCCTCGCTTCAGGCTCCCAACTCTCCTCCCAGCACTTCCTTCCTGGCTATAGTGCAGGAACTTGGAGTACTAGGGGTGCTGCTGCTCCCCCTGGCTTGAAGTCATAACAACAAACCCCAAATACATGATTTCCATCATCAGCACCACCCCTATAACATTGTTCCAGCACCACTGCTTCCTGTTTGCTTCTATAGCTCCAGCTGCTGGCAACACTTCCACCCGATCAGCCCCTCAGCTGTATCTCCACTCAGTTAATTGGCCTCCTCTGCCAACTGCCTGTCTTTCAGTCAGTGCCCAATTGATATAAATTGATGGGGATTTGAGTGACAGGGCGCTGAGTTAGCTCCTGAGTCTGTACACCCTGTTACAGGGCCCTAGAATATTTTCTTGCTGAACTGCACACTGTACTATTGATGTCAACTCTGTGGTAGAGATTTTCAAATCAACTAGGGGATTTAGCCACACAACTCCCATTCATTTCAGAGTGACTAAATCCCCTAGCTGGCTTTGAAATCTCAGCCTTGCCATGCATAACCCTCCCTATCTTACCTACAGTGGTTTTTGTTTGCTTGTTTAAGTCTAATAAAGGGAGAGCAGCAGTGGGGAGAAAAAGGGATATGTTGGAGTCATCTGTGTTTTTGCATATGAGCAGAGAACAGAGCTGGGAACACACCTATAAGCACTCAGAGTTACCCAAAAGAGAGAATGGTGGTAAAGCATGTTGTTAATAACAGTAATAATAATAAAACCATAATTTTGAACTTGTTTTCATTTTGCAGGATTTCATGGGGGTTTTTTTTTGGTGGTGGTGGGGAGGCAAATGTTGCCCCATTCTTTTCCAGATTGAACCTGTTTGACTTTTTTTTGTTTATCACAATGCGGGTTTCTTAGCAAACAAAAAATGGTGATTAAAAACTTTTCAGTAAAAAATTAGTATAATTTTGATTTAAAAAACACTGCAAGAAACAATGAAAAATGATGAGAAAAGTCAACCGTTTTATGTGAAATGTGTTCATTTTAGAAAAAAGGGCAATTTCTCAAGAAGAAAAATTGTCTGGAAAATTTAAACCAGCTGTAGTTACTGCTAGTTACCAAGCAGGCTCAGCAACTGCCTGGAACCAGTGTAGCCTCAGCTGCCCCACTGGTGTTCATGGGGGAAAAACAATATCGAATTAAGTGGGAGCCCAACAGCAGTTCACTTTTGGGCAAATTCTGGCGCTGCTAGGGGTAGTTTAAAACATCCTGGGCAACAATCAGAAGACAGCAATCCAAAGAAGGCAGTGCATGTAATGGTGCAGTGTGAAAGACCCAAAGTAGTAGCCTGTGGTTTACTTCAGCTAGTTTTCCTCTTGTGAGTATTGTGGAATTGTGACTCTAGTACTGCGTAGTATCCCTGGAGGGTCTGATCCACCTCTTAATTTTAATGAAAGCAGAATGCAGTCCATAGAGTATTACCAAAGTGGATAGATTTCCCCCCACACCCCTAAATATCTCTACCTTAAAAAAATAATTCTTATTGCTTTTTTTCCCCAAAGCTTTTTTTGTTTTTGGCTGCACTTGGATTGACCTTCACATTCAGCAACAATGAATTCAGGCTTTTCGGCGCTTTTATTCTTGACCTTTTCTTATGTAACAGCTGATGATTTTCCAAACTGTTGTCTCATGGCTGAAGTTAAGATGAGACCAAAACGTTCACCTGACTGCACTTAGCTGGCGGTTTCAGTGGGTAAAAAGAGCTGCACTTTTGACACTGATCCACTTACAAACACATTGAACAAGTGCTGGGATTATAATTTCATATGTTATTAAATTGTACTGTGAACAAAGTTTTTCCTCAGTGCTCCACACAGACAGAAAATTGCCTTTGGTATTATATTTCATCAGTCACGTATCATGAATTTATGTAAATGCATAATTAGAAATGATAGCCTGGGAAAAATTCACTCATTTATAAAATTAGACTTGTTAAATTAAAATTGCAGCTAATGACTTGTATTTTACTCTTTAAATATGTCAGATCTCTGTGTTTTTACAAATACAGCAATGTAATTGATGGGTTTTAGTATATTACTGATAATATGCAAAAGCACACTACATGAGTGAATGTTTTTTGATGTAATGAGTTCAACTGTTAATTATAGAAAGGCCTTCTTACAAATCTAGGATACCATCTGTCCTAAAGCTACCTTTTAGATAGCATTATGCTTGCGTTCTGTGCATTTGTACTTTGCCATTATGCTAAAAAATAAGTAAAGAGAATGTTACAGTATAAGTTAATGAATAAATGACGAATTGCTAAAACTGTCTAACCAGATTATTCACAACTGCTTCACTGTGAGTTAGAAATTCAACTTATTTTTCTTCATCATCACTCAAACCATGCATTTTTGTTATTGTTATTACACATTTTAATGATTAGTTAGATTCATCAGACTTCTGTAAATTCAGTTAAATACCAGACAGTGAAAATAAACCAAAAGCAGGCTGGTTGTAGTCATGAATTATCATCATTTCAGTATCTGACTTGTGCCAGTGTTGAGAAACGGGGAAAGAATGTTTTTGCCCTGTGACTGCAGTACATTACGATACAGAACACTTGACAGTTGAATGGAGGTGTGTATGATTTTTTTTCCTGAAATGAGAGAGCCATTTTGAAGGGGCTTGTGTTTTTCAAAACAACAGTATGTGATTTGTCTCACTCTCTTACTAGGTGACAATATTGTTATTAATATTAACCAACTGTTTACTACAATATTTATTGATACAACACTTTTGATATAAATAGATGGAGCTGTTTAGATAAATTCCCAGTTAAATCAAAACCACAAATTCTAGCTGATAACTGAATTGCACAATATTTTCATAAATTCAGACCCACATTTTATCATCCCCACTATAGAAAGCATAATCCAAACAGCCCCTGGTGACTCCACGTGAGTCTATGATTATGGGTTTTTTATAATTCCATTATTGCATAACACACACCCTCTTCCTATTACTGTTAAAATTTGATGGGGATTGAATTTGGTAGTGTGATGATACCTGATTGTTTCTATGTACATTATTAAATTTTACACAGATTTTTGTTCTGAAGTCTATCCGACATTTGCTTATATTGGCTGTGAAACAGCCTCCCAGCCAACACTGTGTAAAATGGTGTGCAGCATAATACAATAGGACAGTGGTTTTCAAACTTGAGCAACCCAAGGAACCCCACTTTGATTTAAAAATTTTCAGGGACCCCCAAGGCCCCCTGCTTAGCTCTTGCTCCGCCTGTTCCCTGAGGGGACGCCCCTGCCCCTTCTCTAAAGCCCCGGCTCCCCTCCCCCACTTCCATCAGGCTGGGGCAGGGGGTTGGGGTGCTTGAGGGAGTGCATGCTCTGGGAGGGGGTTTGGGTGCAGGAAGGGGTGCAGGGTGTGTGCTCTGGGAGGGAGATTGGGTACGGAAGGGGGTGCGGGCTCTGTGGGGGAGTTTGAGTGCAGGAGGGGTTGAGGGGTGCATGCTCTGGGAGGGAGTTTGGGTGCGGACTCTCAGAGGGAGTTTGGGTGTGGGCTTTGGGCTGGAGCAGGAGTTTAGGGTGCAGAAAGGGGTGAGGGAGATGGCGCTTACCTCGGGTGGCTCCCAAAGCGACCGGCACATCCCTCTGGCAGTGGCTCCTAGGCGGGAGGCGTGGGGGGTGGAGGGGTGGAACAGGATGTCTCTGCATGGTGCCCCTGTCTGCAGGCGCCACCCCTGCAGCTCCCATTGGGTGCAGTCCTGGCCAATGAGAGCTGCGAAGTCACTGCTCAGGGCAGAGGCAGGGTGTGGAGACCCCCTGCCCCCACTCCCCGGGGCTGTAAGGACTTGCCGGCTGTTTCTGGGAGTGGCGCAGAGCTAGGGCAGGTAGGAAGCCTGTTCCCCAGTGTGCTGGGAGCAGGAAGAGTTTCTCACAGGGCCTGCAGACCCCCTGGAGTATGATTCGGGACCTCCAGGGGTCTGCAGACCCCCGTTTGAGAAGCGCTGCAACAGGATGTATCAGAAATATTCAGGCTTGTGGCATCACAAGAACTGGGAACAACCAACTCTAGGAGTTCTTCCAATGATCAGTCTACACTAGCTCTCTTGTGCTCATCACCTTACCAAGTTGCATACAGTGCACTGGTGATCTATGTACAGACCCAGAAATACTTCCTCTTTCCCAGGAACAGGAAGATGTTTTTCTCCCTTCCTCAATCTTGTAGATCTAGCTGCCTCTTTTGGGTGTCTAGCTGTCATAACAAACTCATTACCTCTGAAACTGAACTCCTTGTCTTTCCTCCTAAATCCTCTCCACTAGTTTCTTCTCTATCTCCATTGACAACTCCACTTCTCTTAATAAACCTGAGTGCATCTTTCTCTTTAAACCCCAAACCCACCCTTCCTAACTATCTACTCAGCTAAAGCCCCTGTACATGCTATGGCCATTTCTTGTTTTGACTATTGTAACCTTTTCCTCTATGTCCTTCTTGCTTCTTCCCTTCTCCTTTATATGAAAAAAACACTACTGCTAAAACCTTTCAGGCCTTCCAACCACGCAACCTCTCCTCGGATCCCCTCTGCTACTGTGTAAAATTCAAGCTCTTTGTCCCCACTTTTATGGCTATACAAAATCTCATCTCCTTCTGGTCCATTTCATGTTCTCTACCCATCCCCGCTCCTTACTGTTCCCTTCACCTCCCTTCTTGGCTTCACACCTTCATTCATGCCACCCTCAGTGGATGACACAGTCTCCCACTTTCTTTCCATATCCATCTCCTCTGAATGCAACCTTAAGATCCACTTCTTCCATGTCACTTTATCCTCAGCAACAATTTCTCTGTTCCTTCCTTTGAACTGATGTCTCATTTCTGATCTTTGTGTGTCCTTAGCTGTAAATTCTTTGGAGCAGGGACAGTGTCTTAGTGTACATGGGCAAAGTACCATGTAAATCTCTGGCACTGTACAAACTATTAAACATAATGGTTGGAAATTTAAACCAAGTCAGATTGGGTACTTAAGACTTTACAGAGAGGAAAGAAAATCATAACTGTGAGAGCAGCATGAAGAGCAATGAGTCTGTTGTTTACCCAGCTGGACATCACTGTGATTCATCCCTTATGTACCAGTTGGTTATGGTTTGGCACATCTTAAAGGGATGCTAGCATGTCAGCTTAAAAATTATTGTGTCTTGCTTTTTATTCTTTGATAAGACTCTCTAGAACATAGAGAACAATCTTTTGCACAGTCTATTTCCTCCTTATCCATGTAGCTAACACTGACTTTTTAAACCCATGTTTAATGATTAGGTCAATGATTAAGGCCCCGAGTCCTGCGAAGGAAGCTGCACTTCATTCCCTTTGCAGGAAGAGGCCTTAGAGCCGAAGCCTGCTCCTGTTCAAGTCCACAGGAATTTTGTTATTGATTTTCAGTGGAATCAAGTGGGGGCCCTGAATCACAGAGACATTTAGGAATGCTGAAGCCAGGGGCTGCAGCAAGGCTGTGAGGCAAACCAATGTGGCATGTCCAGCTGGAACTCCTGATGTCTGGATGCTGGGGCAGAGGAGGTGGGATTGCTTAGGTCACATAACTGAAAAGGTTGGGTGATTATTTCTGAATTTCCCCATAGAAGAAGAATGGATTATTTATTTATTTTAAATATACATTTAGACTCTATCAGATGATCTGCAACACTAACATTACAGGCAGGTCAAGTTTTGGGCCCAAACTACTCAGCAGTGTCTTTAATGAATTGACAGCTATCTTAGGTACTTATGTAGTCCTCATTGCTGTAGTTTCTGAGCATGTCACAATTTTAATGTATTTAATCTCACAGCCTGTTGGACAGTGCTCATCCCTAAAGAGCTGGGGAACAAAGGACCCGAGAGACTAGTTGACTTGCCCAAGGTCACACATGAAGTCTGTGGCAGAACAGGGAACTGAACCCAGATCGTTAGCATCCCAAGCTCAACTGTCTCACTTCCCTTCACCTCATATCCAACCCATGTTCCACCTGAAGAACTCGTATCACTGCATATGTGGATCAAGGGCTCTATGTGCCCCTTGACTGTTGCTCACCTGTCACTAAGTCTGCACTCAGGATCATCATATTCTATATTCGTTGACCCTTCGTAGATCAATAAGGCAGCGACAATTAGCTGGAGGACGACTGAAATGCACTGGAATGTTATAGTAATATTGTTACAAACACGCAGCAAACATTCATTGTACTATAATCATATGCTTGTTTTCTATTTCTATGGCCATCAGCTGAGTGCATTTTTAGTCTTGATTGAAATGCATAAAAATATACTGTCTAATTTCACAGAACTTCTAAGTAATTATAAAGGACTTTTTTCAATTTCCCACGTAATAGCCTTTCAAAGTTATCCTGTTTTCTCTCCCTCTGAATGCATATTCAGAGCATGCAGATTTGTAGGCACACAATAAGGAGCTGATTTTGAAAAGAGGTAAATAAATTGCACTGGCTGGAAAAGGGCTTCTTGCTGCCCTTTTATTATGATGTGCACATAACTCACTACAAATCTGTGACTTTGCATTTCTATCACAAAGACAAATGATATGGTCAATCCTGTTCACATTTCCTTTTGGTGGTTATATAAAAAGAATAGTCAGGGTGCTCCAAAAGCAGCTTTAATTAATTCTTCTATTTATTAAGGTGAAAGGAGGACTTTTTTTGTGTGTGCAAAAAGGGATAAATAGACTGAGGAAAATGTGTGCTCTTGTCCATAAGAATGTATCTTATGCTGCTTTCTGACTTTAGGGTGCCTACCAGCAAGCTCCTCAGAGAGATGTGTAAATGTACAGGATCTTATTATTAGACCTCTCAAAAACTGAAAAGGACAAGTGAGGCCAGTGTGCAGTAATGCTGGAGCACAAACCATGGAGCCTGCACGACTCAAAAGGTGAGAGAGAAAAAACACATGATGTATGATGGACTCATTGGTGATGTGTGGCGCATAAACCTGTCAACTTTGCTTATGTGTATCAGGCTAGATACGGGAGTCATTTCCCTGGCACTGCAAAGCTGACTGGGGCAGAGAAGCTCCTTCTGCATATCTGGGAGTAGTTTGGAGCTGGACTGGCCCTGGGCATAGTCAAGTGCCGAACACAGAATCTGTTGAGGCCTGTTCTTCCTCAGCTCTCCATGGCACCAAAATGAAATGAGTTACAGCTGAGAGAAGGACACAGCACATCTCATGCTGCTAGTAAGACTGGGAAGGAGAATGGTAGGCGGGTGTCTGCCATCATAACTACTGCTATGCGGGAAAGGTGAAGAGATTATTCTGGACAGAGAAACATTCCTGCCCTAGAGCACAGTAATGGGTAGAGGAGTACCAAGGAATTTCACAATTCTCTGAATTTGTGTTCTTTGTCCGTGCACTCACTGCCTTATTTAGCAATACTCCTGCTTTAGACTTTTCAGAGGGGAGGTAGCTACCAGCAGTAGCTTCAACTCAGCTCTCCTCAGGAGGAAGGAGAGTGAACCCCATACTGAGGAGGAAGAGGATGAGAACAAAGAGGATGGGTCAAAGGGAAAGAGGCAAAGAATGGAGAAATCCTACAATGAGGGTGGGACCAAGGAAGACCCATCAAAAGTAGTAGAAGGGGAAGTGGGTGATCACAGGGAGGAAGTGGAAGGGAGGAAGCTTAGAACTAGAGTAGAGAAGAGGGGCAAAGTGCAACATGAAGGAATGAGCAGGCCACAGTCTGTAGTGGATGGAGTAGCAAGCCACTAAGCTTATCCCCTAGGTAGGAGGAGAGTCAGGGTCCTCTAGGGATAGGTAGTTTTAAGCAGGAGGAGTCAGAGTGTGGCTTTATGTGGGAGAGTTCTGGAGCCTCTCCAGGTTTGAATAAGGACTGACATTTTAGGATGTTTATCCAGATGTCATACCTTTTGGGTTTTCCCCCTCACCGGTTTTTACATGTCGTTTTACTGCATTGATGGAAGGCTTTGTTGCCCTTGTATACCTTTACAACATTGTATCATTGTGATGAAACATCAGGTAGGGATACAAAGGTGAAGGCAATACATGAGGCAGAGGATAAAGATTTAGTGGATTTGGGGCCTGACAGGAAAGCAGACCTGAGCTGAGTGTCAGTCTGGGGACTCTGATAATTGAGATAGAAATATTTTTAAATCCCCTAAAATTCACCAGAATGGTAGGTGGTTGTGGTGGTCCCCAGGCTCCTGGCTCATTTGGAAAATTGTCCCTGCCAGCAATTCTCAAGTGTTGGTAATTATGTGCATGCTGAAAAAGCCTAACCTTTTGAAGGAGAGGTGGGCGTATCCCAGACCATTGTGGGCGTGATCCTGTACCCAGAGAAATGAGTGGACAATTTGCCATTGAACTCTATGAGTGCGGGATTGAGTTTAAGGTACCAGATTGAGATCCTCCTAATTTGTTATCCTCCAGGGATGCAGGAACTCTTAAAACAGTTAGTTCTGTGCCTATCATGGCTTCACTGTGGAGTTTAAAACCCTTAGACTTTCATCCAATCTACTTAGTTATGCGCTCATTGTTCAGGTGGCAATTAAAAATGAGAGGCAGTGCTTTGTGTTTGGCAGAATAGTAATACAGTACTTTATTTTATTTTCCTAGCTAAGTTGGGCCAACACTGCTCTGATTTTCCTTTCTTCTTGCATTTGTACCTAAAAATACCTCCTCCTTTTTCATATCTTCAGAGTCATTTTTACAGCAGCTCTTATTAGCATGGAATAAATAAGACATTCTCAAAAGGTCTGAGCTTTCAGAGTACAAATTTTCTTTGTCAGTTTAGATTTGGTTCACACTCATTTAAACATGTCCACAAGGCATTCATACTTAGCCCCACGTTGGTCCACAAGTCAGATTGCTGCATCTACCAGTGGTGTGGTGTATTATTCACAGCCAAAGTCCCAAAATGTTTTTCTACTCTAAGGGAAAAATTCTCTTTATCAGTGAAGAATGACACCCACTTGTCTGCAACAACTGCTGGAAAAATCCCCCATCAACTGCAATACAAACATCAGTGATGGGAGACAAATAATGCAGTGTCTGCTGATGCAATTAATTAATAGCCCATTTTAAAATCTCTGGATGTGAGAATAATTTGGTAGAAAAATAAAAGCTTAAATCTACAAATCCATGAAAAACACCAATCCGCTACTGGTAAAAAATGCGTACCCTTCTCAACCAGCAAAGGATTTAGCAATTATGAGTGAGAGACGTTTTTAAAACAATTTTTTAGTCTATCTATAAATTATTTCTGATTCCGTATGAAATCCAGATCCAATTCCAGACAAAGACTTTGAGGAAAGCATGCCAGGAAGGAAAGCTTGAGTTTTTGTTTGAAAAGGAAAGACATTTTAAAGTGTCGATTTCCTTAATAATGCCACACTTCAAATACCAACTTTATCTGGAGCAGAGAAATGCAAGTAAAAAAAAAAAAACCCAAACAACCCCAAACTCCCCTCCCCCCCCCCCCCCCCCCGCCCACAAAACCCTGCTGGGCATTGTGTGTCAGGGAAGCTGTCTGTAAGGTTAAAGTTACTCTCTCTGGTACTTTTCACTGTGGGTCTAATGCAGACACTAGGCCAAATTAGTGCTCTGTGGAAACCGAGATTCCCGGAGTCCCCACTAGTGACAATCAACAGAGTTATCAGATGTGAAAAAATACATTGGCCAGCAGAGGGTTAATTAAACTGTAAACTCTCTGAGCAGAGACCATCTTCTACGGGATTGTTTATTCCTTAAAGCAATAAGAACATCACCCTGACAGGGGTCTTTAGGAGTTAGCACAATACAAATAAAGAATAGATAGATAGAAAAGGATAGGTTCTTCTGCCCTCCAAGACCAGCCACCATACTGTGGAGCGCTCACTGCTACTGAGCCATCCATGCAACAGAATTGGTGGGCCTGTGGATGCCTCTGCCATGCCTACAATAGGAGCCCACCACCAGAAGACCACTACATGATGCCTTAATGTGCCTGCATTTTGGCAAAAGGTTCCCCTGGTGAAAATGCCTGAAAGTGAGAAATCAGCCTTTGAAGCATGCAAAATTAGCTTCTCTCCCCTACCCCCTGCCTTTTCTGGCAATTTCAGATGCTTCCTCTTGTCCCCAAGTTTAAAAAAAGAGGCTGCACATAAAAGAGTGATTCATACAACTAGACCAGATTCTCCCCACCTTTTTGTAATATTATGAAACAACTGAGATGTCTGCATTTAAAAACGGTTACAGATGATGCTCACCAGCTACTTTCTGAATGCTCTTTGCTGTGCAAAGTCTGTGTAATATTTTTAGTAGTTCAATATAATGTCAGCTTTCAGGCTGTGATAAGGTATCTCAGCTATTTCATATTGCATCGAGTGGAAATCCAGCATACAAATTACTGGCTTAGATAGGAATATTTTACACAGAATTATTTAAATTGGTTAAGCTGTTTCCAATGTTACAGGGGAAGGTGAAAAATGGTTTCACAGACATTTTGGAGGAAGATTTTATTTTTCTGGTGAAAGGAGGCCACCACATTCTGGGGTGTAATCCAGACCAGTGAGGGGTTGAATCATCTCTTTAAACAAGGAAATTTTACATTTAAGAGCGATTTTACTTTTGCTGAAAACTACATTCCTTCCCCAAGAGGAGATTAGATTACATACCTGCCAATATACACTAGATACGTTCAGTACTATGGCACTATCCAGATCATATAATTGTCATCATGGCACAGAAACTGTCCTTTGTCCATAGAGTGGTCCCAGATCAGATATGCAATCGTTACATTAATTAATGGACATTAAGGAACGGATCTATCTATAGTTTCTTGTATATAAATACAATGAGTATCTTTGCAAATTGCGTAAGTGCATAGAAAGTCAGTTAAAAGCATAACTGGAAATTTGCAGATCTAAATACCTCATTTGCATATATGAATTAGCATACAGTTGTGCACATGCATTTACACAAGTCAAGCTCTAGAGGTCTAACACACACACACACACACGAAAGGAAATTCAGAGTTACTGATGACTGGAACTGTATTAAAAGGGTATTAGAACAGCGAGAGGATGATCATATGTAGAATATCGCATGAGCTGCAGTATGTTGGCACAAAGGATAAATTAAGGATGGAGTAAGATTTGCCACAAACATTTTGTGACCACTCCCCACAAAAGTAATGCTAACCCTGTCAGACCTCCCAGACTTCACTAGGAATTTTGCCTAAATATTCAGGATCAAGCTCATTTGGTAACTGTGTGTTCCTTGCATTTGTGGGCTTTGGTTATACGCTATTAAAGGGGCATGCTCAAGGTGCTAACTTTAGCTATTGCTAGAGGATAAGCTAAGGTGTTCTGACATAGTGAAACAACGTACGCATTGTTAAAATCAGCCTTGTTCATATCATGCCCTTTCAAAAAGGGAAGAAGGCAGGGGCTATGCTGATACATGGCACAATAGGACTCCCCCATCCAGAATAGGGCACCTTCAGGTGCTATCATAATATAAATGATTAGTAACAGTGCAATAAACAAAACATTGTTTACCAGGTGAAAAAAGAAAGTTGTTTTCCGAAGGTGGGGAAGGTACACTACTTCCATTCCTGCAAATTCCTGCTGTCCATACTCAAGCAAACATTCAGGCTTTATCTAATCTGGGGAACTGCTCTGTTTACAGCAGGGGTAAGCAGCACTGGTGCCCATGGTTGTTTATAGCAGCTCGTCCTGTCTGCTTTAGGGGGTTGCACTGATGTAGCAAACAATTGTAGTAAACAATTTTTAAATTGTTCACTAACGGCTGAAATCCCCAGTGTAGAGAAGGCCTATGCATAAGAAGAGCAGGATTTGACTCTCAGGACATCAGCTCCAACCCTGCACATTTTACTCATCAATAGCATTTTCATGTTATTTAGTTTACATTTAGTAATATTTATTTTCACATTAAAACACTTGGCTGATGCATTTTTGCCTAAGAGGACAGAAATACAGCTAATTGCTTCTTAGTCAGCTAGTAGTTTTCTTTGTAACTAATAACTGTGTGTAAGATCTTCTAGCAGATACACAGGGATATTATTGACAAAAGGTCACTGTCTCCAGTTATTCCATCTCCCATCGGGTCAATTTCTGCACTTGGTGAGCTCAGTAGGGATGCACTTGGGTGGATCAGCACAGAACTTAGCCTATTGATAAGAATTCTGCATGCAGATCCAGGGAGAGAGCATCAGCTAGAGAGATCGGCCCCTAAAACTCAGGTTGATTTATCTCCTTTTGCAGGTCTGATAGTCTGAGAGAAAGGAATTTTTAAATGGTTCACATAAATTTTCTTTATTTTTATGGTTTGATTAAAACATCTACTTTTGTCTGCTTTTAGGCCAATTAATACTAATGGCCATGGAGGCTTATTAAACAGCATTAACAACAGTAGATATGGTCTAAAATTAAAATTGGTCATTTCTGTACTCTTGCCCATTAATTGGAATTTTAAATCCAACACCATTCAGCTCATTAAATATAATAGTGGGAAGGGAAAGCTCTGTTATTTTTTAAATATTCTTTTTCTTAATATGTTCCTTTTAAGAAGCTAAGATAATTGTTATTATATAGACAAGAGGATTATTTGACTTAATTTAATATGATGGATTAAGTTCTTAGGGAAAAAAGGCACCAGAGTATACACAATTGGAAAGAAGAGTTCTACTTTCTTGGTATAACATCAGAGCAAGCTCCATCTGCCTTTGGCACAAAGACCTTCTTAAAGTGGAGCTGGTTTGGGGCATTACCCTTAAAGTATGTGGGCAAGAGACTCTTCCTCCATCTTGTTATTGGAAGAATATGTCAGGGAGGATAGCTTCTGGCAGCTGCTGGGTGACACACGTTTGATCAATTGATCACCCTGGGACTGGCTGTCCGTATCCCACACAGCCATCAGAGGAAGAATTGGGGTGGGAAGAGATTGTACATGGGAGGGAAGCAATGGCATAAACTGCAAACAGCAGAGGTCTCTTTGGTTGGTATTAAGAGAGAAGAGGCAGATCAATTGTTCTTCCCAGCTTGCTGCAGGCTTATGATGTTGGGGAAGCAGAGTTTGGTCATAACTTTTGTCTTGTGACATCTAGAGGATTAAGAGGCATCTGAGTTATGGAAGGTGTTTGAATGCCACAGCAGAAGACGATAATATATAGCAATGCCAGGGAAGAAAGTGGTGAAATAACTTAGCTGCAGATTACTGGGTGCATTAAGTCTGTTCCGATGTTGGACTTTTGGCTTGTCAAGCCCTTGCGGCCGCACACAGGAATGGACCAAATGGCAAACAATTGTTAGGGCCGACGGTTAAGCTAAGCGCTGAAGAAGAGGAGAAGACTACTCTTTGGGAGACACGTCACTGCTTGTTTGGGCATGAAGACACTGCAAGAGGTGGCACAAAAAGCCCCTGGTTTAACACATTTTACACAACTCTTTCTTTCTGTGTGTAGGGAAGCAGATAGATTTCAGGGATAGAATAAATTGGGGATCCCAAGATGGGCAGTATCACCTTTCAGAGGCACTTCTTTGCTTCCATTGGGAGTGGGGCCAATACATTTATGGGCCCTGGCCCTCACTTTCAGCCAGGAAGTGCACAGCCTTAAGGTAGATCCTTGATTTGTTGCTTATCCTACTGGTGCACAACTATCCTTGATGTTTCTCTATTTCCCTTCACCTGAAAATCACAACACACTTTAAAAGTGTTGAATCTCAAAGCACCCTTATGAGGTATATCAATATTAATGCACATTTTACAGACAAGTATATTTAGGCACAAACTGCTCCAAAGTAGCGAGTAAAGAGTAGCAAAAACCGGAGTCCTGACTCTCAGTCCCATGGTAGAACCACTGGTCCACAGCCCTACAAAACAAATTAGGGTATTTCTTTCATTCTAGTAAAAGGACGGACCTCTGAATTTTGAGTGGGTGAGGTTTAGCCCCGATCAGCGATGGACCTGTTTTATAAATATATTCCAAATGGGATGTATAGTCCAAACATGACCCATTTACAGGGATTTCATCAATAAAAAAAAACAAGTAACAAAGCTTACCCTGACTTTCTTCCCAGGCTGGTTGCTCCTAGAATTCTTCCCTCAGGAACGCTCAGCCCACATCTTATGCCTTCAGAAACACATTCCACTTCCCTTATATCTAGCTTGGACAATAAGTCACATCACCTTCCTCAGCGAATCATCAGAATCCAATTATCCCTTTCCAGGCAGCATCAAGAACTGCTAAGGTGGTGGTGTGTTTCAGTGATGCATGGATGTATAACAGACAAAAAGCACACACTGGCTTCATAAACAGTCAGGAGCAGGGCTAAGCCCATTGACACTCCAAGTGTACAAAAATACACACTGCATATATATGTAATTGAGCTCAAATACTGACAAATTTCAGCACTGGAATTTAAAAAAAAATCCCAGGTCACTTAGGTCAATGTTACATTGAGCAATAAACGAAATAAATAGTTTTCCATTTTAGAACAGTAATTTTACTTCTTTAAAAATTCAGCTAGAATTCAATAGAGAGATATGAGCCATGCTACATTGTTGGCCTTAGGAATCCATCCCTAAATCTGACAGTCATTCTGACCATATACATGGGAGTAGCTGTCATGCATTGCTATTGTAAATATTTGTCATTTTCTGATTCTTGAGAACAGCAGTGTGTTATTATACCTTCAAAATTCCCAGAGAGATCACTGGTTTATTAGGAGAAAGAAGTCTACCCTATTTTGGGTTCATGTTGATGAGAGAAGGATACTTATTGGATTCAAATCTCATGTAAAAATGCCTCTGCAAACGGGATAAATCCAACTATTCCTTTGGTGATTATTCTGCACTAAAATTAATACCAAATAATGTTCAAAAAAGCAGACAGGGCTTTTTGACTATGATTACAACATTTACTGCTCTTCAGGAACTGCTGGAGCTGTCTACATAAATAATACCATCCTATTATCATTAAAGCAGTAGATTCATTTTATAACGAACTCTTGCAGAGAGAAATTCCATTTAGATACTACTAAAGTTTTCTATGTGCCTTAATCATCTATCACAGACTTTAAGGAAAGATCTGATAGAATTTAGCTTTTATTTTTTCTTCCAACCCCTTTTATTAAAGTTATAATGGTTATCAGGCGCATTGGAATTCCTCGCATCTACCTAGAAAAGAACGAGCACCTCTTTAGTCTATCAACCTGACCCCCTATTTCGTAGTACAAAGCTCCAAACTTTTAAGTTGCTCCGATTTGAAATACATACAAGTACAGTATGCTGCAGGCCATTGTGAAATGTCTCAGATTCAGAAAGCTGTTCCTAATTCCGTTTTTTTTTTAAATCTTTCACTGCTCTATTTCTACGCAGCAGCCTTCTCTTAATTAAGTGGAACCTTTCTCTGCGGGTACTGGCACTTCTGTAGTGATGTGCTGAATGCAGAGGGCAGCACGAGAAGTGCAGTTTGTTTCCAGGACTCTGTATGATTTTTAACAGGCAATATGGAAGCGGTTAAATCCAGGAAGTACTGCCCTGGGTCCATGACAAATAAAAATACAGTATTATTGTTTTCAATTAATTCTAAGTCAGTGACTTGTTTTCTGCTACAGCTAACTGGATGAACCCTAAGACCTGGAGAGGAACAGCAACACCATGGGAGGAAGAGGCCTAACCAGTGAAGCGACCAGAGCCTTAGAATTATTGAGCTGTTCATACCAGAGCTTGGCAGTAGAAAGCCAAAAATAAAGAAGTAGGGGTGTCATAAATATAAAGGGAAGAGTAAACACCTTTAAAATCCCTCTTGGCCAGAGGAAAAACCCTTTCACCTGTAAAGGGTTAAGAAGCTAGGATAACCTCGCTGGCACCTGACCAAAATGACCAATGAGGAGACAAGATACTTTCAAAGCTGGAGGGGCGGGGGCAGGGGGGAGAGAAACAAAGGCTCTCTCTGTCTGTGTGATGCTTTTGCCAGGAACAGAAAAGGCATGGAGTCTTAGAACTTAGTAAGCAATCTAGCTAGATATGCGTTAGATTCTGTTTTGTTGAAATGGCTGATAAAATAAGCTGTGCTGAATGGAATATATATTCCTGTTTTTGTGTCTTTTTGTAACTTGAGGTTTTGCCTAGAGGGATTCTCTATGTTTTGAATCTGATTACCCTGTAAGGTATTTACCATCCTGATTTTACAGAGGTGATTCTTTTACTTTCTTTCTTCAATTAAAATTCTTCTTTTAAGAACCTGATTGCTTTTTCATTGTTCTTAAGATCCAAGGGTTTGGGTTTGTGTTCACCTATACAAATTGGTGAGGATTTTTATCAAGCCTTCCCCAGGAAAGGGGGTGTAGGGTTTGGGAGGATTTTGGGGGGAAAGATGTTTCCAAGCGGGCTCTTTCCCTGTTATATATTTGTTAGACGCTTGGTGATGGCAGCAGTAAAGTCCAAGGGCAAAAAGGTAAAATAGTTTGTACCTTGGGGAAGTTTTAACCTAGTAAAAGTTTTAACCCGGTAAAAGTAAGCTTAGGAGGTTTTCATGCAGGTCCCCACATCTATACCCTAGAGTTCAGAGTGGGGAAGGAACCTTGACATGGTGGCAGAGCAGTGAGATTAACTTGAAATCATTTTGAGATCAATTTGAGATTTTTTGAACTAGAAGCACAGATTTTAAATCAGATTCAAAATGTAGAGAATCCCTCTAGGTAAAACCTTAAGTTACAAAAACAGGAATATACATTCCATTCAGCACAGCTTATTTTATCAGCCATTTCAACAAAGCAGAATCTAACGCATATCTAGCTAGATTACTTACTAAGTTCTAAGACTCCATTCCTTTTCTGTTCCTGGCAAAAGCATCACACAGACAGAGAGAGCCTTTGTTTCTCCCCCCCTCCAGTTTGAAAGTATCTTGTCTCCTTACTGGTCATTTTGGTCAGGTGCCAGTGAGGTTATCCTAGCTTCTTAACCCTTTACAGGTGAAAGGGTTTTTCCTCTGGCCAGGAGGGATTTTAAAGGTGTTTACCCTTCCCTTTATATTTATGACAAGGGGGGAGGGAGGATGCCAGTTTTGTTGAAGGCTGAAACTGAGTAGTAATTATACTGTTAACAAGAACCCTTAAAAAGATATAAAGGTAACAATACAGGGGCCTTTTACTGTCAATTGAAATTACACTAGACCTTTTCTTATTCACTTAACGGCAGTGCTGCTAAATTGAGCTCTCATGGAGTGGAATCACAAGTGCTGCCTTCCATTACAGTCTAACTACAGCACTTCCAGCCATACCTGGATGTACAATTCACACCAAGCAAAAGGCCAGGTGATAAATTATGAAACAAGGACTCCAGGAACCAGGTTACATACTGAATGGAATTATGTCTCCTGTCCCTTTCTCCCAGGCAAGGTTAAGTCAACATTTTCAGACAGTCTTTCATACTTACTTATTCTGTTTTCTCTACTATACCTTTGATGGAAAAGAGGCTCATCACCTGACATATTGCTATCTTCATCTGGTATATTACTGGGCATATTTCTTTCAAACACTGAGCCAGTTTCTGACTGGCAAAGGAAAACTAAGATTCAGAAAGTAGCAGATCTGCAAGTTTGTCAAAAGAAGATTTTAGAAAATCAAACCCACCATTGACATGAAAACATTAATTACATTGTCTAGGCAGAGTAATTTGGTTAGGACTAAACAAAAATATAGAATAGTTTCCAGTTTCTCCCATATGAGCTCAAGCTCCATGCCTGTAACAGTCACTGGAAGTGACTTGGCATGTCATTGCTTCCAGTGGATTGCTTTGACTCTGTGGATATTTAGCTTCTAGCATTATCTATCTATATTTTAGAGGGCACTCTATTCATAGTACTATGGGCTGGAGTGGTGACTCATAATAGCTCTTGCACTGTTTTCAGCTGTGTGGGACTATTTTTGTTTTCATAGCTTTACCGTGAAGTTTCTCTCAACGACCACAGCAGGCCCATAACGGAGACCCCCTCTACCTTAACCTGCATGATTGAGAGAGTTTTTAAAAGTAATCATAAAACCAAACCAAACCAACCCATCTAGTCAAGCTTTTCATTTAATTGACTTGACCCGACCTCCTTGATCTAGTCTCCAACCTTTGTGGCTGCTCCTTGGCACTCTTGGAGGCTAAATGAACCCAGCACATGTGAACATCTCTGAACTGTAAGGATGTTCAGATTTGGATCAGAACTTTGTGGCCTGGGTACATTTTTAAAATATATCTCCTGTCCCCTGAATGGTCAGTATCCACTTAGTCTATAATCTCATGAATTCCACATCTTCCAGATATATAGTCAGTTAAAGTACAAGGGTATCACTGGTGACCATGATCAACGGGGAACATTCTGTTCTCATTTACACCAATGCATACCCAGTGTGACTGCATGGATGCAGATGAGAACAGCACCTGCTCTCATATTTCTGCAATAATGTAGTTAATTCTATCCACCCCCACTTCTCCCATCCACAGTTTGAACCATTTTTGATTGATTTTTGCCTGGAAACTGAAGACTTGAGTTCTCTTTTTCTTACACCCAATGTAAAAATTAGGGCTGATTGTCATAGGTGGAGAATTTTCAAATTGGGCTTTTGCCTAAATAAATGTTGTTATATACCTTTCACACTGACACCAATGACAAGCATGTTATTAGTTTTCAAAAATTCTGTTGCAAGACACCTTTTAAATAAATATCATGACCACAATGTGTGAGGCATATTGAGCTGGTCAGGCCAACAGAAATTTACCATGACATAACAGGGAACCCTTTGCCACGTGGCACTGGGATGCTCTTAGGGTCACACCCTGAACACTGTGGCATAGTGGTTTCAGATTTTTACAGGGCAGTGCAGAAGGGTGGGCAGACACAGGTGAGAATAGAGCTGAATGGAAAAACCCCACCAGCCTGGGTAACAGGATGCTCTTGTCCACCTAGTGATATTTTTAAAAACATCAGAGTCGTGTTCCTTTTTTTCCTCATCTTTCACTTCAATTATCATCTCTATTTATCTCTAATAACTTTGCTTTTTTTAAAGATAAGTCACCAATTCCAGTTTGGGTTATGTTGGAGATAATCACTGCTGGGCATTCCCGTTGAAAAGCAACCAGCTCTTGACTTCAAGGAAGGAAGGAAGGAAGAGAAAAGTAGAAGTGGCAATATGAGCATTCCCAAGAGGTATGGGAACTGCTGAAACCATCTGCCAGGCTGCTGGCTGTGGTCAGATTGAATCCAAAGACCTGGATCAGGGTAGAGCATGCTTATAGCCAAAGCAATGGGACAAGGCCTTGGAAGAGAACTACAAAAAACACTCAAAGCAGACAGTGCTCCTAGGAAACATCTCTGATGACAATGCTGCCCATGAGAAATAAGGACAGTCTCTGGGCAGTGAGGAAGAAAAACAGGAACTCAGTAAAAAGAACCAGCATCTTGTTACCAAAACTACAGACTCCAAAACCAGGCTACTCTGTGGAGCCTGAAGGAAATGGACAATGACTGTACAGACTCAATCCAATTAGGAAAAAAGATTTAATTTAATTACTTTTCACAACTCTCAGCCTGCGAGAACCAGTCAAATGCAGAGATAAAGAAGATAAAGGGGTGCTTTAGGCATGAACATGTTCAGCAAAAGCCAGCTAAAGAAACAATACGATTGAACAATGTAAGAAAATCTATGCAGAGGCAGATATATTTCTTGTCCAAGTTTACTTACTCTTATGTAGAGTGTTCTGCCAACTTTGTTCAATTAGTTTTCTCAGCTGAAAGAAGCCTGAATATGCAAAGCCTTACAAAGACACATGAATAAACTGACCAAGACAGGTGAGGTTTAGAGCTAGGCAAAAAGGCAGACAATTTAAACTGACAGGGATCACAAAAGACATTGTGACTAGTCTAATATCACCCCCATTTCCCATGAGAAGAACCACGGACCTGCAGGGGACTGATCATCATGGAGGTTGTTAAGGAAATCCATTTAACAAAATAAAACCAAACATTTCTGGCTGTTCTGTGTATAGGACAACAGAGCCCATGTCCAGCTGTCACCTGGAGCTGTTTGTGTGCTGGAGCACGGGGCAATCCTTTCTGCCCTGCTTTTCTTTAACCTACTTTAGTCTAGCTAAAATACAGTAAATACCCCCCTCCCCCATTTTTGTTCTCCTCTAAAATTGACTATTTTCAAACAGATGATCATCATTCCAATGGGGATGCAGAAAGAGGAACTGTGTGGAGATAAAATTCAAGAGGGCTCTCGAAACATTTTAAAGAAATCTGGACCCAATTGTTCCAGCTTCACATTGACTAATAGCGCCTTACTCCTCAGAACCTTAAATATTGCCACTGATTAGGTAATGTTCCACTCAGTGTGGGTAAGGGTTGAAAAAACTGGGCTCTTGGAATTTTCATAAAGAGATTGCAAATTGGACACGCCAAACACGATATAAAATCGATGGAGGTGCTCCCTCCTCTGTCCTCTATCAGGAGGGATGGAGGAGAGGAAGTAATCGCTGGGTTTCAAATTTGGCTGAATGACTTCTGGCGTCTTTAGGGGGGAAAATACAAAGCTCCCTCTGGCAGCAAATGGAACCAAGAAGAGAGAGGGGGAACTCTACTGGCATTGGATATTCTGAGCTCTGGCATTGGGTTCCATGGGGGATCAGGGTGAACTGGTGACTCTCAACAAGATGAGCTTGACTTCCCTGCAGATCTGCATTCCAGTGGCAAGAAATCAGGCCACCAACCCTAGATCAGGTGTCTGGCCCAATCATATATGGCTGAGGCCATCATAGGCCATTCCAGTTCCAGATTTGGTTCCAAAGCTGACCCAGAAAACTGGGGAAAAAGTGTTTGGTAAGGCATGATGCTCTCACTTTCACCCCACTCAGACTAGAGAAGAAATTATCAGTTAAAATTATTGATGAAGGAGCGGGCTAGATGACTTAGTAGTTCTTTCCACCTCTAACATCCTGATTTTAGGCTGCAGAGTCCCAGAATACACAAGACGACATCCACCAAGCGATTTCCATGGAGAGATTCCCTATTTAGGGAGAGAACGGACATCTCAAAATGTGGCCCCTGCATCCACTGCAGTTTTCATGAGACACTTATTTCTATCTAAATAATATATTCTCCCACTCTGAACCCTGAAGTGGCAACCTACATGTGCTTTCAAAGGATGAGTCAGACTAAACTCCTTGGAGCAGTAAATTGCAGAGGGATTTTTCACTACACTCTTTGGGTCTAGCAGTATGAAAGGTCAGCGCACACATATCTTTAGGTGCGAGGACGAGATGAAGCAATGCTTAAGCTTTTAGCTTGTTTCAGAATGCTTTCAGGTTAAGCCTTATAGCAGCTGAGAACCTGACTAGCTTTCATCTGCTGAATGATACTGTTAAATCACGGCCTGATCATACTGATAATCCTGCATGCCATCTTTCACCTTGACCTAGTGCAAAAAGAAAATTAGGAGGTAATAGGATTGAAAGAGAGCTGCTCTGCACTTCTGGTTGACGAGACTGTATACACATGCTCAGAAGTTTTGTCTTAAAGGTTTTATGGCATTTTGAGTTTCTCTAGAAAAGAGGGTGACAGACTGGCAGGAGTCATAAAATGAGCACAGAGGAAGGGAGAAAAAAAATGTCAGAAAATGAAAGATGACATTAAATGCTGCAAAAGAGGCAAACAAAAAGGCCACTGGGAGAAGTGCTGAAGGTGAGTGATGTGACAATGCACACGACAGAGTTAGAATTTTTAAGATTCTTTGGTCATAACAGACTAGGAGAAATGTATGTTAAAGATTCCTTGATTTTGTGTGTGCTAGTTTGTTGTTGCTATGCAGTCCAGTTTGGGTCAGTATATTTGTTCGCCATTAACATAAATGATTAGGGCATGTCAATGTCTCTGTTGCAGAGGTAACAGAGGGCTCTCTCTCTCTCTCTTTACAAAGCATAGCATAGCAAGATCAGGCAGCACTAAATCAGCCAGCTGCCCCTTGATATCATAAAATCAGTGACTGAGTTTCTTGATGTCCAGGGGCAGAATGAAGCCGTTATATTTATAGTTTATTTCAGCACTGCTGCTTCAGGCTCAATCAAAATCAGAGACAGAGGTTTAAAGCAACAGGGGAAAAAAGTGAGGTGAACTTTTCTGAACTTCTGGAAAGGCTCAATGTGAATGAAAAATCAGGTGATTTTTTTATTGTATCTCATTTTATGTTGCTCACCTGTAACTAAGATGGAGGCTTCCAAAATTCAGATATTTCTCCGGCAGTGCTCATTTTCGTCGGTTATTCTTGCTTTTGTGCTGTTGGCTTTTTTCCTGCATCTTTAAATTTCGGTTCCAGATAATGCTATTGGAACAATCAAAAATTCACTTCCACTTTGTCCCCAAAAACAAACAAATCCCCAAACACTTCTTTATATGCATAGATGGTCTACCAATATTTTAAGTTTCACCTTGAAAATTGATATTTAGGGCCTGATTTTGATCTTACTCACATCAGTTTTGAACAGTATAACATTACTGGAATCACTCCTGACTGACCCCAGGCGGAGATAAAGCTAGAGCCATTTGTTTTTTAAAATGCTTGTAGCTTTCACTATCTCATTAAAAGCTGGTGAAATATTGCTACTATTTGTATTATGGTAGCCCAAGAAATTATATTTTCAAGACACAAAGAAACAGGTGCTTAGAAATCCCTTTCTAAATTAGATAGAATTGACACATGCAGAATTTACAGATTCAACTTAATCCTTTATCAGTTGTGGTTTAAGAAGGGGCAAAGGGGGGAGATATTTTTGTCATGCCCTAATTTGATTCCATGCTGTTTTTAATCACTGGAGGACTCTGACAACCATCACAGTTTACTGTTTGGTATGTACAACCATTAAAAATAAAATCAAACTCACAGTAGCCCATCTAGCAACATTATCCCTTAGTTTGACCAGACTAATACAAGTTCAAAATAGTTTAAGGTCAGATCAAACAGAATTCTTGATATAGAAGTAGGTGCGAGACTGGAGGATGTACTTTACTACATACAGTAAATACACAGCTGCTCACACACTGCAGGGATGAACCTTGTATAAATGCATAGAGATATGCATTTATAACATTTGTAACAGATACAAAAAGGGCAGTTTGAAGCAAACTTTTTTTTTTTTTAAAAAAATCAGAGACTTTAAAAGCTTCACTGACATATTTCACTCACTTATTGGCCTATATTTATAGCTTTTCATGCCAAGGACAGGTTTTTTGTTGTTGTTTTGGTTTTGGTTTTTTTGCAAGTACTAATTAGATTTGAGAACACCTGTCACATTTTCGGGTGTAGATGAATTACTTGATTATTCACAAGTGTTTTAGTGGAACCCACTACACAAACAAATATATCTTTGGCAAACAAGTACATTTTAAATCCGGACCAATACATTTCAAATGATATTTCATTGGATTTACTTCTACTCTACTTGGAACAACAGACACACAAATGTATTTCATATGTAGATCAACAGAGTTGGCATGCAAACCATTGTATTCCACACAAAAAGATAAAAGACCTCGTATTTCATCAGCAAATCAGAAGAGACACAAACCATTCTTTTTTGCAGGTAAATACACATACACCCAAAACACAAACTCTGTAAAGGAAAGAAAAGGCTCCAGAGATATTTTTGTTTAGGGATAATGCCTCAAACATATGTGTAATCGTATACATTTTATGAAGTCTTTGCAGTACAACTATCAGGTTTCCTCAGTCATTCCAATTTCATGTGTACATATACATCAATACTTTTTACATTTATTTACAAACACCTAGGAACAATCAATCAAAATGAACTTCAGGATATCCCTGAAAAATACCATGAAGGCATTACTGATTTAGCAAATTCATCTTAGAATGCATTCGGGTCTCAGTAATACCAGTGGAAATCCAGAGTAATTCCACTGACTTCAATTATCTTGGATTTACACTGGTATAACTGAGAGCAGACTCTGGCCTATCATCCAGGAATGGAATTGGACAAGGATAGAAGGTGAATTGCAATAGCAAATGTCAATAGCAAGCGAAGAAGGAAGATAACAAGCAGAGCGCAGGTACTGGGCTGGTACATATCACTTTAAACAGAAATGATGTAGGTAACATCACTGACACATGCAAATTTGTGGAAAACACACAGCACTTAATTGTCAGCTGCCCAGAGGAGGGATGCCAGGAAGCGGGTGCAAGGAATCTTCTTGTCCTCTTGAGCATGAGCTGGGCACAAACATGGGCCATAGGTGCAAAGACTATACAAGTCCAAGGAGTGGGGAGGCATGGAACCATGGCCCTGGCACACCCACTCCCTACTCTCCTACACTGGCAAGCAAAGCTGAGTCACACAAGGAGTGGAAGAGAATGGACACTGCACTCTCTTAGAGGGTGGTGCAGCGCCCAGGAACACCCTGCACTCCTGGAGGCATCGCAGCTATCTGGGGATCAATCATTTCAGGAGCTCCTGCTGAGGTTGTGGGCTTTGGAGCTGACTACACCACTAGATGGACCTTAAGGGCATAATTTAGCTCCAAACTGGATGAATGATTACGGGAATAGTGTAGGATCCAGAGAACCACAGGCTATAAGGGATGAGAAGGACAAAGACTTCATCAAGGAGATAGATCTGCTAGGAGATAGACTGCCCTCATGCAGGTCCATAGGTGAAACGGCTTCTAGAGAAAAAAGTGGGGTGGACAGTGTTCCTGAAGCATGTAAAGATGTAAAATGTAAAATACTGTAAAAGAAGGAAGATTGTTTGGATTATTGCAGGGTCTCCTTTTCACCCAACCTGTTTCTATGTTCCAAAATGACGTGAAATATTCTAAAGGCCTTTTCCTGTAATAATGGGTATGCAGCACATTCCAGCCACGTTCCCTTTCCTTTGGCCACACTCCTATACTCAGGGGGGTGGCATAGAGATGCTAGATCAGCGATATCGCACCTGGAGATTCCACTTACACTTGGGGGGAATTCCCAGGTCGCTGGTTAAATTGAAACAAACCACTCAGAATACAGGAGAGAAGTGGACCCACCATCTGATAGGAGTTAATGTAGTGATCTGTGGTTAAATAATTAGAAAGTATTAACTATAAAAATGCAGACCCTATCATTAACCCACTTAGGAAGAAAGATGGTAAAACTCAAATAATTTGAAACTATTTCCTACAACTGATTTATCCAACAAAGAGGAATTAAGGGTGGAGGATGTGAATGCAACATGAGTCTGAGTGACTCTGTACTTCATACTTCATCTAGATTTCCAAAGCCTGGCTTAGACATCCCAGGTGATATCTTACAAGTCATGTCCTTTGTTTATAGGAGACCAGGCTGAATTTAAAATGTACTCCAATGATCTGGCCAAAAGTTTTGTCTGCAGAAACACCATTTCTTCACAGTTCAGCCATTAAACCAGTTAAGCATAATTAAGGCATTTGCACATGGTCTGAACTAACTTCTCCGTTTACAGAAGAGACTGAATAAATATCCCTGTGAGAGGCAGAAAATTCATTACAGCAACAGTTTAGGCCCTTGTATTTCTATGCTGTCTTTGATACAGGGAAATCACTTTGGTGTCCTAACACAAATCTATCCATTTAGTAAGCTCAATGTAAAAGCACTGTAAAAATAATGTCGGCAATCTCATGATGAATAATAAATAGACTAATGTTCGTGCAACTGCCTATAATAAGCTTTTAGAGGTCCTAGTGCCCTCATAAACTACAACAGGTATCACTGATACCCTGAGATTCGAACTGAGGTTTTATACATACACACAACATTTTATTAGTTTTAATATTTTTTTCTATCTGCTGTAGTCTGCTGCTCTGTTTATCTGCTCCCCTCAGTGTTTCTAATATCAGTACTATCACCCACTGTGGCTTTCGGTGCCCCCTTTCTGCTACTGGGCTGCCTTTCAGCATTCACCTCTTCTCTACAACAAAAGCTGGAGCTTACATTTTGCCAAATGTAGCTTTTTCTTTACATTTTAAAGTGAATTTTTAATACTTAATGTTTGTGAAAAGTCCACGATTGACAGTGCCAGCAACATGAGGCTCTCTGCTTATCCACAAAGCACGGCTGAGAGAGGAAGGATGCTCCAGTGGTTAGGGCACTAGCTTGGGACTCAGGACACCTGAGCTCAAGACCCTGCTCTACTACAGACTTTCTGTGCAACCTTGGGCACAGAAAGAACCTTGAGGTACAAAGAACCTTGAGGTTTCTTTGTACCTCAGTTTCCCATGTGTAAATTGGGGCTAACAGCACTACCCTGGGACCTTAAGAGAGTTGTGAGGATAAACACACTAAAGATTGAAAGGTGCTCAGATACTAATGTTATTGGCAACTATGTAACTACCTTAGATAGAACACAAGCACAGCAGTCCCTAACCTGCTCTATCAACGCTTCAGGCATTATTTAGGAGTCACTCCGTCTCTGTGTCCAATCAATCTTTCACACGCTGAGACCACTAACACATTTGATGACTGCAATTGTTGTTAATTATTATTTTGATTGGTTATATGGGCAACTTCTACTAAAAACTACAGTGACAGCACAAACTTCACTGAACAACTGTTAAATACCAACAGTGTTTCAACACTTTCTACTTGATTCAAGCCAGTTATCTCAGGCTCTGTCAACACGACAAATAGAACCGTGTCAAAGAATCTAGTTACAACTCAGTGGCCCAACCTTGTTTCAAACCTAGTTCTCATAGGTAGTGCTCCCTGAAACTTCATCATATTCTGTAACCAGACAGAAATTTCAGGCCTGTCTAAGGCTTTAGTGTGGTTACAAACAGGGTGACCAGACAGCAAATGTGAAAAATTGGGACAGGGGGTGAGGGGTAATAGGAGCCTATATAAGAAAAAGACCCAAAAATCAGGACTGTCCCTATAAAATCAGGACCTCTGGTCACCCTAGTTACAAAATACAGCTGAAGTCCAGTGAACGCTACAGATTATGTGCAACTGGGTTAGGAAACAACTGAGTGACTGGATACCCTGATATGGCTGTGTTTGTAAGGCTGACAGGTCCTAAAGGTGAAAGACAGTCTTCCAATATCTGCGTCATCCAGTCCCCACCAATTTAACCACAAGTGGAAGTTTAAATTCAGCACAGCTGCAGATTAGGGAATTACAAGATTCAAATGACTGATTGAAACTGATTCAGTTTCAATTTTTTAAATGACTGGTATTTTTTCCTGTAAATATCTGCTTGTAAATTGATTACACAACAGCCCAGATTTTTGGATGGGGGAAATGGTCTCATGTTCTTTTTCCTTTCCAAGTTTCTGTTAGATATTAATAAATCTGTGTGAATTCCAATCTCCCTGGCAAAACGAAGGTTGTGCTCACCTATTTTAGTAATGATTCCTCCCTTCCTGCTCCCCTTTACTATTTTTTTAAAAAAGCTCTAATAAATAAAAGCCATATCAGTTGCTGAACAGCAATGAACTCTCAATGATTGTGTCATTCTTTTCCTGAGTGTCTACCTTACAAATTCTAGGAATATAGCAGCCATGTTAAAGTGGAGTAAAAGTCCGAATTCCTGCAAAAGTCCGAATTCCAAAATGTAACAATGACTTTGGAGTGAACTGGTTCACTGCTGCTTTATTCCAGTTTCACACTGAAGTAACTCCCCTGAAAGCAGTGAAGTCACAGCACTGTTCAATTGGAGTAACACCTGGTGAAAGAAGCCTAACAAGTTCCATTCACCTGGCTGACATCTAAATTATGTCTCATGTTGAGATGATGGTGCTCATCTAAGGAAGCTGCTCACGGCCCATCAAAAGATCTAATCCCAGACCGCATCATTTCTCCACTTGGGAAGCTAGATAGTAAAACTTATTTGGAACAGTTTTCTCCAACTCATTTATGTCCAGGTATGAGGAAGGATGGTTCAGTGGTTAGGACACTAGTCCGGGACTGTGGAGACTTGATTTCCCTGTTCCACCACAGAATTCCCATGTTTTCTTAAGGAAGATTCTCTATGCCTCAGTTCCCCATCTGTAAAATGGGGATAATAGCACTGCCCTACTTCACAGAAGTATTGTGAGGATAAATACATTAAAGATTCAAAAGGGTAGCCGTGTTAGTCTGGATCTGTAAAAGCAGCATAGAGTCCTGTGGTACCTTATAGGCTAACAGACGTATTGGAGCATAAGCTTTCGTGGGTGAATACTCACTTCATTGGATGCATGTAGTGGAAATTTCCAGAGTCAAGTATAAATATGCAAGCAAGAATCAGGCTAGGGATAACGAGGTTAGTTCAATCAGGGAGGATGAGGCCCTCGTCTAGCAGTCGAGGTGTGAACACCAAGGGAGGAGAAACTGCTTTTGTAGTTGGCGAGCCAGTCACAGTCTTTGTTTAATCCTGAGCTGATGGTGTCAAATTTGCAAATGAACTGAAGCTCAGTAGTTCCTCTTTGAAGTCTGGTCCTGAAGTTTTTTTGCTGCAGGATGGCTACCTTTAAATCTGCTATTGAGTGTCCAGGGAGGTTGACATGTTCTCCGACAGGTTTTTGTATATTGCCATTCCTAATATCTGATTTCTGTCCATTTATCCTTTTACATAGGGACGGTCCAGTTTGGCCGATGTACATAGCAGTGGGGCATTGCTGGCACATGATGGCATATATTACATTGGTGGATGTGCAGGTGAATGAACCAGTGATGGTGTGCCTGATCTGGTTAGGTCCTGTGATGGTGTCGCTGGTATAGATGTGTGGGCAGAGTTGGCATCGAGGTTTGTTGCATGGCTTGGTTCCTGAGTTAGAGTTACTATGGTGTGGTGCGTAGTTGCTGATGAGAATATGCTTCAGGTTGGTGGGTTGTCTGTGGGTGAGGACTGGCCTGCCTCCCAAGGCCTGTGAAAGTGAGGGATAGTTTTCCAGGATGGGTTGTAGATCACTGATGATGCGTTGGAGAGGTTTTAGCTGAGGACTGTATGTGATGGCCAGTGGAGTTCTGTTGGTTTCTTTCTTGGTCTTGTCTTGCAGCAGGAAGCTTCTGGGTACACGTCTGGCTCTGTTGATCTGTTTCTTTATTTCCTCATGTGGGTATCGTAGTTTTGAGAATGCTTGGTGAAGATCTAGTAGGTGTTGGTCTCTGTCTGATGGGTTGGAGCAAATGCGGTTGTACCTTAGCGTTTGGCTGTAGACAATGGATCATGTGACTGGCTCGCCAACTACAAAAGCAGTTTCGCTTCCCTTGGTGTTCACACCTCAACTGCTTGACGAGGGCCTCATCCTCCCTGATTGAACTAACCTCATTATCCCTAGCCTGTTTCTTGCTTGCATATTTATACCTGCCTCTGGAAATTTCCACTACATGCATCCGACGAAGTGGGTATTCACCCATGAAAGCTTATGCTCCAATACATCTGTTAGTCTATAAGGTGCCACAGGACTCTTTGCCGCTTTTACATTGAAGATTGTGACTTGTGAGACTCTCCGATATTATGGTAATGCAGGCCATATAAGTAAGAGAGATATAGATCAATTGATCTAGAGAGAAAAAGAAGGCATGCTTTGCCTCTGCTTATCGCTAGCCAGATGTATTTTAAACATACATAGTTTGGGTGCCATTGCTGGCCACTAGGGAAAATAGGGAACAGTCACAGTGTCATGAGCTTATCAGAAAATAGCATACCAAACACTCCTAAATCATACTACATGATCAAAGGTCCAATCCTGAACCATCGTCTTCATAACTCCCACTGACGTAAATGGGAATGGGATCTGACCCTGAGTTAGCATTAGCCTATGAGAATTTGATGGCATGATGCAATTTCACTTGTCCCAAACTGTTTTGACATCTCTAGATGATTCAGGAGTCCCTGTGGCCATAGATGCTGTTGCTTGTGGTGCTATAACTTGACCGAGCTATAGCAAAGCTTCCTATCAGGGAGCTAAACCAGTCTCCCTTTCAGTAACCTTGTTCTTTCTTGCAAGCTGATATGTGCAATTATAAAAGCGGAGTTGATCTTACAAAGAATGGGGCCTTCGTGTCATATCCTCTCTCTTGCTTCTCATGCCCTCATATTCCCGTTGATTCAGGAGGGTATCGTATGGTCCCAGGTGAAAAATGCTGCTGCTTTCAGGTTTATTTTTGCGTGTTGTGTTATATGAATCCATAACTAGATAGAACTGTTAGAGTCATAAATTAGAAAGTGAATACAGCGAACTCCTAGCTATTCAATTCCATCTTTTTTTTTTGTAATCTGCTGGAAGGTACATCTGATGGATGGTAGACCATGCTGGGCAGCTCCAAAATTCACTTCAGTCTTTGGTTTGTAGACATCAAATGTGTCCTTCAAACCACAAATGGCAGAGAGATAAGTAATGGAGAAAAGAAAACATCCCTCAGTCCTTGTAGTCTAAAATGTCCCCCATGCAGCTCTTTATTTATCTGTTTAAATCCATATGTCAGTTCACCACAGGGATCCTTTTAAGCTGCTCTTGCTAATACATTAGAAGAGATACCTTGATTACATTGTTCTCATTAGGACTGTATGAGCTATCCAGATATAATTGGAGTGCTCAGTGAAGTAGTTGTCTTTCCCAGGTTGCAAATAGTGAAAGCTCTCATTAGTTTACCTTGCTATTGACCCTTGTGCCTAATCAGAGTTCTGCCACCTCAAAGTACAGTGGATGAACTGCTAATACTACAAGGCACCATATTGCTTTTGATTTCTGATGCTTTGCTCCAATGTGCCGTACTAAGCAAAAAGAAAAGGAGTACTTGTGGCACCTTAGAGACTAACCAATTTATTTGAGCATAAGCTTTCGTGAGCTACAGCTCACTTCATCGGAAGTTTTCCTGCATTGTATATGGGAGACAAGGCACTGGGAGCCTGGAAACTGAAGTAAAAAAAAAATGATGTGACATGATAACATGTCAGCAATGTAAAAATTAGAAATGGTTTTTGCAAACCATAGGGAAAAAATCATCCATCACAACTGCTCTGCTTCATATTTTTACATTTCATTATTTCAGCTGGAAAAGCAGTAAGATGAGGTTGTCATGCAATGGCTTTGAAGCAGGAGTCTGCCATACAGTGCACTGATGCATTCCGTCAGACTTATGACTATGAGATATACTAATACAATACTTGAGTATTCTACAGTAACAGCTCCAAACAATGAACTAACAATATGCCAGTTGTAGTACAGAGTGTACAGACCAATACTGTAGGGTATTTCTTGAAGGGTGACAAAACTGCCACTTTTGTACCAGAAAGAAAGCAACACATACTTTTTCTTTTTGGCTCGAAATGTTGTTAATATATATTCTAACAGGGTCACCTACACAAATGAAGTGAAATGACAGAGCCGACATAGGGCCCATGACAAAGTATCCTATGAAGAATGGGAATGTGTTTCGGGACATTTTATCAACACCATTTAGTCAACTGTCTGGTGTACCTTTGAAATAAATATTAGGGACAGATCACCAGCTCGCGTAAATCACCATAGCACCACAGATTTCCATGGAGATATTCCGTTTGACACCATCTACGCATCTGACCCTAGATTTTGGGGGCTAAACATCTAATGTGGATATAGCAAGTAACTTCTGGCGTATAGCTTCTGATGGCAGAAACAATGAATTAGATGTTGGGGAAGTGATGTAACCACTATCACGGCTGCATCATCCGGAGATATCAAGTGCGTCCATCCAACCACCATCAAGGTGATCAAGAGGGGTGATAAAGTCCATAACTAGATGGCACATTGTTTGTTCTTGAGCTCCACAGGGGCAGGACGGAGAGCTCACAAGCCCCAACAATGAAGACGTAACTTAAACTGCCCATGACCACAACTTTTATCCTGTTGTACCAAAGAAGAATCTTTTGGTTCATTGACACTCTAGCAAGTATCTGATTCTAAATTAAACTAGATGTCTGAAGGAAAAAAAAAAAAAGATCTTTAGTAGCTCGGATTACCACAAACTTTTCTGACACAGAGAAAGGAGTATCATTGTTTCATTTAAAATTTTTCAAACTGTTTTGTGGCAATTGCTGTACAATACTTTTGGAAAAAAAATCCCACCACTACTTTGAAATACCATGTAGTTTCATGGCACAATTTAGTTCTAAATGATTATATAATTACATTTGTAAATGTAATCCTGTGGGGTATTATTCTAATTATAGACCACAATCCTTCTTAGCAGCTTTCAGAGAAATAATTTGCGTAATGAAATGAAGGTTTCAAGTTGCATGAAAGAAATGTGTCTGTAAATGACAGGAGCTCCTTAATGGGATGTTCAGACTTTGGATCCACTGACAGAAATCCTCTTGTGTGTGAATTTTAGGGGTTCCCTGGTACAGACCAAGAGACATATTTGTTCTGTTGGGTCAAAGGGAAATCTCCCCAAAAGAAGCACTTTGACAGTAAATACGAAGTTGTGACTTGAAACAGTGAAAAGGGATTTTAAAAGCAAACACTATAACACCATGGCCTTCAGGACTCAACTAAACTGTGATCTTCACAGCCACAGAACCTTTCATGAAACCAGCCTGCTACCTGTGCCTTTGGCTGAACAGTATTCACCCTACTACAACCATCAGCTTGCCATCACACCAAGTACCTAGGACCAGCAGTATTATATTGTGTCCCTGTTGAGAACACAAGCCATCCTTTTGTGTGACCGGCATACTCACTACAATATAAGCAATCTTGCTGGCAGCTAGAAGTGTCCACAAATTCTGTAATGTCTTTGAGACACAAATGGTGCCATGTAATGGTCCTCCCTCAGGATCTGTTGGGGAGCATGGCCTAGTGGTCACGGCTGCAACCTCTGACTACCAAGGGGTTGTAGGGAGGGAAGCTCCCGCGGGCCCTCCCACTCCACTGAGCTCTGACTCAGGGCCCTTTGGGCTACCAGTAGTCTGGCAACCCAGGCTGCTTAAGCCTGTCCACTCTGGGCCTCTTCCTCTCCCCACACCCCCTCCCAGGGTCAGCTTAGTCCAAAGCCTTCCCCTTGTGGGGAAATCCAAACCAAAAGAAGTAATAGCGAGTTACCAATATTCAAGGTCCACAGGATACTTCCCTCGCTGGTTGTCTCTGGAGTAGGTCCTCCCTTCCCTCAGGGAGGGGCCCTTTGGGCAGCTGTGTCAGAGCCTTTAGGCTTCCCTCTGCTCTGCACTGCTGGAGCTGTGGATTGCAGGTCTGCTCACCTCCAGCTCTGCAACCCAAATGAGCTAATTCCCTGCAGATTCCTCCAGCAGATGGAGCATTTGCTGCAGGTGTGGCGGGGCAGGGCTGGCTGAGCCCAAATAATCCCTTGACCCTTGTTGCCCAGTGTGGGGATTTTACACCCCATCACATGCCAACAGTCACCACCGTGGGATGTTTAAATGCCAGCACTGCTGAATAGATGGACTTAAAGTAGCTAGAGATGGAAAGACCTGTGAGACCATCAAGTCCATCCTCCTGCATGTGTATGATATAGTCCCCTGTTTAAAGACACATCAGATATTAGATGGTCTACTTGCTTTATAGCCAAGACACAAAAAAGATATTAATTTTTTTTTAAAAGCCTCCTTCACTTATTATGTTGGCTGCTCAATGAAACCCTAATTCCAAGAAACACAATTTTGCCAGCTTGAGCAAAGCTACAGTGCTATTCTAACATGCAACATGTACATCAAAGCAGGCAGCCAAAAGAGCAAACATTTGCTGGGGGTAAGTTTCCATCCAAATGGCTGCTCCTCCTGTTCTTAACTGCCAGTAGTTAAGGTAATGAGCTTCTGAATTGGATTAACTTCCAAAATGAACTCTCCACACATAGGTAGGTACATAAAAATGAGTTTGTTTTTATTCTCTCTATAGGCCATATCATCCTTTTTCCTGTGCAAAGGTGGTCTTTGAAATAATTGATGTAATGAAAGCCAACCATTATTATTTCTGGCAATAAAATGTTTGTTTTGGACCTACAAGCTTTATAGAGGCAATGCTTCCTGCAATAAAGTTTTTGTGCACTGCAGACATAGCATTGTCTCCCACATGTAACGCTGGAAAATATCTGTGTTACTAACAAGCTGGCAGGGAATCCATGACCGGAGGCATGGCACGAGGGCCATCTTCATAGGAATTACATCATTGTTTGAATACATCACATATAAAATAAAAAACAAAACAAAAACTTGAAGCTATATAAAGAGGTTTTTGGCCACCTAGTATGCATAAATTATATTATGCACTTATACATATTATGTATGCATGCACACACAGTTTAAAACTGCACCTGCTATTTCCTTTATGAAGATACAAACGGACACATCCTGCACAGATTAGAGTCAAAATTCACCCCGGTGTAAATGGGCACAATCTTCCCAAAGCCAATGGAGTTAAACCAGGGCTGAATTTGGTCCTTAGGCTTCAAAGCAGCTAGGACCCAGAGCGCCCCACCCCTGATCTATCTCAGCACGTAAGGTCAGATAATCAGCGCTTGCCAAGTTTCTCTGCATCTGTGAGGGTAGCTCAAAAGAGCAACTACACTGAGACAGTAACATAAAGCCTGGATTTTTAAACTTTTAAATGCAAAATCACTCCTCTCTCTTTTTGAAATCAAAAAATGTTTTGACGTGTACATTTAGGAATTTAAATACATATTCCTCTTAGCCTCCCACCACTCCTAAACGTCAGTATGCATATGTTCTGGGAAATATTGTTTTCAAATTAGATTTAATGCAATTTATACATTCATGTACTGTATTGCCTGATTGTACTTGGAAACAGATTGCAACCCATCATGGAAACAGCAATTTGTAAGTGGGATGTTATTGCAAGCAAACACAACCACAGATGGCCAATACAAATAATAGCAGTCCCACTGTTTGCTTTACAGTGTGCTACATATGAATATTCTCTTTGTACACACCTTGGTGATTCTCATTATCTTTCATAAGAACATCACTGTTTCGGTATCCAGATTGCTGCCTTTACTTCCTATAGCAATAACAGCTTGCAGTTACTGGAAAAAAAGGGACATAGTGAGCTAAATTATGGGCTACATTGTGCTGCCTGAGAAGATTATGCATGCCCCACTGTACATACATCCTGTGTGCAGGCAAATAGGATCTGTTGTCGTTTAATAATTTGCTGCTGATTGCTCATGTTTGGAGATGCTTATATTAAACTGGTGTTGGGGAATCTTTTTTCCAAGGACGACTTTTTTTTTTTTAAATCACTTTTTCTTGGAGACTATTGTAGCCGAAGAAAAGTTCACGAAGAACGTCAAAATGACCTCTCAGAACAGAGGAGGGGAAAATGGACATTTCTGACATGGAGACAAATCATGTCAGGGATACGCTGCAGCCTGACGAAGAATAGATATCAGTATAACGTGCCAGATTCAGAAGTCATGAGTAGGGAATGTGGGAAAGCAGAAGTAAGTGTAAAAGGAGCCTAGTGAGAAGGTCTGTCTATGCTGCAGTTGGAGGTGACACAGCAGCACCTGCCCAGGACCAGAGTATGTACCTGAGAGATTAGCTGCCTGCCCCGCGGCCCTGCCGCGGCTTCGCTGCTACTGTTATTTAAGATAGCTAGATCAAAGCTATATGTGCTGTCCGTATGTGCTGCAGTTTCATATCTGATTGCAACGTAGGCAGATCCTTACATGCTGAGGGCCCAGAAGTCATACATTAAAGTTAGTAGCAGGCTACCTTAACTTAATGATTCTTTTCTTTTCTTAGTGTATCCATCCTTATTGTTGCCCCTAGTGTACAAGTTAGACTTACTTATCCCCACTTACATCACCATAAAGGACACATTGGATTTTGGTCCTCTCTCATTTAAATGACAGTCTACATATATTTACTATCTGCATAACACATACTGTTATTTGCATATTCATTGCTTATGACTGCATGTGGTTTTCAGCGGAGCTGTAGATATGGAAATTCATACCAAAGCTTATATGTAAAATGATCACGTAGGAACAGACCTAGATGTAAGCACATACTACACAAGAGCAGCTGAGAGTGTGTCTGGTGTTTGTTTTAGAATCGATAGTCAAGCAAGAGAAGGGGAAGACCTGTATTTTATGTTGTGCCTCTTTTACAATAATAATGCTCTTAGAACCCATAGTCAATTTGAATTGTGTTCTGTACATCACATTATATATGCAAATTAATTCCTATTAATCTTTATAATGTTAAGCTACTGCTCAAAATGTTCATTTAAGAACTTCCTTTGTTCTTCTGTCTCCTTAATTTAAATTCCCTTCAGTCTCCTCTTTCTGTATATTAAAGCACTTTATTAATTTTGTCACATTAATCTGATCAACACTAAACACACACTAACATTTCTAAAGACCTAAAATGTGAAGCTCAGTTATGGTGACATGGCAAACAAAGGGCCTACGTGCAACAGGCTAAACAGTCCTCATTGCTCCTGGCCCACAATAAGGTGCAGGGCCTTGCCCTAGTTTTAGAATGAGGCTTAACAACATGTATGCCACTCAGTGGAAAACTCAAGTGAGCTGATACACTAGGACACAAGCTCATGGGAAATGGAACACGTACATAGAAAAACTCATTAAAATAATGAAGGAGTTCAGTATGACAGCTGAGAGAGAGAGAGAGAGGGAGGGAGGTAAAAAAACAACCGCAAACCAACCCCCCATCCCTGCACCATTCAGAGTATTACTGCATATCAGATCTAAAGCAAAGAGGATTATCTATGACTGTTGATTACCCAGACATTGTATGTCAGCAGATAGTACTTAGGTTTATGTGGGAACCAGGATTAATTTTGAAATAGATAGGATTAAAACAGAGAAATAACTAACAAATGGCATTGTCATTTTGTTTACTAGATGGACACATTTTTAGTAGATTGAGGTTGTATTTTGAGGTCAGATGACATGTTAAAGGAGCTGCTGGGGAAACAATATGCAAATTTATATGGCTTTATTTATATATAGAAAGATCTATTTACTTCTGACAGACTTGGTTTTCTAATAACTGTTTATTTGGATCCTTTAATCCTTAATTAAAGAGATTACTTTGTTTTCCTCTTGCAATTATATTTGCTAACTCATGGTAAAATTTTAACATATTCAAGGTTTGAAGTTACAAACCTGCCAAGAAACACAGAGAGAGTTCAAATAATGCTGAGAAACCATTATATTATAAAACTTTGTTATGCACCAACGATGGAATGAATCACAGACCCTATTAGGTTTCTCTGATTGAACATCTTTTCTTCTTATCATGATAGCTGGTTAAGTCTTCACTGTGTGTGGCAAGTAGAATCTGGTTGAATACTAAGAAAAATGTTTGGGTTTTTTTCTGAACATTAGGGCATGCCATTATATCATAGCCCTTTTATATTCACAAATGTTTAAACTGGACAACCTGATTCACTTGAGTAAATGTACCAAATATTGAATGTGTCTATTTGATCCATTAGGAACATGGATGACCAATTTCAAAGTTTGAGTTCTAAATGTCAACATTTAGACTGGATACCTCACAAATAATCCATAGCTTGTCTACTGTTTGTTTATATTCATTGAATATTTTGGACTACTGAATAGGTTTGGAAATAATGGGACTGGTTCATAAATGCTTCATTAATCCAAAAAAAGGACAAACTTTGTGGAATTTTATATTTGGCAAATGCAATTTGACCAGCTTTAAAAATATTATGAGAACTAGATATAGAATATAAAAGATGATAAATATACTGTACAAATTAGCAATTTTAGGACAAAATTCTCCTATCTGATCCTTAGGTTTAATCTCTTAATCACAGTGACGGGACCAAATTCTACTCTAAAATACATGCAGCTTCTCAGGAGATAATTAAAACTTTCCTTGCTGCAGTCCAGGTTCATGACGTAAGGCTTTATGAGCTAGGAAGCAATGGGTAGCCCAGGTTCTCCAGAATCACTATTGGCACCCACCAATGTGAATATGCTGGTCAGAGAAAACATCTTTACTTGTAGCTTGTCAAGTCCAGTATTCCTGGCTAGTAGTATTTCTAACACAAGAGTCATGGACCTTCCCTTACCAGCCACTATTAATGTCAGTGAAACATCCTCGATGATCCACCAACACTTGCAAAAACATGGAAAAGTACCCTTTCTGTTTAGATACTCCGAAGCAAGGTAGTGGTGTGGATGCAGAATTGAGATATGCATCCCATTTATCATCCCACCACAGCTACATAAGCATTCTGGCTATCATCCCACCACAGTTAGGGAAGTCCATTTAACTGAATCCATCTTATATCCTGCACATTGCCCAGGGTCAAAATCCTGTGCAGCAGAACATATACACTTAATGGTCTTGCACATCTGGATGATGAGCACCCCCACCGTAGGTTTTCCAGTACAAGTTGATTGCCCATTGACCAATACCAATCCAGAGCTCCAGGTTTCTAGAGAGCAATTGCCATCTATCTGTTTCTCCACTATCAGAGAAGCTCTCATTTTGTGTCTGTCCACTGCAGTGCTGGGGTGAGCTCTACACACAACTCCAGGTATATGGCCTTCCACATCTGAAAGTTCTACAACCACGTTGGCACATGGGTCACTGGGATGCCTACACACAGTGGCACATGTGTTTTGCCAATACAACTTGAGGCTGTTGCCAATACAACACTGCTGCACCAAAGGCAGCCAGATATGAATGCTCTCTGCCAAAATAGTAATGTTGGTAGCAGTATGCCAGCAGAATTTTGTTGATAAAACTTTCAAGTGTAGACAAGCCTGTATTGAATATAAGTTGGCTAAGTTCTGTTTCTATAAGAAGAAAGCCTGGCTAATTCAGTATGTAGTGAAATAGAAGACTGGATGAGACTATATATGCATGTAAAGCTGTGTGAGGTTTTTAAATTATTTTTTCTTTGATTTTTTCCAAATTCTTTTTGGTCTAGTCTCATCTATACAAGGTCAGCTGTTGAGTCCTGCTTCTCCATTACAGTCTGTCTTGAAGGAGTACCTCGGAAATGCTGCAGCTAACTAAATCCTTTTGTATGACACCCATTCATCTGGTTCTGGCTTTTCCAACCCTTCTCTTACCTCCCACGTCTAAATTTTACACCCCGTTTCGTATATATTCTATCTTCTTTTTACATACCCAAATCATTTAAGCTGGGATTCCTTCCCATTTTCTATAATTGGTACCACCTTCACACTTCGCCTAGTTTGTTCATTCCAAATGTGGCACATCCTTGAAACTCCGACCTTAATATTTTCCATTTCCCCTGTATTCAAGATCTGCTCCTGTCTCTTCCTCAGTACTCAGCATTCAAAGTATAGGCCTAATTACCATCTTGTAGATATTACTCTTCAATTTGGTGGGCATTCTTCTAATGCAGATCACTCTGCTTGCTTCTCACCCTTTAGTCCATGCCTTTACTGTTCTGCTTTTAAGTTGGTTATTGAGTTCACCATTATTCTGTGCTATTCAACCTAGGTACTTGAACTTCTGTATCTTTGGCTCCCCAGACATAGTTTCATTGTCTTCCTGCAAAGTATTGTTGAATCTGTAGACCATACACTTGTTTTATTTGATTATTTTCTTGCCATTTCTTTCAAATATGCACCCCCATCTCTCTAAGTCTTCTTCTACTTCCTCTTTGCTCTCACCTATGAGCACATCTGCAAAAATTATTCAAAAAAGTGCCACTGGATATTTTCTGTAAGTGCATCAAGCATTACCATAAACAAAGAGGGGCTTAGTACCCAGCTTGATGTACTCTGACCGTTATTAGAAACGGTTAAGTTTCTCCACATGACCCTCTAACTATGCTAACAGTATCCTTGAGTCTGATACAATCTTCAGGTATCTGTTTCCTTGTCATACTCCTTCAGATGACTTTTCTTGGAGTATGGTCATAAGCTTTCTCCAGATTGATAAATATAAAGGATCTTCCTCTTTTATCTATATTTTTCCATAAGAAATCTTAAGGCAAAAATAGCATTCATTGTTGACTTGCCTGGCATGAATCCAAACTGATTGTCACAGACTAACTTCTGTTTGTAGTCTCTTATCTTATCCTTTTCTCGTAAATATTGGTACTAATGTGCTCTTTCGCCAAGCATCAGGCATCTTCTCAGTGCTCAGGATGAAATTAAACAGTTAGGTCAATATCTTCATGCCTACTTGTCCCAGGCACTTCCATACTTCTGCTGGTATGCCATCAAGGCCGAGAGCTTTCTTATTTTTCCCATTGCTCAATGTTTTTGCAGCAACTTCTTCTAAGACTGGTGCCACCAGACACTGGTTTGGTTTTATCATATGATACGGTTCTCTTGGAATCTCTTCATTCATAGGACTTTCAAAGAAATTCTCCACCATTCCTTAATCTGGTTCACACTGATTAACGTATTTCCACTTTCATCTTCAATGACTTTGATCTCTTTTTGCAGTCTTTGTCTAAATATTTCTTTTTTTCATCCTCCCTCATTTCAACGTTTTCCAACTGCTAAATGAAAATACTGTATTTTAAGAGGCAGTTTGTCAATATCACGGTTCTCAAGTTCCCAAAGGGAGGAAACTCAGGTGACTTATTTAAAGCCTGAATTGAACTGGTTCTTTTCACATGGTACTGGATACATATGAACTACATAAGACAATACATGTTCTGTGAAATGGAGTGCAAATTATGACATCAGTGATCATGCCACTATAGCAATAGGAAGGGATTTTCCTTTCTAGTCCTGTGGCTATTGTTTAAAAAAAAAAAAAACACACCTAGGGAATTAAAATGAAAAACACCATTGGACTCCAAACAGCTAAAATAAGGCCCATCATTGCTATTCCAACCTTTTCTTCCTCATCGTACTTATGCATAATGTAGGATTTCTAAGATTTCTAAGACCATTGACAGTTCTGAGACCTCTCTCAGTACCTGGACACAGAGAGCAGGATCAAGGGTGGAGCGGCAGCATAAAATTCATTAGATTATTTTTCAAAGGTGCTGGTCATCAATAACTCCAGTGGATTTCAGGAATGCTCAGTCCCTCTGAAAATTAAGCAACAGATTTCCTGGCTTAGGTCAATTTAAGTCAGATCAGTGACATAATTTTACTGCAGCTTGGGGTGTTTAGTTCAGACAAACATGTTTCATACATTTTTTTAAACTGTTGAGCAGTTTAAAATAATTATCATTGGGAGCCTTTACTGTAGAGCCATAAATGTACAAACATATTCAGGGCTCTGTACTAATTAGTGATACAGTAATGCTAATAATGATGATTAATTTATCTTCAGTTATTCCACAGGGAAACTGGAATATTGGCCAGCAAGGTTCAACAGCTTTTGGATACGACAACATATTTACAATCAATACTAATTATCTCACTGATTAATTGAGGTGGATCTGTCTGAGAGAAGTAGCTTCCTTATTCTACAGCAGAGGTGACTGAGAGTCTGCCCAATTCCTCACATAGAATCATAGAATCTCAGGGTTGGAAGGGACCTCAGGAGCTCATCTAGTCCAACCCCCTGCTCAAAGCAGGACCAATCCCCAATTTTTGCCCCAGATCGCTAAATGGCCCCCTCAGGGATTGAACTCACAACCCTGGGTTTAGCAGGCCAAAGCTCAAACCACTGAGCTATCCCTCCCCCCATGTTTATTTCCTGTAAGCCCTTCATTTTAGGTGGTTTTCTAGCTTATCTTTCTTGTGCACACTAACTTGTCTACTGATTTACTAAGCAACTTTATATTAGCTCCCACCCAAAGGGCCACTGAAACTCTTCTAAGTAGACACTTGCAGACAGCCAGCATTTTTGTTTCATTTGTTTTCTTGACAATATCTGTACGTACGTGAGAAAACAGCAGTTACCAGCAGTGCACGTCTATTACAGCAACTATACATTTTAATCAGAAGGGGGGCAAGAAACGAGGACTTCAGAAAATTTGATGTTAACGGGCTACTTGGATTTTGTAACTTTGCACAACTCTCTCAGAGCCTTATGTCAAGGAAACTGCAGTTAGTGACATTTTCATAAACAATGCAAAACTGGAGAAATTTTGGGCTTCTATGGCTGTTCTTTCAGAGGTAGTGATTATTGGATTCATTTATAGAATGCACATCTCCTAAGCTCCAAGAACATCCCATCTACAGCAGGGGTGTCCAACTCACCTGTGGAAAGGGCTGAATTCCATTTACAACTGTAATCTGCAGTCCAGGTTATAAATTGAGGACTGTGTACTTCCCCCAGTCAATAACAGATCTGCCACTGATGCCAATGAGTGGCCTGCACACAGGTCTGGGGAGACATGGCTTCTCTAGTAACTCAACTTTTACTTATTATAATTATTATATCTTAATCCACTTCAGTTCCACTTGGCAGAAAAATAAAGCCCAGTTTTATGACCACTACTGTTTCTGCCCTTCGTTCTTTGCCTTCTCTGTCCTCCATTCTCCCTATCTTCCCTGTCTTTGTCTCTCTCCTTTCTCTCCACTGCATTTCCTTCCCTTCAGAATCAACTAATCCCTTGTGAGTTTTATTCGTTCCCTACCCCCCCTGGTAAAACGATGAACTCTGAAAGAATAATATGTAAGGTGTCATCATTAGGCTTGGATTTAACACCCAAATGAGATGAATGGGGTAGGGGAGTTCGCACCTCCCAGAGCATTGTTTCAGACTCAAGAAGACAGCGTTGCATCAGTTACACTTGCTTTGCATCTGGAAGGTTTTCTTCACAATTCCTGAGAAACTTTTTTAAAATAAATGAAAACATAGATTTTGCAGAATCCATATGTGCAATATAAATACAGTAAATGGCCAGGATCCGGCCTCTGCTGGACACTTCTGAGGTGAAAGCATAGACAAGACTTACAATATAGCAGTGATAACTCTTACTCACCACCCTGCCCCAAAACTAGTATCAGGACTAACATTTGATACCCCTCACTTAACTCACCTGCACCTTTTTAATTAACCTCTTTCTCAGAAGACTGGGAGAATGGATAAGCCTTACAAAGTAATCTCGAGGTCAAGTCAAAATGACTTAATCAATAACAGCTGTTTTTTAGTGTTGCAAAAATTATTTGCCTTTTTTTGTTTTAAAAACTGCCAAAATATTCACACACTCTCTCTCTCAAAATGGATTTTGTGTCATAGCTTTACAACCAGAACTTAAAAACTGGCCCTGCCCCAATAGTTGGATCAGGTTTGAAAAAAAAGAAAAAGGTTGTTTCCTGGTGGCACATGTTGCAGAATCCTACAAGATATGGCAGGATCCTTTTCTGGGGAGTAGTTGTCAGTAGACCTACACCATTGCTCTCCCCATTGCAATTTTGTGAGTGGATTTGCAAAATTCTACCTGAAGGAACCACTAAATAATAAAAGGCAAACTTGAAGCCTAAAGTCAGTACCAAAGAATCAGCCATAGACTTCGCAGCAGCATTCACTACCACTAGATTGTGTAGCTGCAGTAGACTAACCACCTGTTAGATGGCATGCATAAATAGACTAGATAGTCAGACTGAAATGCTGGCCGCACTGAAGTTAATGCTAAAAAACCTCCCCAATTCATACCACCAGAAAACAGAGGCAAACCTCAGGAGCAGTTAAACTTTGACTCCTTCTATCATAAAAATCAAAACACTGCCCGTAATTCTAGAATTTTTGTAGCTAACCTGCTGTGACATTTTTCATCGTGACAGCACATTCGGGAAACATGAGACAAAGGGGCAACAAACTTGCACTGAAAAATGTTCCTGTGAATTTCCCAGTCAGGCTGCAAAGAATTTGCTTAGAAAAAAAACAAAAGGTTTTCCCTCAGCTCAGCTTCCAGTTACTTTGATACATGATGTTTCAACTAGTCTTAAAAAATGGACCCTGCATGAGTTTTGTATTAGTTTTTAAAGTTCGGGCCATCTTTCAAGCAACCTTGCAACTGCTCACCACTAGACCTGAAAATGGAATGTGAGTTTTTGTCATACTAAGCCACCATTATTACTCTTCTTCTGTAGAGCCAAGTTTCCCAAAGCCACTTCTCAATTTGTGCCAGCAATTTAGCTTGCCCCTGCAAGAGACAGAACTTGTGTGTGCATACAATGGCATCACATATGCCTGCAAAAATTGAATGAAATCCTGGTCCCATTGAAGTCAATGGGATTTTTGCCACAGGGGCCAGGAGGTCACCTATTCAGTTTTCATATGGCACAAATGACTAGTCTTACTGGTCTAGTTCATCAAGCCTCTGTGCTACCTTAACCTGTCTCTCTACAGACCTTGTAATCACCATTCTGTCATGAGGATGTCTATTATATATCTCTAATCATGGTGCCTATGGGGTCCTGTCATTGAACATGAAAGTGGAGGCTTTGGCAAACTGTGAAAAAATTGGAGTGAATGATGCTCTAGAAACATCCAAAACACACTATATAGCTTGACTGGATAAAGGAGATGGAGAGAATAAATATTGGTATTTTATAGGGTATAGACCATTAAACAGGATATGATAAAGGCTCTTCTGTGTGTCTGTATGTTGTAGGGAGATGAAGAGGAATGCTATGCTTCACTTTCCCCTTTGTAGCAAGAATTTCAGGAGGTGATTAGCCAAGTGTGCTTCTAGTCCTTGTGCCCCAATAAGCCTTGTGAGCCTCTCTAACTTTTTGATTAATTAGTACCTCCATCAAAACCTCCAGGGTTACTGTTTTATTTTAAGTACTTCAGCCTCTTAGCCGCTACTGCAGATATCTGAGATCAACAGCAAGACTCCAGCCTCAAGACATAGACTGCAAGATGCAGTCTCAGATCCCTGATTCTAAACACCCTCCTTCCCACATGCAGAGGTCTGGAGGTTAATGACATCACTGGATCAAGATAGCTTCTGGAATGGAAGTGGTGAGGGCAGAAATATGCAAGAACAGCCTTTTCTCATGGGGGGGGGGGGTTTGCTTTCTGAGCAGGAACCAGCAAGTGTAAAGATAAGGGAAATTAAAGAGCAACCGTACATAGCAAATGTACAAAATGGAGGTTTGGATTTTCTAGCCATCACACTGAGGGAACCCAAACCGCACTGCAATGGAATAACGTGCAGTAAGTCACCACCAAGTTGGAATATCCGCCCTGAAGTTCCCACCTTCCAGAACATATCCCTGGGCTGCAGGAGGTACAAGGGTCATGTACCCACACCAGGGAGAAGCTCACTCTCCCAGCTTCCTTCCAGGACACAGGTGCTAAGCAAAGCACCTAAGCACATACTTAACTTTAAGCACACGCTCAAGTGCTTTGCTGAACTGGGGCCTCAGTTACCTCAAGACACACAGAGCTCACTGCAATACCAAGGCTGCTGAACCAATTCTTGCAAAACCTTTTGTTCCCTTGGCAGACAGACAGGACTGGATTAGTGTCCGAGTCACTTCTCCATCATCAGCAATTAAACCACCAACATTCTCGGTGGCAAGTACCAGGCCTACTGGTATAGTTAATTTGTGTGTGCGGGGGGGGGTGAGGGGGTGAGAGAGAGACCAGGCATGTACTGTATATGAAATGCTAGAGGGAGGACATGTGAACACAGAAGTTTTAGACAGCCTTTAAAATTACAAAAAGAAAAGGAGTACTTGTGGCACCTTAGAGACTAACCAATTTATTTGAGCATAAGCTTTCGTGAGCTACAGCTCACTTCAGCGGATGCATACTGTGGAAAGAGTAGAAGAACTTTTATACACACAAAGCATGAAAAAATACCTCCCCCCACCCCACTCTCCTGCTGGCAATAGCTTATCTAAAGTGATTATCATACACATTTTAAGGAGAATGATCAAGTTGGGCCATTACCAGCACAAATCCAGGTTTTCTCACCCCCCCGCCACAAACCCACTCTCCTGCTGGTAATAGCTTATCTAAACTGACCATGCTCCTTACAATGTGTATGATAATCAAGGTGGGCCATTTCCAGCACAAATCCTACCTACATGCCTCCAGCTTTCACCCTGACCACACCACACGATCCATTGTCTACAGCCAAGCTCTGCGATACAACCGCATTTGCTCCAACCCCTCAGACAGAGACAAACACCTACAAGATCTCTGTCAAGCATTCTTACAACTACAATACCCACCTGTAGAAGTGAAGAAACAGATTGCTAGAGCCAGAAGAGTTCCCAGAAGTCACCTACTACAGGACAGGCCTAACAAAGAAAACAACAACGCCACTAGCCATCACCTTCAGCCCCCAACTAAAACCCCTCCAACGCATTATTAAGGATCTACAACCTATCCTGAAGGATGACCCAACACTCTCACAAATCCTGGGAGACAGGCCAGTCCTTGCCTACAGACAGCCCCCCAGCCTGAAGCAAATACTTACCAGCAACCACATACCACACAACAGAACCACTAACCCAGGAACCTATCCTTGCAACAAAGCCCGTTGCCAACTGTGCCCACATATCTATTCAGGGGACACCATCACAGGGCCTAATAACATCAGCCACACTATCAGAGGCTCGTTCACCTGCACATCCACCAATGTGATATATGCCATCATGTGCCAGCAATGCCCCTCTGCCATGTACATTGGTCAAACTGGACAGTCTCTACGTAAAAGAATAAATGGACACAAATCAGATGTCAAGAATTATAACGTTCATAAACCAGCTGGAGAACACTTCAATCTCTCTGGTCACGCGATTACAGACATGATAGTTGCAATTCTTCAGCAAAAAAACTTCAAATCCAGACTCCAGGGAGAAACTGTTGAATTGGAATTCATTTGCAAATTGGATACAATTAACTTAGGCTTGAATAGAGACTGGGAGTGGCTAAGTCATTATGCAAGGTAACCTATTTCCCCTTGTTTTTTCCTAACCCCCCCCCCCAGACGTTCTTGTTAAACCCTGGATTTGTGCTGGAAATGGCCCACCTTGATTATCATACACATTGTAAGGAGAGTGGTCACTTTAGATAAGCTATTACCAGCAGGAGAGTGGGTTTGTGTGTGTGTGTGGGGGGGGGGATGAGAAAACCTGGATTTGTGCTGGAAATGGCCCAACTTGATTATCATACACATTGTAAGGAGAGTGATCACTTTAGATAAGTTATTGCCAGCAGGAGAGTGGGGTGGGGGGAGGTATTTTTTCATGCTTTGTGAGTATAAAAGATCTTCTACACTTTCCACAGTATGCATCCGATGAAGTGAGCTGTAGCTCACGAAAGCTTATGCTCAAATAAATTGGTTAGTCTCTAAGGTGCCACAAGTACTCCTTTTCTTTTTGCGAATACAGACTAACACGGCTGTTACTCTGAAACCTTTAAAATTACAATATTTGTTTGACGAGAGGATTATTTTAAAAAGATAAAAGATTAAACCTCTGCTCTCAGCCTGGAGATTTTGAGGGAAATTTGCACTTCTGCGTCTAAATCCCTGAGGTGCTTTGGACAAGCTCCACGTTAGGTCTTCAAGTGAAATACTGAGTTAGCCTAAATGGGAGTGGAGGGAGCTCAACGCCACCTAGCACTGGGCCTTTTAGATTGCATATGCAATAGCTAAACCTTTGAGCAGGGACTATAAAGAGCAAATAGGCTAGGAAATACCTTCCCTGAAGGTGGCAGGCACCTCATGATTACAGTGACCTGAATTTGGAGAATATTCATAAAAGCATAACATTTAGAGATGGAAGAGATCTGAGCTCACAAAGATTCTGCGCTCAGAAGTCCTCCCTACTCTACCTTGCTCATTCCCCAGCCAGTGCAATATTGTTCCTTATATTCTTGATTGCTTGGTCCAGTCTCAACTTTAAATGATTTGTGTGATGGAGCTTGCATCACTTCTCTTTCCACAACAGAACAGGCCTTGCTTTTAGGACTTTTTTTCTTCATAGCCTAGATTTTCCTTTGCTGAATTCCAACCCATTTTAATCTTAGTCACACACTGGCTGGACTGGGTGTGTAGTTAAGAGTATGTTCAGCTTTATTAACTATTTATGAATAACCCACTGGGCATTTAGAGACTTTGTTTTGGTACACTGCCCTCTTTATGCTCTTTCTTCAGTGTTTTAAAAAAACTGGGAGCGTTCCTCCAGCATCTCTTGTATATCCCTCCCACAACCCTCCAGAGCCTAAGAAATAATAAATTTTAATAGAAATTGCCTATGGGACTCCCCACAAGACTACACAGATGGCAAAAAAGAAAAAAAAATCATGATTGGAAGCATTCATACATATTTCAGAGTGATACACTGGGAAACTTGGTATATTGCAAGATGAGAAAATTACAAAGGAAACACACCTTCAATAAACAGCCAGACTGAATCCAAGTTAGTATCTCACTTTGAATCCATGGTGCTCTCTGTCACAGTTACTGGGCCCAATGCACTTCATCTACTCTCGGGTTTCTCTGAGCACAACCCCTCTAGGTCTCAGACCATCACCTCTTTCTTGGAGTGGAAACATGTATTTCTCCCATTCTCAGACTGGATGCTGGGTGGCAGTCTGCTCTGTATCAACTACAATCACCTTAGCAGTTCTGACTTGGGCTCAGACCCTGCAGTTCATTCTCTGCCAGTGGTAATTCGTGACCACACCACTTCCTTAAAGCAAAGGATCATTTGTTTAGAACAAAAACATTTAAAAAGAAAGCATATCCAGTTCTTCCCTAAGTCTTACCATTCTCTGGATCTGGTAGCCCCAATTTTTTCAGACTCATCCACAGAGTTCCCCCAAACCACCCCGTGTTAATCTGTCTCCCTAGAGAGCAGCTGACAGGTGATATTTAGATCTTCTTTTGATCTTTAGTTCCCAGCCTAAAAAATTAGGTTTACAGTGTGTTGGAGACAAGGTACTTGATCTTTGATGCTAACAGTGAACCCCCATTGTCTTTCAAGTGTGCGCCTAGGTATACTTATCTAGGAAGCCATTGTGTTGCCTTCCTGTATGATTCCCACTGAATTCAAGCATTACAAACATTCCACTAACCCCAACAGAAGACTTTCTTGTGTAAAGGCATCAATCTAACCCAATATAGAACAACTTCCCATCATTGACTTTTCACATGTATAGTGTTCACACCATTATTACATATCAATAGTCAGATTAATGCACAACAATCCCTACAGTATTCATAATCCTCATAGATACCCACTCTATTTCTGTCCCACTACCTTACTGGAAATGTCTCACTGAAGTGAGCAACAGAGAGACAGAGGCACTGCTCAGCAGGATTCATCAGAAGAATCCTTTTGTATGACTGCTACTAATGCATTGTATAAATTGCTTAGACTCAGATGATTAAATATACAAACCATGGATCCAATCCTGTTAAACAATTATTACTAATGTTACCATATTAGCACAATGTTCACTAATATGATCAAGCATAATATTCACTTGACATGAGCAATGCCAACAACGTCAAGCCGCTACTCTGGAGATTGGGCCCAAAGATTCTGGTTGAGATTATATATACACAAAATGAAGTAATTCAAAGTTATGGCTCCCGCACCAACCATGTATGTAGTGTTGTATATTACTGCATTAGAGTTAACATTAATGTTTATATGTAATGTGATGGCAACATTTTACAGATATGAAAAGAGAAAGGGCGAGAAAGACAGACAGTCCATGATGGTGTGGGATCATGAACGCTACATATAACTATTGTCACAATAAAGATTTTTTGGCACTCTTTTGGGGTGATCTGCTTAACTCACTCAGAGCTTTGTCACATGAGTACTGTATCCATCCAAAAGTCACATCAATAAAACTTTTACATCAAATCAACATGTGTTCTCTCTGAATTCATGTATGTATATGTGTGTGTGTGGGTGGGTGTGTGTTAAACACATGCTCCCCCCTCACCCCGACCCCTCTCTTGCGATGTAGATAAGGAAATCACAACTTTGATTTCCCTGATTTACATGCAAGTAAACTTTGAATCATTATGCTCAACTAATGTTGAATGAGCATGGCCCACGAGTCAAGAATTCTGGGTTCTAGTCCCAATTCTCTCACAAATTCACTGTACGCCTGGGTCAGTAATTTGCCCAGTAAGTAAAATGGGGTTAATGGGAAAGTCACTGTTTTTCCACAAATGTTCTCATCATTTCAGATGTAGGACCCAGACTTAAAAGCTTCTTAGGAGTCTCCAGTCCTGCAATGAGCTTGATGAAGGCTGTCCATGAGCTTGTACAGAGCCTCAGTGGGTCTCCATATGGGTGCAATGCTCACTGGGGGATTGGGTTTATACCCTGAATAGATATTTGGGGCCCGATTCTTACACCTATTTTATCTGTATGGACACCATTGGAATAACCCCTGGTTCACATCAGTGTAAGAGTGAAAGGAATGAAGACCTGTATATTAATACAAGAAGTTTCATGTGGTTTCTTTGTATGCACAGAATCATGATAATGCTGTTCTATACAGACGAGAGTTCTGCTAACTTTATTAAAAATGTTCAAATCTTATGTTTAACAAAAGCATATTCACTTTTATTAGCTATTCACGAATAGCCCACTGGGTATTTAGGGCCTTTGTTTCTTACGTGTACTGAACTCAAGTCCTTTCCTCTTTGACAGTGCGTTTAGAACGGGGGTGGGCAAACCTTTTGGCCCGAGGGCCACATCGGGGTTGCGAAACTGTATGGAGGGCTGGGTAGGGAAGGCTGTGCCTCCCCAAACAGCCTGGCACCTGCCCCCCCCCACTTTCTTCCCCCTGACTGCCCCCTCAGAATCCCTGCCCCATCCAACCCCCCCTGCTCCTTGTCCCTTGATCGTCCCCTCCTGGGACCCCCGTCCCTAACTGCTTGCCCCCAGAATCCCACCCCCTGTCCCCCCTGCTCCCTGTGCCCTCCCTCCTGGGACCTCCCAATGCCCCGGGACCCCAACCCCCTATCCAATCCCCCTGCTCCTTGACTCTTGACCACCTCCCCTCCCCCAAACTTCCACCCCATCCGACCGCCCCCTGTCCCCTCGGACCTCCTGTCCCTTATCCACCCCCCGCCATTACCATGCTGCTCAGAGTGGGGACAGGTTTATTGGAAAGCCTTGGAGGTGGGCGGGTGCAAGCCATGCTGCCCGCGCAGCAGCGTGGCTGCGGGGGAGGGGCCGGGGGCTAGCCTCCCTGGCCAGGAGCTCAGGGGCCGGGCAGGACGGTCCTGTGGGCCGTAGTTTGCCCACCTCTGGTTTAGAACCCTGAGAGCATTTCCAGTGCACTAAGCTGAAGAGGAGTCTCAGAATCATTTCCCTGATCTGCTGTACACTTCATGTTCTCCATGTCTCTGTGAAGCCGGTTACTCCAGCACTTTAAGTGGTGTACACTGCTGAGAGCTGAATGCAGAATTTATTTTTTAAAATTTTTATACCTGCTGCTGTTAAAATATAACTATTCCACAGCTAGAAGGCAATCTAGAAAGCAGAGAAAATATAATTAAGAAAAATTAAAATTGATTGATACAACAAAATGTAGCAAATTACTCCATACACATTAATTTAGTGCTTTCTGAGTAACTTAAACATCTAATTTATTTAAATTACCTGTAACTGTCTGATGATTAAACCAACGTAAGGACATAAATTCTCTTTAATTTGCCTTTGTTTCTGTTCTAGGCAAGTCAGACTGTATTGTACTGTACAAAATGCACAAAAACCAATTATACTGTTGACCTGTAAAATAAGATGTCAGCTGGCAATCAAGTTCACGGACATCAGATAAAGATAACTGTCAAATGAAGTACTTAGATAGGGCCCACGTTTTCAGGGTACTCAGCCCCCCCGATCTCCCTTTGATTTGGGGGGTGTGTGGGTGTGAGAATGCGTAGCATCTCACAGCATAGGGACCATGATTACAACCTGTGAAGGTTTAATGTTTTAGATGAACATCAGTAGTCACTCCAGGTGAATTCACAGAAAAGAAACAAAATGCTACAAGAGAACTTTCACTCCAATGTCCTACTGTCCCTTTCCCCCACAATTTGTACCCTTTCCAATATTGGGCCTGATTCACAAATGCGTTAAAGTCATTTGAGTTCTTTCTGAAATCACGGGACTCAATGGCGATATACTCGGGCCAAACAGAGAATGCAGAGGCAATCAGGCTCATTTTTCTGCCTGTTGACATAAAAGTGTGTAAAAGGATGATCCAGCACACACCATGTCTTCATGTATGTTTGTACAGGGCCTGGCACGATCAGGCCTAGGCCTCAGATGCATCTCAGGGGGCTAGGGTAATATCAAAAGTAAATAATGATGTTAATACTCTTTATTTAAAGGCTCAGTTCCGTCACCTATACACATACAGAGTAGCAAGTAGCCCCATTAACAGCTGGAAGGCCAGTGAGGTACCAGATCTGACCTGCTGATGCTAACGTAGGTCTAGGAAGCAGGACAAAGTTATCTAGTGTGAGGCTAGGAGGCAGGACTAGCTTGTGCTACCTAGAGTAGTAAATCCGCCTGTCTGCTAAGAGTTCCAGCTAACATGTACTGTTGTACAGGTTCTTAAAAGGGAGGCAGTTTGACCCAAGAGCACTGGGCTGGGACTCAGAAAATTTGGGCTCTATTCTAGGATTTCCAACTTTGTAATATTTTAAAACCGGACACTCCAGGAGGAGTGCTGGAACCTACCCCACCCCACCTCTTTCTCTGAGGCCCATCCATGCCCTACCTCTGCCCCACCTCTTCCCCTGAGCCCTGCCCACCATCCGCTCCTTTTTCTCCTCCCTCTGTAGCTCACTGGTCTCCCCACCTTCCCTCTGACTGGGTCAGGAGGGACTTGCTTGCGGAGCCAGGGATTGGAGCTTCAGTTGCCTGATGCAGATAAGGAGGCAGTCCCGGCTGAGTTGGGGCTGATGCAGGTTAATGACCTGGAGCCTCCCTGCCTCCCCCACCCTCAGTAACCTGACTTTTGGTGTTCGGTCAGTAGAGCTGACCGGACACGGTCTGGTTCCCTTTTTGACCAGACTTTCCAGTTGAAAACGAGACACCTGGCCACTCTATTCTATTCCCAGCTCTGCCACTGGCCTGCTGGGTGACCTTGGGCAAGTCACTTCACATCTCTGCGCCTCAATTTCCCATTGGTAAAAGGGGGATAGTGATACTGACTTCCTTTGTGAAGTCCTTTGAGATCTATTGATGAGAAACACTACGTAGGAGGTAGGTGTTGTTATTATTATCACTATTATTATTATTATTATTACTACTACACATCAACAGTAAATTTCCTGTGGAGTTCTACAAGCGGAGATCAGCAACTCATGATTTGGAGGTTGTCATAAATATAAAGGGAAGGGTAAACCCCTTTGAAATCCCTCCTGGCCAGGGGAAAGCTCCTCTCACCTGTAAAGGGTTAAGAAGCTAAAGGTAACCTCGCTGACACCTGACCAAAATGACCAATGAGGAGACAAGATACTTTCAAAAGCTGGGAGGAGGGAGAGAAACAAAGGGTCTGTGTCAGTCTGTATGCTGCTTTTGCCAGGGACAGAACAGGAATGGAGTCTTAGAACTTTTAGTAAGTAATCTAGCTAGGTATGTGTTAGATTATGATTTCTTTAAATGGCTGAGAAAAGAATTGTGCTGAATAGAATAACTATTTCTGTCTGTGTATCTTTTTTGTAACTTAAGGTTTTGCCTAGAGGGGTTCTCTATGTTTTTTAATCTAATTACCCTGTAAGATATCTACCATCCTGATTTTACAGGGGGGATTTCTTTATTTCTATTTACTTCTATTTTCTATTAAAAGTTTTCTTGTAAAAAACTGAATGCTTTTTCATTGTTCTCAGATCCAAGGGTTTGGGTCTGTGGTCACCTATGCAAATTGGTGAGGCTTTTTATCCAACATTTCCCAGGAAAGGGGGGGTGCAAGTGTTGGGTGGATTGTTCATTGTTCTTAAGATCCAAGGGTCTGGGTCTGTAGTCACCTAGGCAAATTGGTGAGGCTTTTTACCAAACCTTGTCCAGGAAGTGGGGTGCAGGGTTTTGGGAAGTATTTTGGGGGGAAAGACGCGTCCAAACAGCTCTTCCCCAGTAACCAGTATTAGTTTGGTGGTGGTAGCGGCCATTCCAAGGACAACGGGTGGAATACTTTGTACCTTGGGGAAGTTTTGACCTAAGCTGGTAAAGATAAGCTTAGGAGGTTTTTCATGCAGGTCCCCACATCTGTACCCTAGAGTTCAGGTGTGGGGGAGGAACCTTGACAGAGGTATACAGTGGTGGCCTCACATCTGTTCCCCCAGAAATTCCTGTCCACCAGGAAGAGGTATAGAAGCAGCGTAATCCAGATAAGCTACACAAAAACTGCCCTCTCTGGATTTTCTAGTGCTTATCACCCGTCTGCCCCATGGAAGGCACCACAGCATTTACAGTACACTCAGCAGCTTCCACTGCGTGGGGGGTTGGATGCTGAACATTTTTGAAAATCTGGCCATTATTTAATATGGGAAAACAGACTGATGTATTTATAAACACAACATAAAACAGATGTTATGGATTTTAATTAGAAATGAAATAATTGCAAATTGGAACTGCACTGTTTCATGTGGGTCCTGTGCCCTCTTTTCCTACCCCATCCCCCACTAGGCCTGGGCTTCTTGAACTCACCTGGTGCCATCTTCTGGGGAGGGGCCGAGAGACCCTGTCCTTAGTTATCTATCCAGGGTCTCTGAGAGGCTGTTTTCCCACAGGATATGGGTAAGTGCATCAGAGCATCAGGAGTACCCAAAGGGCAGGATGGAGGAGTGAGCCAGGCCGGTATCAGACGGAGACACAACTGAGGCAGGAGCATACATTGTCCACAGGCAATGTGCAGAGCTGGGCCCTGCTGGAGGAAGGGTAGTTCTGGAAGGAAGAGGAGAAGTGGTGAAACTCAGCAGTGTTATTACAAAACGGGCACATTTTTCAGGGTGCACTTGGAGTTTAGGCTACCCAGTGAGAATCCAGGCAAAACACACCCATAGGAATCAAAATGGGCAGGTTCTCCATAGCTCAGTTTTTAATACATTTATCTTTGTGAGAAAGGACTCCAACTTGGAAAGTCTGAGCCAAACTCACCCCTGGGGTCACTTTAATAAAGTCGGAGTTATACCACGCAATGATTTTGGCCCCCTGTGTGTAGTCAGATATAGGATATTACAATTGCTACAATAAGCAGTAACTGAGTTGTGTAAAGCTTGCTGTAGGTCAGTGAAAGTCATCTCTTTTGTTTGTACAGAACTAGCTCTAAAGCCATAAGTTATTATCCCTTTCTGATTTGTCCCAAAGTTCATTTTCTAAATGAACCCACAAAGTATGATTTGCTGTGTACTGAACCTGGCCGTGGTCTCTTTTACTGATTACTCTGCTTCCATTTGGGGCTACACTGTCCTCCCTTGAGTTTATAATGGGGAAGATATTAATTACATTCAGGGAAAATTGAGTTTAATGATTCCCGGGGGAACACACTATAGTCTCCCTGAAACAACTTCTTTCCACCTTTTTATGTAAGGTACAAAAGTCTCTGCATAAATGGTGCAAGACATTTTTATAAGTTACATCATGAGTGAAAAAGAACAGCAATTATATCAAACTGCCAGGATGCATTAACCTTGTTTCTTATTAGCTGAATTGGTTTTTGGAAGAAAAGTTAAGTAGACTCCTGAACAAAGGAGATGCTGCAGCTTCTCCTTCTCTACATTTTTTTTTTTTAACACTATGACGTGTATTATATAGAGACAGCCAGGAAGAAAGCCTCTGCTCTACACACAGAGGTCCTGGTACTCTGCTACAGCATTGCCACTTTGTGCTTCATCACCAGCTGATTTTGCCCCCACAGCCAGTGTAACCAACAGAGGTAGGATCACCCCAGTTTAGGGGAATCCTTCAGCATACGATCCCCTTAGGGCCTTCCCATTCCCTTCTATTTGAAAGTCACAGAGGGCTGTAACTGTTGGGTAACGTTTGCAAACCCTGCTGTGGACTATTCACTTCAACTCTGATATTGAGGGACTTATGAAATAGAACCATAGAGAAAACCAAAGATGGTCTGCACTGACCATGCTGAAGACTAGCTTCTGCAATCAGGTCACGTGTGGAGATGTCTTTGTTTCAACAGTAAAGACTAAACTTAGAAACCTTCAGCTCCTGCAATAGAAGCACCTTTGCTTCTTTCACCCTTGTACCAGCATGGTTTATCATAAGGGTCCTGGGGAGGGTTGTGTCGTCTCCCAGAAATAGGTGGATTATTGTACAATCATTAAGTGTTACAATAAAAGCAGCTCTTCTTTGCATCTCCTTGACTCACGGTACATATTGACTAGTCATTCACATGCAATCTCCTAGATTATTTCCCCCCCCACTTGTTCAGACATGGTTTAGTAATGTATCCATTTCAAACTGGCTATTTGAAGCAGGGTTTGAGATGTGTTTATTTTTACCAGCAGTGTGATATGGAAGAACTAGCATCAGATTGGGAGGAAACAGGCGCTGAGTTTTAATCCTGGCTCTGCTACAGACGTACTGTGTGACAAGTCACTTCACATCTCTGTCTCCATTTCTCCACCTTTAAAAAGGGGATAACGCTGCTTACTCAGCTACCTCACAACGATGGAGTGGGGCTTAAGTAGCTTATGTATATCACATACAATATCAGGGTTGGAAGGGACCTGAGGAGATCATCTAGTCCAACCCCCTGCTCAAAGCAGGACCAATCCCCAATTTTTGCCCCAGATCCCTAAGTGGCCCCCTCAAGGATTGAACTCACAACCCTGGGTTTAGCAGGCCAATGCTCAACCCACTGAGCTATCCCTATATAGACTGCTACAAACATGGTGAAATACCAGAAACGTGCTAAGTCTGATTTACACATTGCCTGGGCTCTCCAGAAGTGAAGAAATTCTTGAACTTCAGATATCCAGTCAAGTATGATCTTCCCTCCTACTATTTCCCTTGCCTGCTGGAATGCGATGGAATCTGCATTTTTTAAAATTGGTTCTCTTCGTATGGCTGAAGAGCCCATGCACTGTAACACCGTCCTGGGCAACGTTCTGTTAATCCATAAATGAACAGTTCTTGTCGGTCTGTACCTCTCAGCTCTAACTGTGAAATGTGAAGAATAGACCTTAAAGTTTTGCACAGATTTAATGTACAATTAAAAGTCAGTTACAAAAAGCCCATCTGTCCCACTCTGTTTATAATGAAGTAGGATGAAAGTCAAAGTTGTTACAGTGCATTGCAACTGCAGCTATACTGAGCCTCAGCTTTTAGGGAATGTGTTTTGGGAGAAGAAAACAGCTTGAGCTGGGCTGTGACTAGAACTGGGCAAAAACCACAAAAAATGGTGTGAACATTGTTCAAATCTTAACAATGAATTTGCTTCAAAGATATTTCCCACTTTTTATTCATTTCCTGTGAACATTCATATAAGCGATTTTTTGGCGGAAAGACCAGTCAAAGAGAAAGTCTTATCAAAATGGGGCCTTGATCCCTAGTTGATGTCCTTAGGTGCTACTCTACTGCTACTACATAATAGACAACCATCGTTTGTGTGAGGGTTCCCCCAGGAACTGTTCACATGGCCATCTTGAAATCTCTCATCTCTTGTCTCCATGCAATAAACAGGGAACAGAATCTATTAAGGCCCTGCTAAGGCCACACTGTGCCCCATAACCAACAGTGAGGAAGAATGGCTCCCAGAGCTCCTGGATGCGGAGAGGCTGCTTAGTTGCTCTCAACCCTACCCTTAATGGGGGCCGCTGATTCCCCCTCCCAGCAGTCAGCAGACTGCGTTGAATGGTGTGTGTAGCTAAGCCAAGATTGCTTGGGTTTGGGATAACGTACCCTGGGGACAGCAGAGGACTACATAAGGGAGCCAGGGAGGAAGTGCCTTCCACTGTCCTCCCATGCTGTGCATCCATAAAAGGGCCAGCCAGAATCTCTCCCTGAATACATTTGCTCTGAATATTTTGCCCATCTCTAGCAGTGGCTCCTTTGAGGCAGAAAGGATAGCGTTGTGGTGACGACAAAGGGCTGGTAGTCAAGATTCCCACATTTTTAAAGTTGTAAATGAATAAAACTTGTTTTCCTTTTATTTAACAAAAAGCAAAGCCACAACCTCCCAAACAGAAGAGCAAGGCTAGATTTGTAAAAGCATGCTATTTTCCCAAGCTATTTATAACAACTTCTACAGAAATAATTAAACCATTTATTATTATTAGCTGCAGGCTAGCCTGAGAAGCAAAATCTTTTGGTTCCAATTTAAAAACAGGGATAGCTTAATAGGTTCCTGAAAATGCTGGATCCCAGCTTCAGTTAAATCTTATTCTTGATTAAATGCTACATAATTGAAAAGTGATGTGTGATTTCTCATCATCATTACTAATCTGCTAAAATATCTATATGGGCTGTCAAACCACTGTCAAGTTGAAAGATTGTTTCCTCTTTTTTCTGTATTTGATCCTGCGTTCCGCAGTAGATTTCTTTGCTTTCTATGAGAAGACTTCTGAGCTCAAGATCACTCAGAGTGTTTAACAATAAAAACATTCAAGCTGCAGTATGGACAGATGGGAATTTAACACATCAGGATTTGTTTTAAAATACAAGTCCCTCCTGATAAACTAATATTGTCATCTGGTCTAGTGGCAAAGGGAACATGCTGCAGACAGCAATCTGCCCCCAGAGAAAAAGTGTCAGATGGTGATTTATGAACACGGAGCCACTAAAGAGTATGATTTCACCCTAAATTAGTAATTTATCAAGTAAAGAACCTCAAGCAAATAGTTGAATATTGGTGCCTCAAAGGGTCAATAGACTTCTAACTAACTTACATTTCAAGCACAAATAACCAAACAAAGAGATTACCCCAGGGGAAAGCTGTTTTTGAGGATGCCTTGCAAAATGAAAGTGTTTAGGTCTGAATGTTCAGGAATCCATCCCCAAAGGGGCACTTTAACATCCATGCAGGGAGCACAAGAGAATTTTTGGGCATTCAAACATTTTCAGAAGTTGGGTGCTCAGGACTGCTAACCCTAGTGAACCCATCTAACTGAGATGGCACAAATCAATGAGCAGGTTATAGGGCTAGCGTTGGGGTGATGGTCGGGGCCAACTGGTAAAGCATGTGAGAGCATTTTAGGCCTAATTAATTACCTAAAGTGAGTCAATTGATTTCCACGTTTAATTAATTATGAATGATCGGAAATCGCTATGACCGAGATTGTCCATGGCTTAGAAAAACCCTACACAAAAGCCAGCAAATTCAGTTTCAGCTTACAGCTTTTCTACAGATCATCCCTTTGAGGAGTGGAGCATGCCCTGATTGCCCTACAAAATGCAGCTGGAGACATACCCCTTGATAACCATGGATGGCCTCAGATTTGCAGGGAAATCCCATGGCTCCTGAGCCATCCAGTGAGAGCTGGGACATATGCAAGGTGGCTCAAATTCACTACTCCTTCAGCTCTCCCCTAAAAGCCACAACGTTATGGGCTCCCCATTGCTGGCTACCCTCAATGCCCATCCTTCACCTGCCAGGGTTTCAATGGGTCTTCAACTTTGCTGAGCATAAACTCAAAGCAAGGTGACTCTAAAACATCTTTCAGCTTTTCTGATCTTGTCCTGACCACTGCCAAAATGGCCCCAGTGTAACTTAAAGCTACTCAACATTTACTCTTAAGTTACACCAGCTGGGCCAACTGCACTGACCAGGGATCTGCCAGAACATCATGTGCTCTGCCCCTTCCTTCTAATGCCCCCCTTTGCTGATGTGCCTGATTGGAAGGGGGAGCAGGACAAATCCTTGGCTACCCTGTGGTTACTGAAGATCTGGCCCACTTTTTTCACCAAATCCCACTTGATTCCACAGGGAGGCAGAATTCCTCTCTGACCTCCCCCATGCACTGGGGGAGTACGTCTGCTACCAGCTTGTTCCTCCTGCATGCCAGACTCACAGGTCAAGCTAGAATGGAGGGGAATCAGGACCATGACATTGCCTTCTCTGGAGCACCATGCAGCCCCGCGGTAGAGAGATGGAGTAGTGTCTGTGCCCTTATAATTGCTCTGCCTTTACACAGTCTTCACAAATGTGGAAAGACTCCTTCCCCCATTTCCCTTTATGTTGCTCCCATGTAAGAGACACACAGAATCTGGCACTTAACGAGAAAAAAATAGCATTTGTACTGAAGTGAGAACAGTGCACATCAGTTCACACTGTTTTCAAGATTATATGATAAAGTGAAAGTCTTGGTCCCAAGTGACTCACTTCAGACTTAGATCTGGGGTGATTGTTTCCACAAAATTAGGCAATTTATGTTTTAATTGGTTTTTTATTTGTACTTGTAAAAGTGCTAAGTAACGTCAATGGTATAATTTACACTTGTGTGCTCTTAAGGCTAGGTTATTCAGAACCCTTCATGGAGCATCAGTCCAGGATTACTGTGGAAAATGGGTTTTATTTTACTGCCTCAATGGCTACAACCTACTCTTAATACAGAGTAGCTGGATTTAATAATGGAGGTCTTCTACTCCCTCAACTTGTGCAGGACAGATCTATTTCTTGTCTGTTCAAGATCTGATTCTGATTTCTCTCACACTGATGTAACTGACTTCTCTTGAATTACACTGAACAAGAATCAGGTCCTGTATTTTCTAGAGATAGGAATATAGTTACACAGATGGTGGTGAAGTTATCACCATAGAGTTCTTAGTCCAGTTCCTAGAAAAGACAAGGATGTATTGTATTAGAGACTTAATAAATGAAGTTATTTCCAAGCAGGAGGTAATTCTGTAGCTCTTTGCTAAATCACGTGATGTTCTCTCTCTGCTTTCAAGACAATGGCCCAAACCAATAAACCGGATAGCTACAAGTAATCATGAATGTTATGTTCACAATCTGGATCCAAATAGGACAGATTGGTCATGACTCTACCATTTTCATTATCTACCAAAAGGACACTAGCTTTGGACACTGATGGACAAATTATCTTCTCAGGCACTTGAAACGATAGTACAACTGCATCGGGATGAGGATGTGCGTTCTGCTCTTTCAGACTAGAGAAAGCTTAATGTAATAGTGACCGGGTACTGAGAAGGAAGAGTCATAGAGGAGGCAAAAGTAGAAAAATGGTGGTTCCTTGTGAATTTAGTGAGAAACAACCAGTCCTCTACTACCCAAACTATTGTGAATGATGACTACTACAATTTTGTTTCTGAAGGGTATTTGCATGAAAACATAATATTCATTTTAACTAGCTTGAACTTTCAAAACTTGTTCTGTTTGGAATTGTCTTCCAACTAAGAATAGGAAATAAGCCGAATGACTTATTATCAGTAATAGAGTCTGCTACATGCATTGCTGGGTGTTTTGGGAAGGCTTTTAGGATTATGGTAAATATGTTTTGAAATAGAAAAAAATCATTTAAAAGTCAGTAAAACTATGCAGGCTTTAGATATTGCTTTTTCTTGGGTTTTTGGAAGATCTCTCTGGAGTTAAAAAATACAACTAAGAGAGTATGTTTACTGCTGCACTTTGAGGTGCTGTATGTCAGAACAACAATTCCCAAACTATTCTTACAACTATACTAGTTTATTAACCAAAAATTCAAGTTTCCGGTCTGTACGGGCCTCTGAATTGCACATGCTCTAGTTTGAAATGGAGCTTCATCACAAGAATAAAGTTTGGAGCAATCTCAAATCCATTTCATGCATACTCAGTTGGAGGTGGCCAGGGGCAATATATGTGAGAAAGTGAAACCAGGATTCAGCCTCGGCATAAGAGGATGTAACTCTTAATGATTTCAACTGGAGTCACACCAGTGCGTGCCAGGACGAACCACAAAAGCCTGAAGTACCATTACTGGTTCATGTACTCATGGCATGAAATCACTATTCACAGGTAATACCATCCATTAAATGCAAAGCTAGAAAATCCAACCAGTTAAGTGTATATAGCAATTCAAAGGAGGAAAGAAACTTATTTGTTTCAGTTTGCTGTCTTTATGATTGCAGAACACAGCACAGCTACAGTTAAAGGGTTTGTAATGGATAACTTCTTGAAGATGTCCAAAGAATTTCACAGCAGTTGGGGGCCAGTGGCATACTTCCTTTAGGTAATTCAGAAAAGCAGAAAGGGTCAGTCTTCAAGGCCAGAAAACTGATTAACGTGAGATGTTCTCTCTCGATTGAGAACCTGGGTAGCACACGCTCAGTGACAACATATTTCAATCAAAGTATTACTGCACCTCAACTTAATAACTGGCTAGCCTACAAAGTAGTGGATGTGGAGCAATTCCAAATCATCCAGAGAATTTAAAAAACAGCAAGACTGATTTCAGTGTTGTAGAGAATTGTCTGTCAGATGCAGTTGTTGTACTTGCTGTTGACACATGCACTGAGATTTTTCCTTCCCCTTTACACATGGCCACTGCAGTGATGTTGTAAAATGGAAAGAGACATCTGTGATCACTGCCCTATACAAGCCAGCCAGAATCTGTCCCAAACGATCTCTTCTGCATTTTCCCAGACATGACATTTCATCACTTTTGAATGAAATAAGTTCCTTCGCATGAAATTGCATCTTTTTTTATGCCAAGCTTTTTATGTCAGGTCAAGTTGTCTGCTTGAAGGAAAGCATTCCCCTATTCTAGTGTCTTTTGTAAACAGAACACAGACTGTGACTGTTGCCTTAGTTTTATTATGTGAATTTATATACTTGCCTATAACACCTTATTTCTTTCTCATGAGTGTCTCTTGGATTCATATGGAAATCACTGAGTTATCCTCAACAGGATGGCTTTTTAGAATTCCCAGTTTTTGAAGCAGTACATATTGATACTGATTTGTACCGCCATACCATGTAGTTATTTTTGACACACTCTGCACATCCCGAGAAAGGAACAACAATGATTGGCTTATTTCCTGGAGAGTTCTGAAGTGCACATCCCTCGGTCTCACCTGAAATCAAGCAATTTAACACAGATTCAAGCTGTCAGAGCATGGAAAGCTAAATAAACATTAAAGTTCAAATTTAAAGCAGAATTGTCTGAGTGGCATCACAGGAATTGATTTGCTACCCCAAGAGTACCAGGAATTCTAACTTTTTGATCCCTGTCATTCTGTCCTTAGAGAGCCCTGATGAATACCGAGGCTTGGCAATGTGACTAATGCAGCTTGCCCACTCCCCATGCATGAAGGTAGACTGTAGGCATTAGTTGGAGGCTATGCCAAAACAGTATACAGGTAACCTTATAGTACTTTTAACATTTATTTCCTTCTTGCTGCATCCCATAAAATAGTAAGTCATTGAGGGATAAAGAAACCCTTAGAAACTTAAGTCAAAATTTCTTTATGCTTTGGGGATAAATGGCAAGAAGTTTCTATACTGATGGTCTCAAAAGAGATTTCTAAGCTTGTTTTCTGGAACTCACATTAAGATTTGTAAGATTAATAGAAATCTCTCTGTGGTGACTGCTCTGGAAGGAGTTTTTTGCTTAGTCACAGAGGCACTCAGAACAAATGCATTTGCTAGTGGAAAATGAAATAAATACCAGTGTGGCCTAGCTGGCCTCATCCTCCCCTAAACCCAATATGAGACTGTCACTAAGTGAGCTAGAGCCACATAGACTGTAGCCGTAGAAGGAAATGGGGGGGAAGCAATTCCTAAGCAGAATGGCCTCACAGGCAAGGTCTTCTTTGCAAAAACTTGTGTTTCTATATTGAGATAGTTATGTCCAATTATAATCTCAGAGAAGACAAGACATGGGTAGTTTTTACTGAGGTAAACCCCAGATGTAGGGTATAGGGTTGACCTCTACTAACTATCTCAATGTAAAAACTATCTGTGCCTTGTCTTCACTAGGATTGTATATCGAGAGAACTATTTTGCTGTCAACACACAACCACAATTTGTTCAAGTCCTACCCCTAGCAGCCTGCGAACTCCTGAAGTCACTTTTGCATTACTGGAAACTCAGTTCTTTTTTGACTAAAGGCTTGGAAAAAAAGGTGCATTTTTCATGAGAGAGTCATATCATAAAACCATAAAGTCATCTCTTCAAACCATGTAAACCTCAATCAGCTCCACCAAGTAAAGCTACCACATGTGTTATCTACACTAAGGCCTGGTTTACACTGCATGGGAGGGATCAAACGAAGTTACGCCGCTTCAGCTACGTGAATAAGGTAGTTGAAGTCGACGTACTTAGATCTATTTATCGTGGTGTCTTCCGTGCGGTAAGTTGATGGCTGATGCTCCCTCGTCGACTCTGCCTGCGCCTCTCGCCCTCGGGAGAGTCAACAGGAGAGCACTCGACGGTCGATTTATCACGTTATCTAGACTAGACATGATAAATTGACCCCCGCTGGATCAATTGCTGCCCGTCGATCCAGCAGGTAATGTAGACAAGCCCTAAGGGTTTATAACAGGAGAGCTCTCATAAAAAAACCCTTTTTTTTCTAGTGTAGACATAGCTTATGCCTGTGTCTGCATTCCTGAGTGACAAGATTTTTTCCCCTTAAATTTCTAAGTAATTACTTTAGAAGGTGATGCATAGATGTCAAATAAGGATATTACAGGAAAGAATATCACCATGGAGAAACAATAAATGTTGGGCAGAAAAAAGAAATGGTAAGAATAACTGTATTACTAAAAAGAGAATGTTCCATAATTGCCAGTGATGATCAAAGGATAATGACATATTTTGATTTAGAGGCACATACATTAGATCTACTAATTGAGCATAAAATATAATGACAAATTCAATATTTGGCATATACCAAATCTGTTTGGTTTACAACTGAGCAGTGTTTTTTACTGGGTATTCTTTTGTCCACACATTAAAGGAAATGCTTTCACATTCAAATTAAAAAACCCAATAGTATTGATTTTCTAGTGGTCATGAAATGTTAATGCTAATATTTTTGTAGAATTACTTGGTCTCTGAGGAGGGCCTAAGTCCAGTGTTATCATTCACTCTATAAAAGTTAAGTGCACTGTGATTTTCAAAGGAGCCTAGGTGAGTATGGTGCCTAATTCATCATCATTGTTACATCATCATTGCATTAACTGCTAATGGGATTTGGAAACAGAATTCCCCATGGAAGGTTTTCTTGAAAATTTACATGGGGGCAGGGGGAAGCTCCCTAACTGAGTGACAAGACTAGCTGATATGATCTATTGGCAATCAGAACTGGACTGTGCAGAGAACTGAATCAAGTGAAGCAAAACCTAGACTTCCACGAGGAGCGCTGCCATTTATTTTTGATTGGAAGATGTTAGGGGGAGTTAATGGCAGTAGCACTGCCTATATAGTCTCATCCCTTGAAAAAAATAAATAATTTAGATAATCAGTGGTGTAAAATGGTATAATTGTTATTCTTAATAATTACAACCATGAATACACCTATCATAATACTTGCTTGTAGATGGCACTGTACCATCAGATTTAAAACATACTGAACATTAAATGCATTTAGCTGTTTTCATAACATATGGTGAGGTATATCTAGGTACAACAACAAACAAACAAAAACAACAACAAATGAACAGTTTATAACGATGCAGCAAAATAAAGTAAGAGAAGTGACAAATTAAAAAAAGCAGCAAAGAAAAGAAAGACTGCTTTAATGAGACCCATTTGGTAAAGCTTGTCTGAGAAGAGAGCCTTCCTTTATACTAGCATATACCATCTAGCAAACTAGGCTATGTCTTCACTAGCATGAGTCGACCTACGCTATGCAACTCCAGCTATGTGAATAATGTAGTTGGGGTCGACGTCACCACGGGCTCTACACCGCTGGGGGTTGACGGTAGAAACTCTCCTGTTGACTTACCTTGCTCTTCTCCTTGGGGTAGAGTACGGGGGTCACCTGGAGAGTGATCTGCTGTCGATTTGGCAGATCTTCACTAGACCCATTAAATCGACTGCCTGTGGAGCGATCTCAGAGCGTCGATCCTGGCTGTAGTGTAGACATAACCTTAGACTCTACTGGAGTGGTAGAGGGAGTTGATTCACTGAGTATGCCCTACCTCCACAACTAGAGACTATTCATCTAGAGACTATAAACGAACAGTTTCAGCCAACATGATGGTGAACACAAAGGAGGTGGTTTCTAAAGCAGCCAGTTCCCAAATTATATTTGTATGTACAGATTACAACTGAGTACCTTGAAGTGTAACTGAAGAATATGAAAAACAAGTGCAATTCAGAGCACACAGGACTAATGGGCTCTCACTGACTCACTCTGAGAAGGAAGACTAGCACAACGTGTACAGGCTGAAGATCCTGAGTGGTCTTCAAGGGTAACCCTATGTAGAGTGTGCTGCAATTGTTCAGCATGGAGGTGCCAAAGGCAGGAATGAGAAAGGCATAGAATGGGGTTAAGGAGTAAATACAGAGTAAATCACATAATATTAATTTGGCTGGAGTTCCAGTGATGTGGCTCATACACTAAGTTAAATATAATAAACTAGTGCAAAACTAAACTACACAGGAGTGGTACTATCAGTGAAGGGATCTAATGTTTAAAGAGCTTTTTCAGATTGGGCTTGCAATTGAATTGGGTGATTCAGTTACTCCCCAGTGCTTGGGGAATAATTTCCATTTTCTTAGCATGCTGTAACACAGAAGTGATATCAAGCCCAACCTCTTTTTGTTTTTACAATGATCTTTTGATCTAGATATTGGGCAATGTCTGAATTTTAATATATCATTTTTCCTCCTTTCAGTAAGAATGTATTTAGGTGAAATAAACTGGCAGTATTCGAACAGAATTAACTCCACCTTTAGTATGAAAACATCCTTGCAAGTGAAGTACTTTCACCTAGTCCAACCAGTGTAACTGTATTTAGTTTTAAACCAACGTGAGCTTGTATCAAATTCCCAGATGTGACAACTCTAAAATTTGTTGAGGAGAAGCTACTTTCAAAATCCATTTCCAGTGCAGATGTGCATTGCGCTTACCCCTAATCTTAATGTATGGTCCAGTCCTATAGTCATTAGGAAAAACTCCCAGTGGATGTTTTAAGCAGCATTATAACAAGGAGAACATTATGTAACCTTCAGGATGGAGTGTGCTTTTCAGATCATTATTTTTATTGGCTTTTTCAAGTCAAAATAAAATACTCTCTACATGAGCAGGAATAAAAAGGATAAGTGGTTTTCCATTATTCAATATGAAAATATCTTTCTGTCCAATACAGCATCTCTAAATATTCCAGCCTTGCCAGCAAATGCTGCTGCACAGGATGGATCAGATTTCTACCATCAGTAACTTTCAAGAGGTGGTAAATTATCTCCTCCCACAACCATTTATCAACAGGAAAATAATCTGTGGTGGAAAAGGTATTAAAATATCAGAAACGTAAGTGCTTAATGGTCTTTACCAATTTTCTCACTAGATGCTCACCACAATGCCTAATGGGACAATAACTTTTCCTGCTTTAACTTTTCAAGGATGAGCTTGCAGATGTAGTTATTCTGTTGCCTGTCATCTCAACATGTTTACCTTGTTTGGCTTATTTGAGCTAGATTCTTATTAGGAACAAAATAGAAGTGATCATGTTGATGCTTTACTCATGGCTAAAATGGTGAATTGCATACTGCAGTCTCATTCTGAGCTCTTGAAAGTCATGGTGCAAAGCTCACGTTACACAAAGAAGGGCATAATGATGCAGAGGAAAAGGTTGCATTGCCTTGAAGGGTGCTATACTAACAGGTTATCTCATTGTAATGACTGTCAGGGCCACTCGTTCTCGTGCATACATTTGCTACAATAAAACCTCAAGCACAAATTCATCCGTTCCCTAAGGAAAACAATTTCTTTTTGAATAGCTTATTATGAACGATGATCAGAAAATGGAAATCTGTTCCATAGGAAATTCTGACGTTTTGAAATTGGTTTTCATTCGAAATAAGAACTAAAAGTTAAGTGCCAACATTCACCATCAAACTTTCTGAAATGTTTTGTTTTGATGAGGTTGTTTCAACTTTTATACATGAAATAAGATAACAAAAGCTGAAATTAAATGTTACCTTTTGATCCTACTGAAATTTTCCATACTAAAATGTCAACTATTTAATATGTTCCTGCAAAACATTTTGATTTCTTGGAATCAGCTTTTTCTGATGGAAAGCTGTTCCACTGGTAAAATTTTGACCATCTCTACATGTTACATCTCTGAGTTTAATGTTATTTGTTCCATCATTGCACACACTATTTTCTTCTGGTTTTTTAATCAACTGGATTTTGTCTATTGGATTTCCAAAGTATTTTTCCTTTAGCGTGTTTAGAAAATAATGAGTGAAAGCCAAATCCTCTATTAGTACAGACTGACAAAGCTCCAAAGAAGTCAATGGACATTAGCTGAGAATCTAGCCCTTTGTGAGCTTTTGAAGAGGATTTTTTATATACTGCAGGCATGCCAGATTACACAGAAAAGTCAGGAAACCATGGTGTGCATCCCGTGTACAAAGATTATAGCTATTTTAGCAGTCATCAGAATACTTCATTTAAGGCTAATGGTACTGTAGAGAGCTTGGGGTAAAGAGAAAGACCCAGTAGGCATTAGGTAACACTGATTGCTCTATTTGACCATGCATTTTCTTTACTGCATTTTTAGCATGTATTGCTCGATGAGTTTTAGGAGGATGAAGGAGACAATGTTCACTCAGGCATGTAAGTGCATACTTGGAAACTCCTGAAAATACCACATGCTGTTTCCTGAATTCCCCCCTCCCACCCAGTGATGGGATGCCCACCACATCTGGTGGGCCTGGAGGGGTTAAAGGGCTTGTCAAGCCAATTAACTGCCCAGGCTGCACCTAAAAGAGACAAGGAGCAGGCCTGAGCTGGGCAGGAACAGGAGGGGCCTGTATAAAGCCCATGAGCTGTGAGCAGCAAGGGGACTGCAAGAAAGTAGTTTACAGTCACTTCCTGGGAGGTGGGAGCTTGGGCTGGCAAACCCAGAAAGAGGGAAGCCAGATAAGTAAGAAGCAGCCCAGGAAAACAGCAGCAAGGCGTATGATTGTACAGATCTTGGCTGCTTGTTATAGGGTCCCTTGGCTAGAACCCAGTGCAGAGGGCAGGCCTGGGCTCCCCTACCAGCCACTGGGAAGCGGTGCAGGGTGTGGAGATGCCAGCTGGACAGCTGGTCTGGAAGAACTGTGATTTCCATGGAAGGGGAGGACCTTAGGGATGTGGCTGGAGGACCAAGCCACAAACAGGAAGCTGCAGCTCCAGGACTGAGAGGGACCATAGAGTGAAAGAGGTGATGGGTGGAGACACTGCCAGAGGAGGGCGGTGCCTGGCAAAAGCTAATCCCCAGAGCTGCCAGGAGGTGGTGCCATGTGCGGTGAGTCAAGCCTCTGACACTTGTCCCCTCTCCAGGTTCAGAGTAGTTTGAAGAAAAGTGTCTACCCCAAGGCCCAAATTACAATGTCCAGTGGAAAAAAGTTACAGGAAGGGACAGTGGTGGTTGCTTTTCAGTTCCACCAACACCTCACTCCGGTTTCACAGTGCCCCAATTTAACATTGGCTATGGAAGATAATGCTTATCGTGAGAGTTACTACTTCACTTTTGTATGCATCCTGCAAGAGGAAAGTAGCCTTCTACTCTCCTCCACCATTATAAATAGGATAGAGCATCCAGAACAGTATCTTTAATACTCCCAGTTCAAGTGATAGTTTCAAGTTTGACTGTGTTCACACTTACTCTGCACTGATTCTGGTGCATTCCTTTGTCTTATAAATTTGTACCAGATCCTTTGAGGCCCTGTGGACCTACCACAGCCTGCCCCAGAAAGGAGCAGCGGAATTGGGTCCTCCAAGCCTGCCAAACATGGCGGCATAGAAGTAACCAGTCAGAGCCCAGCAGGCTCAGATAAAAGGAGATGCAGGGCTTGAGCAGGGCCAGACGGGCAAAGACAAGTGCTCTGCTCTGGTCAAAGGGAACTCATTACCTACACCTGGAGCGAGAGGACCTGCGAGCTCTAGCCCTAACGTAATGGACAGAGGTAAAGAGGCCTGGTGGGAATAGCCCCAGGGAATGTAGGAGTGACCAAGTAAAGGAAGCAGCACATGGCTGCTATCTGTAGGGTCCCTGAGTTGGGATCTGGAGTAGTGGGCAGGCCGGGTCCCCCCCACCAGCCGTGGGGGTGGGGAAGTAGCCTAAGTCTTGAAGAGGGTACTAAAAGCCCAAGAAAGGAGCTGGAATTTAAACAGGCTCAGAGACAGGACTGAAGACCCTGGTAAGGGCGAACCATTTGCTGAACTTTTGGGGCAGTGAGAATCTGTGAAGATAAAGTCTCCAGGGAGAAAGTCCTGGGGGCAGTGTCCTACAACAGCACAGAGAAGGACCTAAAGTTAGCCCAGAAGGGGCTGAGAAATGAGTCCAGAAACCTGGCTGAAGAATGAGCCAAGAGGAAGAGAAGAATCATTTGTTTGAGTGTCAGTTTAGACTTTCAGCTGGACCCCAGAAGGGGTCTGTTCATTTTAGACTGTGTGACTTAGCTGGAGGGCTGAGCCACTGAAGACCCAGCTAGTGAGGCTGACAACCTACAGGGCACGCCACAAGCAGAAAAGGAGATTGCAACATCACTCCCAGCTGACAGGAGGCACTCACAAGAGGTGCCTTCACTTTCCTGCTCATCTACTAAAAATCACTTGTACGTCAATAAATCTCTTTATCTTTAATTAAAAAAGACCGGACCAAAAAAAATTTGAAGAAAGAAAATAAAATGGTCAACGCTGGTACATCTGAATATCCACTGAAGCATCAAGGGCCATCATTTAGTCTTGCTCCACATCAGGGCTGCTTCCTGCATATTGTCGCTAGAAATGGAAGAGTCACTGTGAGACAGGAGAATTGCTAGTGATAAGTCTACTCTCATGCAAGACATGTTAACTGAAGGGCAATCCTGGACTGCAGACAGTGAATGAACAGACGAAATGTTCGATGCAAGATTAAATGTTCTTTCCAGAGAAAGCAATGATTTCATGTTTAATTTGCATTTCATTTCTTGTTTTCATCTCAGTCACACAACCACTCCTTCGTACCATACTACCACTGACCACCCAAGATCAAACTTAAAAGACAGCAGCCGTAGACAACTCCCTCTGAAATTTGGATGTTGTTTCCAAAGATATCCAAGTGAATACTGTACCAGTGAAGTGAGAACAGGCTAACTGTGTAGAAGAAAGTCTGTTGTGTGCTGTAAGCTGTTACTCAAAAATTTCGCAGTATAATTTTTGCAATCTCAAACTGAAAGGGCTTGAATGTATTTCCCGGTTGTTTCCATCTAAAAAACCATGTAGTTTATCATACTGCTAAACTTCCATCCTGGGAATTGCTGCTAGCAGGCACTAATGCTATATTACTGTCATGAAGCAGGACAGAGACTCCGTTTTTGTTCCCAGTAAGAAAAAGAAGGCAAGAAGGTGCATTCAGTCTCAACTGCTTCTTTACTCTCAGCTTGTGGCTGCCCTGTGATTCCAGTCAGCGTGTTCAGAAGAGCAGTGGCATTCACTTTTGTCAGTAGTTTAATGAAGACACGGTTGTTTCTATGTAATGCAAGCCTGAGGCAATAGTTCCAGCCCAAACGTCTCACATTATATTTGGATTGTGAAAAGAGAAACTTACCAATACCAAGAGAGTGGGAAAACATTTCACGGCGGAAACATTACTGTATTTTAATAATAGTATGTGCTGTAATTACTAGAGCGATACCCAGGCTCGGGGACAGCAATTCCGGGCCCCAGGGCAGAAGAGGCAACGGGCCTCCATGCATGCACAAGCCGCTCCCGCGCAGATGCTGACTGCCTGACGTTTGGGTGGTGCTGCATCTGTGCTGGCTGGTACCCAACGAGCTGCTGGCTGAGCTCTTCCAGCACGGCCAGGCTTCTACATGCCCGCCCGGTAGGGCTGCCAACTGTCTAATCGTGCAAATCCAAAGATCCTTGACCCGCCTCCTATCCCATCCCTTCCCTGAGACCATGCCCTGTCCCATCCCTTCTCTGAGGCCCCACCCCCTGCTCACTCCACCCCCCCCATTGCTCACTCTGCCCCACCCTCACTCACTTTCACCAGACTGGGGCAGGGGTGCGGGCTCTAAGAAGGAGTTTGGGTGTGGGCTCTAGCCTGGTGCAGGAGGGGATCAGCTCTTACCTTGGGTGGCTCCCAAAAGCGACTGGCACACCCTTCTGGCAGCAGCTACTAGGTGCGGACCCGAGGGGGTCTCCGCACACTGCTGCCCGCAGGCACCACCCCCGCAGCTCCCATTGGCTGCAGTTCCCTGCCAATAGGAACTGCAGAGTTGGCGCTCAGGGTGGGGTCAGCACACAGAGACCCACTCCCCAGGGGCCTCAGGGACGTGCCAGCCGCTTTCAGGAGCGATGCAGAGCACGGGTGGGCAGGAAGCCTGCCTTAGCCCAGCTGCATTGCCGGCAGAGGTGGCCAGGGGCCCCCAGGCGCTTTTAAATTGCCTGGGCCTCTGGGCAATTGCCCCCTTTGCTCCACCCTGTCGGCGGGCCTGGTGATACCCTTCTTCATGTCAAATAGTACTGTACTCTGATTAGTCCCATTGAAATCAAGGAGGAAACTTGAGGAGTAAAGTACTATTCAGTGGGAGAAAGGGAAGCAGATTCTGGCTCTTAGTTACTATTTAAAATATGGAGAGAAAATTGCTTCATTGCAGAAGGACCAGATATATAGCTTATTAGTTTGGAAATATGAAAAGACAAAGCAAGGAAAGACAAAGGAAGGGGAAAAAATATCTAAAGAGTCAGAGTCATAGACTTTAAGGTTAGAAGGGACTATTATGATCGTCTAGTCTGACCTCCTGCAGAACGCAGGCCACAGAATCTCACCCACCCACTCCTGTAATAAACCCCTAACCTATGTCTGAGCTATTTAAGTCCTCAAATCATGCTTTAAAGACTTCAAGGTGCAGAGAATCCTCCAGCAAGTGAACCTAAAAGAAAGTCAAAAAGTCCGCACTAGCATTGGAAACTAGTCCTTAAATACAAAGTCATGCCTCAGTACACAAAAATCTAGGGGCATTAAAAGAAAATTAAAGCCAAATGCACATTGTAGATTAAAAAAATAATCCTGCATGTCAGACATTTCACGAGATCAAGTTTTAAATTTGCCAGAAACAGATACAAACACATATGAGAAGCTGGTGTCAATGTGAAAACAGAAGATAACAGAAAAATAGTCCCAATAAAACTGAGAATAACTATTTCTAAGAAGGAAATGAGTGTCAAGACCGCAAATCCCATTCTTGAATATTGTTAGCTTTAGTTAAGCATTAATTGGGAAACAGAACTCCGAGTGGTAATAAATAGGGGCTTGATCTAAAGCCCATTGAAGTCAATGGGATTCTTTCCATTACTCCAACAGGTTTAGATCAGGCCTTCTATGCACAAAAGTTAGGAAATTTCTGACACTACCATTTCTATTCAGTTCATGACTATATGTGGTTATGTATGTGACAATGGATTCTAAAACAAGGACCACATAAAGCGCAGGTAAATAAAAAAAATAAAGCAAAAATTGCAGCTCTGATGGTATACTGTGAATTTGGGCCTTTGGTAAACTCACCATAAGTGTATCCTGTGAATTGTTTTGTCATGTTACCGATTGGTCTGCCTACAATCGACAGCTACTGCCACTTCCACAAAGAGGTGCAAGTCATATGGCTACATAAATCTCTTTTTACTACACCTTATTGTCGAATCCTTTATAAATATTTCAGATGTCAGCAGTTAGAGGGTTGCAGTCAGAAATGTGTGGGAAGAAAATTAGAGGACACTCAGTAATGGAAATATAAGAAAAAAATATTAGTAATTTTAAAATACACTGGAAAAGGACATAAGAGGAAGAGAGGAGATAGACAAAGGAAGGTATTGTGGAAGTGATTTGACTTTAAGTGGAGCCCCAGTACTGCTGTGTTATCTGGCACCTACACACTCCAGTTACCTATTTTATTTACAGAGCCCCAGTAAGAAAGACGCTAAGTTAGATGAGACCGAAAAAGAGGAGGTAGTTGTTATGGCTTAAGCACAGAAGATCTGGGCTCTATTCCCAACCCTGCTACAACTAACCTTGTGTAAGGCACTATGGGCCAAACCTGGAAGGTGCTGAGCACCCTCTCTAAAGTGCTGAGAACCCACCCCCCACCTTTGATGTAAATGGAGGGCACTGAGCAATTCAGAAGCGGTACTCCGCACCTCACAGGATGCGTCCGTAACTTCCCTGCTTCCCTTTCCTCATCTGTAATAGGTACTAATACTAATCATCTATGTCCTAGGTGTGCTGTGATGGCCCGTTCATTATTATTTGTAAGGAACCTAACTCCCTGGGAAGGATGGAATGATAGAAGTGCAAAATATCACTATGCAACACTTGGAGAAAATGGGTACAATTTTCAAAAGCACCCAAGACCCACTTTCAAAAGTGACAGACACATGGGATCCTAAAAGTCTCCAAAGCATGGGACTCAGTTGCTTTTGAAACTTTTACTCTTTGTTATAATATTATATATCCAAAGTTACAGAGTGTCTGCATTAAATTGGCTTCTGCTTATTTTTAAATATTTTTTTCATTGTTATAATCTGGCACTTCAGAGCCTGACTATAGCTCAGCCTTCCCTTTATCCAAAGTAGAGGTATATGTTGCCTTCACACTTAATTCCCAAACAAATAAGATTGAAACTAACGCACATACATCATTAAAAAGCCCACTCGTGAATATTAATTTGTTGATAGATTTCTCCAACACCTCTCCAAGAAGGTTTGAGTTCTTTTAAATATCGGATCGCAGCTGTGAATTTTTCTACAGTCAGCTGCTACCTGGATCTTCAGTCCGTGTGTAGATGGAACACTGCCAAATTATATATTCACAGGGGATGTCCGAAATTAGTTTTACCAATCTGTGTTTAGCAGTTAATAATTAGTCATTTGGGCCACGCTTGCTTCCTCTCCAGGTATTAGGCTCCTTTCTGCCTATTATGTCTGTGTCAAATTCATTGATGTCAATGGAGATTCACCAGGGATAGATTTCAGAGTAACAGCCGTGTTAGTCTGTATTCGCAAAAAGAAAAGGAGTACTTGTGGCACCTTAGAGACTAACCAATTTATTTGAGCATGAGCTTTCGTGAGCTACATCTGATGAAGTGAGCTGTAGCTCACGAAAGCTCATGCTCAAATAAATTGGTTAGTCTCTAAGGTGCCACAAGTACTCCTTTTCTTTCAGGGATAGATTTGACTCGCTGTATGTGTCACTCTGTCTAGTAAGGCTGTATGTTGCCAGACATCTATTTACAACATGTTCTAATTCTAGAACACGGGGAATTGAATAAAAACTTCTTAACAGTCAGATGGCGACTACAGAAGAAATAATTGGCTTGATTTTCTGAAGTTTTTGAGAGATTTTGACAGCATTTTGCTACAGAGCATTATATGGCACATTACTGTGATGAGAGTGCTGAGGTTCCTGAGTCTCATTCTTGGAACAAATGGCAGAGTAAGTTGCTTTTGAAACTGCTGAAAAAATGTGAGGGCACAATTTGAATTGATTTTAGACAAAGCATTGCAGCCAATCCCTAGCATGCATTTAAAATGGAAGATAAATTCACCAAGCTTCAGTGTTACTTCATACCTGTAATAAACATATAATGCACAGATAATGCAGATAAGAGACTGAACTTGATTTTCTGACACAGTTCAGGGTGAGGCAGGGTCAGTCTCCCTGCACATGACAGGGCTCCCTTCCATCCATATGTATTTTCTGGGCTTGCTGGATTAAGGCATCAAACAATTTGAAGTCTAATTCTGCCTCCAGGAAATTGTCATCTCCAATAGGAGGAACTAAAGCATCACATTAGAGGGCAAAACATCCAATCCAACTTCCACTGACTTTAATAAGAGTTAGGGCTTGCATACACTACCACTCAAGTCGGTATAACTTAGGTCACTCAGGGGTGTCAGTAAGTCAGTCCCCAAGTGACATAAATTACCCATTTACAGGGCCGGATTAACTGTCCTGGGGGCCCGGGGCTATTAAATTTTGTGGAGCCCCTGTATACAAGTTGTTTCCCTAATTTAAAACAAAATGATCACAATTATGGCATCAAGGCTATTAACGCTATACTAAACTTGCCTTTTAATTAACATAAAGCTGTTCTGTGGTTACATTTCAGTCTTAACACACTTAAAATATAGTTAATTCAAAATAGCCTACTTCTTACCTTAGAAGAGCTGTTATATTAGTTTCTTTCTGGGAGGGAGTTTGGTGCAGGAGGGGTGCAGGGTCTGGGAGGGAGTTTGGTGCAGGAGGGGATTCTGACCTGGGGCAGGGGGTTGGCATGCAGGATGGGGTGCGAGGTGCAGGCTCCGACTGGGAGGCGCGTACCACAGGCGGCTCCTGGCTAGCAGTGCAGCAGGGCTCAGGCGGGCTGCCTGAATGCCATGGCCTCATGCCGCTCCCGGAAGCGGCCGGCTACTGGCACGTCTCTGTGCATCCCCACCCCAGGGGCTGCAGAGACGCAGCCTGCCTGAACCCTGCTGCGCGGCTGGACTTTTAGTGGCCTGGAGATCGCAATCGACTGGCAGAGGCTCCAGGATCAACCGGTCGATCGCGATCGACAGGTTGGTGACCACTGAATTGTATATAATTATGAATTTATTTTTGCAGGGCGCCCCCTTAGACCAAGGCCCTGGACTGCAGCCCCAAAAGCCCCTGTGTTAATCCAGCCCTGCCATCTTAAGCGCCGGTATGTTGGCGGGAGAGCTGCTCCCACCGCCGTGGCTACCGCCACTGGCGGAGGTGGTTTCAGGATGTTGATGGGAGAACTCTCTCCTGGCGGCACAGAGCTTCCTCACCAGCTGCGCTACGGCGGCACCGCTGCATCAGTGTAGCTGTAGTGCTTCTTGTGTAGACTAGCCCTAAAGATTGAGCCCCAGCTTCTGCTACTACAACTACAATGTGGGAAGGGGCAGAGCAGCTTATGTGATTCAGAGCTGCCTAATTCCTTGGGTAGCGAGCAGGGGTGTTGAGAGCCATTGAGCCAAACTGTAAACCCTGGATATGATGGAAACCACTTCAAGTCAGGGGGTGCAGCAGGTCCCCTGGCTCCCCTAGTTCCAGTACCTATGGTCACGTGTGAAGCTCTACGAACTTCAGACCCTCGTACACTTTATAATGCAACCCCTGCTGGCTGCTGAAAACCACCTTTGAAACGATACTGTCTGTGGAAAATACCTTCTCTCAGAGCAGGCGATAGGAGCAGTCCTCCCCTTGCTTCCCACTCTTAAGTAGAAATGGCTATTTATAGCATGGTAATAGGCTAAAATAAATGTTTCTGTCTGATGACAGCAGATACCGAAAACAGAAAACACTTAAAAAAGGCGCAGGATGATTGTACTAGACGAGAAGGTGGGGCTGAAGGATTTTTAAAAAGTGGTTTCAGTGACAGTGGTCAGACTGTTGGAGGAATTCTAAGTACCAAATCACTGACGCTGGCAACGGTCTTTCCTTCTGCTTTCAATCTGAGCCCAACCACAGACAGCATAATGGAAATGGCAGTTTAGTTACTGCAAAAAATAAATAGTCTCAAGTTCTGCTCTAAATATCTGATCTGATCTGCAAGCCAGCTCCAAGGGGAGGATGTTAATGCACACCAAATGGGCTCGAGCAAACTAATAGCTAAAAACATCAGGCTTGAGAATGAGCTAGTTTATAAAGAATCCTGTCATTCTTTATATGTACTATATAAGGAGATTCAGATGCGACTCAGTCGTTGGAGGAACAGGTTGAAACAGAGCCAGTTCTGCCTCCAAACTGCAACTTTTCCAAAAAGGCTCTGATTTACTCAGATCAAATAAAAGCTTTTATCAGCGAATGTAAACTAGTTACTAAGTGACACTTTACACAGCACATTCACATATACAAAGCACCTTTCAACGAAAGGGGATTCAACCAGGTCTTCATTGTAGAGTGGGCAAAGTTTTGCACTACAATGAATTGTAGGCTCATATGCTAGCACACAGCCAGTCATTTGGCTGTTTGACATACAAGCACGCTTTCAGGCAGAGTCTGAACAGAGCAGGACACCTGACAGGCAGCAAGTGAAGTCGTATGACCAGGACAATATTCATAAATAGAAGCAGTGAGTAAAGAAAGAACTAAAGTACATACAGTAACAGATTTGGGAGCCATCTTGAACATTAGCAGCATGGTGTCCCTCTGTTCTCAGGTCAGTGAGAATTTCTAGGGCACTTACAGTCAAAAGGAATTTGAACTACCCACTATGGATGAGAAACTAGTGCTGAGGTTGCAAAACATCTGTAGGTTTTTCAGGTTCCTCCATTACAAGCACAGAACTACATAAAAGGGGATCAATTCTGGCCTGTTATTTAACAATCTGAAAGGAACCATCATTCTTTGTAGAAGATACTATCTACCGAACCTTTTGCATAAAGAGAGGCAGGTATTTCCTTCCTTTCAAATGCTGTAAATATTAATTTTAAAAACAATCTGTTTAAATGAACAGAGAATATAAAGTACTTGATTTCCTGTTGCTGTTTATTTTAATTGTCCTCTAATATGACACAAACTTTTGAAGGATCTCTTTTATTTTAAAATAATACCTTTCTTAGCAAGAGAGGATTTTCTGTTACCTGTAACCTGACTTGGAAAAAGCAGAAAGACTTAATTTCTCAGTGGAGCAACAGCAGAAGAGAGGCATAGAGTAGAGAGAAAGAGTCTGAGATTATACTAAATAAACCCCATGTTTCTTCTGATTTTGTGAAGTAAGGTAGATAAACATGGCTTGAATTTTTACCAGACCTTGGCTAAGGACAGAGGATCCTCAAAAGAAACTGCCCTGAACATAATTTCAGCAAACAGTAAAGAGAAGAAACAAAGTCTACCTGTGAGGCTCACCTCATCTCTTTTGAAAGTCATTTATTTATGGCAAAACTTTATTCCTTCTTGCTTTTGGGCACTTCCATAGATCCTAGGTTGTTTGATCATGTCTCACTCCAGTCTTGAAATCTCTTTGTAGGTTACTGTTGTGTCTTGTGCTAAGAGAGGAACTGGGATTCTGCATTCCAGCTGTTGGACCCAGATAAGACTCTGTGGCTCTCACTAGGACTCTAGCTCCCAGAACAACAGTCTGATTATGCCCAATTAAAGTTGATGGGACTTTTGCCATTAAGTTTATTAGGACAATGATCAAGCACTTCCTAAACACAGGCTATCCTATATAATGTCATGACACAGGGTCTCCCTAGCTCATGGCCTAGAAGGGATTGGTGACTGCTAGAGCTGGGCGAACTTTTTCCTACCAAAACATTTTGGGGTGGGGGGGGGGGTGAAAAATGTGGATTTGGGACAACCAACATTTTGCAAATTCATGTTGAATTTGCCAAAATGTTTCAGTCACGTTACATAAACTTTTAGAAGATCAAAATGTTTTATTCTGACATTTTCAAAATGAGATGTTTTGATTCAAAATAACTTTTCATTTTGAAATTTCCTTCAACTCACTAAATAAAAACAGTAAAAAAACCTCCAAATCAAAATGAAACATTCTGTATTGAGTCAAACCAAATGGTTATGTCAACCCAAAATGGTTTCCCCCTCTCCCCCGTTTTCTGGAATTGGCAGTGAACTGAAAAATCAGATATTGCACAGTTCTTGTGACTGCGCAACAGATACCAATGAAATTATGAAAGGCTTTCAAAGTACTTTTACTCAAGTAGCATGTTCTTCATAATGGCCCTGACTCAGAGTGATTTGAGGAACTGGGGCCCCATCTCAGGATATCCCGCCTCTATGATTTACTTTTTGGTTATATTCTTGGTCATTCACTACAACTGAAATCTCTTTATTAACTGGACTTACAATTTATAATGTTTCATGCTTATAGAATCAACATCCTGTCCTGTATTGCAAGTGCTAAATCTTTTTGTATTTCAATTTAAAAATGAAGATACACATATATGATGCTACTGTTAACCTTGAGATTAAAGTAACAGAAATATTTCAACCTGCAATCTTCTGTTTTTTAATTTTTGCAGATGTACCTTTCATATCCTGGTTCTAGCCAGAAGCAGAAGGTGGGCAAAAATATCATAACCCAATAAAGCCATTCCCACCTAATTTTTAACATTGCTCAAATCAAGAGGACTACAAGTACAGTGCAATAAATGTTAAAACAGCAATAAATACACTGTAACTTAAATCAATGATCATAGCTCAGAGTTCCCACACATGAATCAAACAAACTCAAAATGCTCCTTTTCTAATTTTTCTCCTTCATTAATTTCTCGAGGTATCAGTATATATTAGATTATAAATTCCATGTGGCAGAAACCAAATCTCCTTTTATACCTATAAAATGTCATGCATACCTAGCTAAACAATAATAAAAGTAATAATCTTGGAGAAAGCTTGCTCTTGTAAGATCAAGAGTCCAATTTTCTGCAACGTAAAATGGTTAGAATGAGTTAAAATAAACGGCTATGTTTGTGGATTCTCATCTAAACCACCCCGAGGTTGGATTGTCAATATTCAAAGTACAAGGCACAGTGCTATAGAGAAAGTTAGCCAGTTCTCTGGTGCTCTGTCAATGCTATTCACAGCCCCTGCAGCGCCAGGGATGTTTTGCAGGGTTGCTGAAATTCACTATGTCCTGGCGATCCCTGGACATAACAATCCTCTTCAGGAGTCTTCCTGCTTATGTAACTTTCAGCAGACCTTAGCACCTAAATTATGCCCTGATGGCTTAGACCCACCTTCCCCTGACACAGGTCATCTGCTGATTATAGCTTGGCTCATCCCAGATCTTACTAAAGTGCAACTAGATTTGCTCTGTAGAAATACCCACTCCTGAACTGGCAGTTGCCCTTACATTTCAAGGACTAAAGTGGCTAGAGCACAGACCTACAACTTACGTGAGAGATTTGCACTTATTTGAAGCAGTCACACAGTGGGATGGGTGTCTGGCACAAGAGCCATTCTGCTACCAGGGCTCCATGTGCTGAGCTGTGCTGTTTACTGACCTCTAAGTAGAAACAGTTGTCTATCTTTTTTGTGGATGGGCAGTACCTGCTGGCCTATACGTGCCCCCTGCTGCATTGGGGGGTGATATACCAGCTGGTGTGTTAGCCAGGTCCAACCCCTAACAGTCTGTTGAGCATCATCACCCACTTATTACATTTTCAAACAAGCACCTTTGTATTTTAACCCATGCTGCCCCTCAACTGGGGAGGAGCTCACTGTAAATATCTGGTGACTAACTCATTATCCTCATTGAAAACCCTCCTTCCCCACAATACCTTAAAACTTCCTTCCCAGCCCCTTAGGCTTAAGTTAGGCTGCTGGTCTGCAAAACCATTGACCAATATGGTTTTATTTTTTCTTGTACTCCCCCTTTTGTCTGTATCCATCTGTTGTCTTGTCTCATACTTAGATTGTAAGCTTTTTCGGGAGGGTGCAGGGGGGAACCATCCTTTTGTTCTGTGTTTGTACAGTGCCTAGCACAGTTGGGTCCTGGTCCTTGACTAGGGTTACTATGGTAATGCAAATAATTATAATAATGCATAAATTCTGTCTTGATATTTGTGGGTCTCCTACCGTCTTTTATTCCTTGTGCCGCAGCCTAAGTGAGGGAGCTTTTTGCCCTGTTTGCTTATACATCTGCAGTTGAGGCATATAATGGTCTCTGCAATGGTATTGCTATTAACAGTTGGATTCAGTTCTCACTAGTTAAATAACACGCTGTTTGATAGCTACACTATTATGATTTCAGTACACTTTCTACTATAATAACTTCAATCAACAATCAAGGTTTCCTTTTCAATTTTTATTTCCTGCGTTATGTGGCAGCTTAATTCATTGTATACTAATTTCAGTTGTGCATTAATTATATCTTTCTGCACAGTAATTAACTAATCACTATGTCACTCCCTCCCCATTATGAATAACCTCATTAATTCAAGACTGAAAGGCTGGTTCCTGTTGCCATTTCTATCTTTCTTTTTCTTTCTGCTGCTTCTTGACTTATAATCAAATATGAAACTCATGTATTTTTAAATACTTTCTCTTCTGTTTTTTTCCCCCCACTGAAAAATTCATTGTGCCATGCCGCTTTTTAAAATAATGTTTATTCATTATACATTTCTTTGCTAGGCAATCAAAAGCTGTTACAGTAAAGTGTGTGACTCGCTCTCTTTATGGCTGTGTCAGCATCTACATTTTAATCCCTGGTTTGCAGGGAATTAGAATTTGGATGTAAAACTTTATTCCAAGGTGACAGTCACCATCCAACATTATCGCACAAGGGCAAGTTTCTTGATTAATTTATTTTTAAATGGTTGGACATTTTTCGGTTACACTTGTGGGTAAAAAAAACTTACGGCCAAATTCAGTGAAAGCTGCACATGTGTGTATCCAAGATCAGAAACTGGCCCGTGAACTCAAGTGTTTCATGATGCTTGTATAATAGAAACAGTTTTGTTCAACAAGACACTCAAGCTGTTTTAGGCTCTAATCCAGCACTGCATTTAAACATGAACTTCACTTCTGTAATTAATGGGACTATTTCTGTACTTTAAATTAAGCATGTGTTTAAGTTCTTGCTGAATCAGGGCCTTATTCCCCAAAGTAGCCCACTTTAAAGCAATTTAAATCTCACACAGCATTTCTGAAGAATGCTCTCATCTGCATAACACTGAAAGAGAGGAAGAACTGTTTGTGAAAAATCGATGTGCACGTCACCTGTCAGGGTTGCATGGGAAATTACTATATTTACGCTTGCACATGCTGGTTTGGCAGGTGCCATGAGTATGCATGTATTTTTGATTGTGCACCTGTTCTACTCTGTAAACTTGGCATGAACAGTTGTTTATGTTTTATACACAAAACACCGCTTACGTTATTTTCAAACATTCATATATTAATGAGAACTCAAGGGGTCAGAGTCCCACTGGTGTAAATTGTAGCTCTACTGAAGACAAAGTAATTAATATGCTCGTATACACCAGTGGAGAATTTATCCCAACATGTTTTAAAGCAAAGTAATTTTATTTAATTTAAAAACACAGGCTGTAAAAGTCATCCACCAGTCCTGGGATGACACATAGGATTTAAATATTCCTTTAACAAAGGTACATTTGGGGCCCCAAAAGGAAGTATTTCCTTTTAAAGCAAGTAACTGTGACAAGTATATACAGAAGCGTATAAGATGATCTGATTGCTTTCTGTTATGTAAAGGAAAAAGTACACTCACCCTACATGAACAGGAAAGAGTTCAGCTATTGAACTGTAGATGCTGAGGCGAGTGTGCATGCTCAGCAAAGTCTGTTTTACTGCAGCAATACAAATGTCAACATTTATCCAAATACCCATTTGCACAATATCTCACAGTGGTCTATTTGGTTCATAACAGTCTATTTGGCGGCCCCTACAGGAGTGATGCCAGTGCATAGGAAGAGGAAACAGTATTGCTGCTGCCATTTGGGCATCTGCTCCTTTCTTATCTATTGCCATTTCTCATGCTTCTGCCTCAGCTGCTGTTGCTATCCGGCTCGTTCTCGCATGTGGCCTGGTCTCTGCTTATTGACCTTTTTATGAACTTGTACCCCCTTATATTTACTCCTTTAGAAAATCCAGTTTTGCCCTTTTCTTTTGTCCCTATTTTTGCCATTAATCTGAATTTGGTTTTTTATTTCTTTCCTAAGAGCCCCCTCCCCATCAAGTCAAAATCCTTCATTCCCAATCTACTTTATTTGTATTAGGGACAGGCATATGGGTTTGAACAAAATAAGAACTGGTCTGCACTTTCACCCGTTTTTAGAATCCCAACTTGAACTGAACCTTTGCTTAGGGTCAGAAATGTTCGTTTTCAGACAGCTTTCATTTTTTCCCCATTGACACACACTTTGGGTTCTAGACAAGCAGGAGTGAAACGGAGAGGGTGGGGAAAAGAGATGGTGAGACTCCGCTAAGGTCTGCCCACCAAATAAGCTCTGCCCCTGAGAGTCAACAAAATGAGACGCCACTCTCAGTAGTTTGCACAGACATTCCAAATAGGATTGTGTGTGTTCTTTGAGCTCTGTCGGGCTTCTTGGGTTTGGCTTCCCCTCAGTGGGATTTGAATAGGGCCCTGGGTACTGCTAGGGGCCTTAGGCTTGGCTTCTTGATTGGTGGTGTTGAGAGAGAGAGAGAGAGAATGATAGAACTTTCCCACTTGAGGCCCCACAATGTCATGGTAAATTGTGCATATCTGATCTCTCATTCCTTTCTTACATGAGGAATATTGATATTTAAACCACCACCAGACATCTGAGTTATCACCTTATTGAGTTAAATGGGGCACTTCACACCTCTGAAGTGCTCAGTAGACATCAGTTATAAGTGATGCACAGTTTTGAGGTTTTCTTTGGCTATGTCTACACTACATCATTTACAGTGGCACAGCTGCATCAGTGCAGCTGTAGCACTTCTGGTGAAGACGCTCTAAGCCAACGGGGGAGAGGTCTCCTGTTAGCTTAATAACTGCTGCCTCCATGAAGGCGGTAGCTATGTCAGTGGATCTATGTCTAGCTCTAGCGCTTTGGTCAGTATAATTTACATTGCTCAGGAGTGTGGATTATTCACACCCCTGAGCAGCGTAAATTGTACCAAAAGTCATTCTTACCGCAGACATAAAATAGTAAGTCTGATGGTTACAAAGTTAATATGAAAGCTGAGATTCTAAAGAAAAAGACAGCAGTTCAGAGAGGTATCTCGTGCCATCACATACAGCCTAATTCAAGCGCTGCAGGCAGGACAGGAATCCAAAGCCCGAGAAAGTTCATACTTTCAAGATTTACAGCCTAACTCGTAACAGATTCTGGAGTTCCGGATAAGCACCCGGACTTTTCAGTCCTAACCCAGCCTGCCCATTCATCTTTTTGCCTTTGGCTCACTGCTTAAAGTGAAACTACAACAGACGTGTCTATACTTTTGATTTACACATAGCTCATTCAGATGCAGCCCGGGAGATGCTGAGTGTCCTCAACACGCCCTGTAGTCAAAGGGAGAGGAGGGCGCTCTTAGCATTGCAGGATCAGGCTATGAAAATGCATCTATATAGGTAAATGTCCACAGCACCAGGAACTGCACACATCTGTGTGCACCTGTCTGATCTTCAAGCACCGCTTTTACAATTAGGTGTGTAGTAGGAGGCACCACCCATATTCCCAGCTAGGCATCATGGTGTGCTTTAAGGCACAGAACTACGTCTACATTCCAGTGAAGTACTTCAGAACAAATAGATGGGTAGCAGCATCTGCACAGTTGCCAGGCCAAGCCCTGTTAGATGAAAGAATATTGGTGCCATTTGCAGTGAAACTTTTATCTCAGCTGATTTTAAAACAAAAATTATTTTACTGAGGTTTGTTTTTACATCATTGGGCAAGTTTTGTTTATACTACTATCAAACAGCAACCAATGTGATTTTTATGAAGATTCAGAGGGGTAGCCATGTTAATCTGGATCTGTAAAAGCGGCATAGAGTCCTGTGGCACCTTATAGGCTAACAGACGCATTGGAGCATAAGCTTTCGTGGGTGAATACCTACTTCATCAGATGCATGTAGTGGAAATTTCCAGAGGCAGGTATAAATATGCAAGCAAGAATCAGGCTAGGGATAATGAAGTTAGTTTGATCAGGGAGGATGGGGCCCTCGTCGAGCAGTAGAGGTGTGAACACCAAGGGAGGAGAAACTGCTTTTGTAGTTGGCGAGCCAGTCACAGTCTGTGTTTAATCCTGAGCTGATGGTGTCAAATTTGCAAATGAACTGAAGCTCAGCAGTTTCTCTTTGAAGTCTGGTCCTGAAGTTTTTTTGCTGCAGGATGGCTACCTTTAAATCTGCTATTGTGTGTCCAGGGAGGTTGAAGTGTTCTCCTACAGGCTTTTGTATATTGGCATTCCTAATATCTGATTTGTGTCCATTTATCCTTTTACGTAGGGACTGTCCAGTTTGGCAGATTAATGCCACACGATTAACTCAAAACAATTAATTGTGGTTAAAAACATTAATTGCGATTAATTGCACTGTTAAACAATAGAATACTAATTGAAATTTATTAATTTTATTAATTATTTTTGGATGTTTTTCTACATTTTCAAATATATCAATTGTACACTTTGTATTCTGTGTTGTAATGCTCACTTTATATTATTTATTACAAATATTTGCACTGTAAAAAATGATAAACAAAAGAAATAGTATTTTTCAATTCACCTCATGCAAGTACTGTATGTGTAATTTCTTTATCATGAAAGTGCAACTTATAAATGTAGATTTTTTTTGTTACATAACTGCACTCAAAAACAAAACAATGTAAAACTTTAAAACTTACAACTCCACTCAGTCCTACTTCTTGTTCAACCAATCACTAAGAGAAACACCTTTGTTTACATTTATGAGAGATAATGCTGCCCACTTTGTAATTACAATGTCACCTGAAAGTGAGAACAGGCGTTCGCATGGCACTGTTGTAGCTGGCGTCACAAGATATTTACATGCCAAATGCACTAAAGATTCATATGTCCCTTCATGCTTCAACCACCATTCCAGAGGACGTGTCCATGCTGATGACGGGTTCTGCTCGATAAGAATTAAAAGCGGTGTAGACCGATGCATGTTCGGTTTCATCATCTGAGTCAGATACCACCAGCAGAAGGCTGGTTCTCTTTTTGGTGATTTGGGGTCTGTAGTTTCCGCCTCAGAGTGTTGCTCTTTTAAGACTTCTGAAAGCATGCTCCTCACTTCATCCCTCTCAGATTTTGGAAGGCACTTCAAATTCTTAAATCTTGGGTCAAGTGCTATAGCTATCTTTAGAAATTTCACATTGGTATCTTCTTTGCATTTTGTCAAATTTGCAGTGAAAGTGTTCTTAAAATGAACAACATGTACTGGGTCACCATCCGAGACTGCTATAACGTGAAATATATGGCAGAATGTGGGTAAAACAAGCAGGACACATACAGTTCTCCCCCATTGAGTTCAGGCACGAATTTAATTTACACATTCTTTTAATGAGTGTCTTTATCATGGAAGCATGTCCTCTGGTACGATGGCCGAAGCATGTGAGGCATATTAATCTTTACTGCATCTGGCACATAAATATCTTGTGACGCCAACTACAACAGTGCCATGGAAACACCTGTTCTCACTTTCAGGTGACATTGTAATTAAGAAACAGGCACCATTATCTTCTGCAAATGTAAACACACTTGTTTGTCTGAGCGATTGGCTGAACAAGAAGTAGGAGTGAGTGGACTTGTAGATGCTAAAGTTTTACATTGTTCTATTGAATGCAGGGTTTTTTGTACATAATTCTACATTTGTAAATTCAATTTTCATGATAAAGAGATTGCACTACAGCGCTTGTATGAAGTGCATTGAAAAATAAAATTTATTTTGTTTTTTACAGTGCAAATATTTGTAATAAAAATACACTGTACACTTTACAATGTACTCTGCCATGTACATTGGCCAAACTGGACAATCTCCATGCAAAAGAATAAATGGACACATATTTGACATCAGGAATCATAACATTCAAAAACGGGTAGGAGAACACTTCAACCTCTCTGGCCACTTAGTAAAAGATTTAAGGGTGGCAATTTTGCAACAGAAAAGCTTCAAAAACAGACTCCAATGAGCAACTGCTGAGCTTGAATTAATATGCAAACTAGATACCATTAACTTGAGTTTGAATAGAGACTGGGACTGGCGGGGTCATTACACATATTGAATCTATTTCCCCATGTTAGGTATCCTCACACCTTCTTGTCAACTGTCTAAATGGGCCATATTGATTATCACTACAAAAGTTTTTTTCTCCTGCTGATAATAGCTCATCTTAACTAATTAGCCTCTCACAGTTTGTATGGTAACTTCCATCTTATCTGTATGTATATTACTATATGTTCCATTCTATGCATCCGATGAAGTGGGCTGTAGCCCACGAAAGCTTATGCTCTAATAAATTTGTTAGTCTCTAAGGTGCCACAAGTACTCCTTTTCTTTTTACTGTACACTTTGTAATCTGTATTGTAACTGAAATCAATATATTTGAAACTGTAGAAAACATCCAAAAATATTTAAATAAATGGTATTTTCATTGTTTAACAGTGCGATTAATCACACGATTAATTTTTCTAAGTCGCTTGACAGCCCTAGTTCAGAGTCTTACTCGGAATGAACAGCTGCCAGCTAAACATTTGTGGGAAACAAACAAGTGGCATTGGTGTTTGTATCAATCTAGTGAATCTTCCCCTCTTCCTGCAAAACCCCACAGGGCTCCTACAATGACACACACTTGAAATGCAACAAGAAGTTAATCGATTGCACTCTACTGACAAATAAGCTGTATTCACTTTCACTTCCTCTGTGTAAAAACACAGTGTTGGTGAAGGAAAGCAGAAACTTGGCATCAGGTGGAGGTTGACATATCACCACCACACCACAGACCATGGCCTGTTGCTTCCCAGCCGGTGGCCTCCACCACTTCCCCACTCTCTCCTTCCTCCTCCCATTTGGTTTTATTCTGTCACACGTTGGAGACCAGCTTCCCAGCAAACTCTGGCTGCCATCCAAGCTGCATTTTTGTAAGGCAAGTGCTGTGCTGCTGCACGCGCATCATGGTGCAATCGAGAGAGACTGAGCATGTGCTCACGCACAATTGGGTTTTAATTCTTTTCCACACGTACCCTTGTTTATTCACTTCTCCAAAATAACCCCTAGCAAATTCAGACAGTAGCTAACTATTGACTTCCTTATGGATTAGCTCTGCCTACTCCTGGCCCAAGCATTGCTATATATCTGCCTTTGGGACTCTCCTGCAGTTTTTTCCCCCGTGTTTATTTTTCATCAGAAAACAAACAAATTTCCTCTTTGCCGTACTTGATTGAGCAACCTGAGACGAGCTGGGTTGTGTGTACATGCACCACTGCCCTCTGTTGAGATGTGTCAGACCTGTTCATGTACCAGTAGAATGCCTAGATTCCTCAATCACTGGTGTATCATCAATGCCAAAGCTTAGCTATAACAATTCCTTTTATTAGATGGTGTATTAAGAGAGCTATCATTTCAGCATATTGGATAGAATTAAAGCTCCTGTGTTGAAATCCTCATTTGCTCCTCCCGAGATTAACACACACACTAGGACACACATACAAAGAGGATTTTTACACAGTGCAGAAGGGGTCACTCCCTGAAGGGCTGTTATGGCCAGGCTGGAGATGGGGATGAACTCCCACCCTCTATAAAATGCCAGAAAGCACGACTTTGCTGATTTGGACACATGCAAAATGAACAAAGAGGACCCAGTGAAGATACCATGGCAGGAAAGAGTGGTAGGAAAGAGACCCCGAGGAAAGTTGTGGAAGTGATGTATGGATTGCATCAAAGACGACGACAAGTTGCAGACCTTAATGCCACCTCAGACAGATGAAGATGGAGAACGCTTGCACAGTGTCCTGACCCCAACTGATGGGATAAGGGGAAGCAGCAGCAGTTGAAGGGTTCACTTATCCATAAATAAATCTTACAAAGCTACAGCACTATTCTAGTTCTTTAGCTCTAGTACACTGTCATTCCAAGGCCTACTGTACACTGTGGCGGTACTTCCAGAAATGGTAAGGAAATGCCACCCCATGAAGCAGAGACAGAAAACACCAGTCAGCTATAGTCTTTTGTTAGGAGGTACTCCCACAGATACAGCTAGCATCTTTTTACTTGGACCAAAGCATGACAGGGAACAGGTAACAATGGAATGGAGATTGTGAAGTTATGAAGCCTTGTGAAGTTGGACTCCTGAGCTCCCATTAAACTTAATGGAAACATGAGTTATCAAGGTGATGGGAGTTGAGGATACTCAGGACTTTGTAGGTTGCAGTTCCTAGTTACTGCATGGTTATTTTGCCTTCAGCAATTTCTCTCGGCCCATGATATGGCAAATAAAGCTTTAGGCTAGATTCCATAAGACTATCCCTATTCAAATTCAAATACGCCTATTTCAACAATGACACCAATCTTTAGGGATGTCTACAGTAACAAATTTATCAAATGCATGATTAACATTTTAAGCAAAAGCAGGAATACTAGTATTTGCAACTCAAAGTACATTGGAAGAAAAGCTTCTGTTGGTGTAGGCTGCATCTACACTTGGGGGCTATGCCAGCATAGGCTCCATAATGTAGGCATAGCCTATGTCATAAATATAAAGGGAAGGGTAAACCCCTTTGAAATCCCTCCTGGCCAGGGGAAAGCTCCTCTCACCTGTAAAGGGTTAAGAAGCTAAAGGTAACCTCGCTGGCACCTGACCAAAATGACCAATGAGGAGACAAGATACTTTCAAAAGCTGGGAGGAGGGAGAGAAACAAAGGGTCTGGGTCTGTCTTATGCTGGTCTTGGCCGGGGATAGACCAGGAATGGAGTCTTAGAACTTTTAGTAAGTAATCTAGCTAGGTATGTGTTAGATTATGATTTCTTTAAATGGCTGAGAAAAGAATTGTGCTGAATAGAATAACTATTTCTGTCTGGGTATCTTTTTTGTAACTTAAGGTTTTGCCTAGAGGGGTTCTCTATGTTTTTGAATCTAATTACCCTGTAAGATATCTACCATCCTGATTTCACAGGGGGGATTTCTTTATTTCTATTTACTTCTATTTTTTATTAAAAGTCTTCTTGTAAAAAAAAAACCTGAATGCTTTTTCATTGTTCTCAGATCCAAGGGTTTGGGTCTGTGGTCACCTATGCAAATCGGTGAGGCTTTTTATCCAACATTTCCCAGGAAAGGGGGGTGCAAGTGTTGGGAGGATTATTCATTGTTCTTAAGATCCAAGGGTCTGGGTCTGTAGTCACCTAGGAAAATTGGTGAGGCTTTGTACCAAACCTTGTCCAGGAAGTGGGGTGCAAGGTTTTGGGAAGTATTTTGGGGGGAAGGACGCGTCCAAACAGCTCTTCCCCAGTAACCAGTATTAGTTTGGTGGTGGTAGCGGCCAGTCCAAGGACAACGGGGGGAATATTTTGTACCTTGGGGAAGTTTTGACCTAAGCTGGTAAAGATAAGCTTAGGAGTTTTTTCATGCAGGTCCCCACATCTGTACCCTAGAGTTCAGAGTGGGGGAGGAACCTTGACAGCCTAAAAAGGGATCAGTGAGAAAACAGCATGTCTAGGTATAGCAATCATTGGGTAAAATCCTAAAGTGCTTACCTAGAGACTTGTCTTCACTGCAGTATTTGTTCCAGTTAACTCTACTTGAGCTAGTCTAGATTAGCAGCTAATGAGCTCTACCCGGTTGCTGCCTCCACACTGCATTGCTAGCGTGAGTATCAGCAGCACTTGAGCTTCAGCTCACATCCCCAGTGGACACTAGCTAGTTCAAGTTTAAAGTACTATGTAACTCAAGCTACAGATTTGTGTGTGGATAGGAACTGGGTTAACTCAAATTTTATCTTGAGCTAATACTGAAAAAGACAAAAAACCCATATTTTTTCCTCAATCCTTATTTGGGTAAACTCTCATTGTTGCCTATTATTAATGTATTATTATTATTATAAGACAATTACATAGCACCACATGTAAACAAATAGTACTTTATAGCAAGGACACTAACATTACAGGATTCCTGGATGCTAACATTGCAGACAGTTTTTATTGCTCAAATTTTATTTTAAAGGCAAGTTGTGGAGCTCTGAGGTGTGAGTGGGAAAATGGATCGGTTCTTTTTGTTAGTAACCTTAAATCATGAAATATTTAATTTGCACCCATTTTGACATACTGCCTGAAGTACATACAAGGTAATTTACCAGTGTTATGCAGAATTGAAAGGGACTGTCATCCAGATATCTCCTGTTTACAGAGGTCAGTTTTGTAAAACTTGTCATCTTGATTGATGTTGTAATGTCAATCGGTTATAAATTGTGTGTTGACAAGTGGCCATTTGTTGGCAGAATATGTTTTTCTTTATATTGTAACATACATCCAAAAGATTAAAGTCTGCATTAGTGCTTACCTGTCACCACCTCCTTTGGTGAGGGGAATCTACCACCCACCCTAAAACAAGCAACAGTCTGACTAGTTCCCTTTCCTCCAAGCTAGGGACCTTGTATGTTATCACCCAGTGTCGAGCCTCCCTTTTCAAAGGCAACTAATTGAGAAGCTAGCAAACAATGATCTCCAAACTACCTGACAGCTGACAGTACCCCAGATTCCTATTGACCAGGTTTCTGGCTAGGGCATTGTCCGGAACCAGCCCTTGTTGTCATGTGGTATGAGCTGCCACTGTTCTTAGACAAGAGAAATAAAGGCCTATTCACCTTGCAGGACCTCTGTGCAACATCTGATGCTGCAGCTCACTAAATCCTCGTATCCCACCTCTGAGAAGTTGCAGGGGAGAACCAGAACGTCCTAGTATATTGTGCATGTTTCTACAGAATAAAAGAAAAGACCAAGCCTGCCCTGCTCATTCTTCGTCTCCTCTAAGATATATACCCTCAGATATTGTTTCCTAGCTCTGTGTATAAAATATACTGAGGAAAGAAAACAAAATTCAGAGCCTGGTCAAGCTAGCTTTGAAAATAAACATCAGGAGACAAAGATATGAAAATCAATACATTTCAAATGTAAAGCTACATTTTCTCTTGCTATGACATTAATTCAAAAGTTGGCTGCCGTTCAAATGAAAAGGAATGCTGTTTCTCTCCCTTCCCCCTGTCCCCACAATTGTAGTAAGGTTTATTACATTAATATATCGGAACCTTCCTTCACACAGGTTTAGCAGCAAGGCTTTTTACTTCTTTTGTTTGAATGCCCTCCTGTAATTCTTCAGGTCTCTGCACAGGTTTTTGGGAGAACAGCTAAAGGGCTATAAAGATACCAGCAAATTACACTGGACATATGTGCTATTTCTCTCTGCCTACCCAGCCCCCAAACATTCTCAAATATTCCTCAATCAGAGCCTGAGTGAACAAAAGACAAGTGAAGTGTAAACTCCCCACGCACTATATAAATACTATGGGCACTTTCAGACAATCCCAGCACATCAGGAAGTTTATAATAGGTGGAGAGTGCAGCAATGCATATATAGTTACAGCTGCACAAATGACAGGTTTCAGAGTAACAGCCGTGTTAGTCTATATTCGCAAAAAGAAAAGGAGTACTTGTGGCACCTTAGAGACTAACCAATTTATTTGAGCATGAGCTTTCGTGAGCTACAGCTCACTTCATCGGATGCATACCGTGGAAACTGCAGCAGACTTTATATACACACAGAGAATATGAAACAATACTTCCTCCCACCCCACTGTCCTGCTGGTAATAGCTTATCTAAAGTGATCATCAAGTTGGGCCATTTCTAGCACAAATCCAGGTTTTCTCACCCTCCACCCCCCCACACAAATTCACTCTCCTGCTGGTGATAGCCCATCCAAAGTGACAACTCTCTACACAATGTGCATGATAATCAAGTTGGGCCATTTCCTGCACAAATCCAGGTTCTCTCACCCCCTCACCCCCCTCCCAAAAACCACACACACAAACTCACTCTCCTGCTGGTAATAGCTCATCCAAAGTGACCACTCTCCCTACAATGTGCATGATAATCAAGGTGGGCCATTTCCAGCACAAATCCAGGTTTTCTCACCCCCCCACCCCCATACACACACAAACTCACTCTCCTGCTGGTAATAGCTCATCCAAACTGACCACTCTCCAAGTTTAAATCCAAGTTAAACCAGAACATCTGGGGGGGAGGGGTAGGAAAAAACAAGGGGAAATAGGCTACCTTGCATAATAACTTAGCCACTCCCAGTTTCTATTTAAGCCTAAATTAATAGTATCCACCATGATTTCAACAATTTCCATCCCACCATCAACCTCAGCCTGGTCCAGTCCACACAAGAGATCCACTTCCTGGACACTACAGTGCTAATAAACAATGGTCACATAAACACCACCCTATACTGGAAACCTACTGACCACTATTCCTACCTACATGCTTCCAGCTTTCACCCTGACCACACCACATGATCCATCGTCTACAGCCAAGCTCTGCGATACAACCGCATTTGCTCCAAACCCTCAGACAGAGACAAACACCTACAAGATCTCTGTCAAGCTTTCCTACAACTACAATACCCACCTGCGGAAGTAAAGAAACAGATTGATAGAGCCAGAAGAGTTCCCAGAAGTTACCTACTACAGGACAGGCCTAACAAAGAAAATAACAGAACGCCACTAGCCGTCACCTTCAGCCCCCAACTAAAACCCCTCCAACGCATTATTAAGGATCTACAACCTATCCTAAAGGATGACCCAACACTCTCACAAATCTTGGGAGACAGGCCAGTCCTTGCCTACAGACAGCCCCACAACCTGAAGCAAATACTCACCAACAACCACATACCACACAACAGAACCACTAACCCAGGAACTTATCCTTGCAACAAAGCCCGTTGCCAACTGTGCCCACATATCTATTCAGGGGACACCATCACAGGGCCTAATCACATCAGCCACACTATCAGAGGCTCATTCACCTGCACATCCACCAATGTGATATATGCCATCATGTGCCAGCAATGCCCCTCTGCCATGTACATTGGTCAAACTGGACAGTCTCTACGTAAAAGAATAAATGGACACAAATCAGATGTCAAGAATTATAACATTCATGAACCAGTCAGAGAACACTTCAATCTCTCTGGTCACGCAATCACAGACATGAAGGTCGCTATCTTAAAACAAAAAAACTTCAAATCCAGACTCCAGCAAGAAACTGCTGAATTGGAATTCATTTGCAAATTGGATACTATTAATTTAGGCTTAAATAGAGACTGGGAGTGGCTAAGTCATTATGCAAGGTAGCCTATGCTTTGCATTTCTTTCCTTTTTGTGACTTAACTATGCAAAGTTTATAAGAGATTTGGCATGTAATATTTGTTTCAATTACAATTATTTCCCATTAAGTTGCAAGTTAGCTATGTTGAAGACAGTTGAAAGAAGAGAGTTTTAGATTGGGGTAGCATCTATGGATTATTGGTTCTAATTTAGAGGGCTCAAATTTCCCTTGGGGATGGTGGACTGACTTCATTCCTTTAAGTTTCCACATAACACATCTAAGTGTGACCCTAGGTATTTTTATTGGGTCATGTTGCATTCACTATGAGGCCTAGCATCACTATCCATGGCCTAGCCATTGTCCCTCTTTCATGGTTTGAGCGCCACAGAAAGGGTTTTCTAACCTGGCCAGGCCTGCCTGAGATTTAGGATTTATGGGTTCATAGCCTAGACAAGGAAAGGCCAAGTTCTCAAAATTTTACCTTTGTGCTTTATTACAGACTACTTTTTCTCTTATCATTCACTTTCTTTTCTCCCCATGAGAACAGCTCCATGAGGTGACCTGAATAATATAAGTGAGATAACCTATGGGGTTAAGTTGCCTCCTTCAAAAGGTGGTGCATGGAGACGGACTGCCCTACCAAGACTCCCTGGAGCCACAGTACCTGCGTGGTAAATGACTTTGGAAGCTCAGCTGCTGTTTCACAGAGTTGTTGCAGGAGCATAGCCCCACTCTTGGTCCTTTCTGTCTCCTTTGGAGTGGACACTACTGCTGAATGTGCTAGCCTGGACCAGGCTGGGCAGGGCAGCCAAGGAATATGGCAATCAGCTGACTCCAGTAACTGCCAGTGGAGCCCCTGGTAGATGCTAAAGCTGTCTTTCATCAGTTGTTCTAGCTGAGAAAGGGAGGTGGTAGAAACACTGACCATTTCCCTCCATGGACATAGTGGGCAAATCTAGATCAAGAAAAAGCTTCCAGAAAATAATCTCTATTCAATTATTTAGTACATCCCAGAAGTAATCCCCAGACATACTTTTCAAATGATTTCCTCTGGAGTGGGATAGAGGGGCAGGAGGCAGCAAGAAGGGTAATCTTGTGAATACTGCAATGGGTAAAACTCTGATTACACTGCAAGAAATATTGCGTGCTGCAAATTCAAGTACAGTAGTTTAAACATCTGAGATTCCCACTTTATTCTTTGTCTCACTATAAATTTGTTCACCCCACATAAGGAATTTTCTATACTAAATTGCAAAATCAATGAGACTTACTGTAGCATGTAGAGTTCCCGCCCACATTTTAACCTAAAACATAACATCTGTGTGTGCCTTTTGGAGATAGTCTGCTGGATTTTGAAGCCTACTTAAAACTCATTGATTGAAAGAGCATTGCACTTTTGTTACTGGATTGACTGTCCAAAGTGACTCTAGCCTGGCATTTATCTACTCAGACTTTCAAAGCATATTGCAGCAACCAAGAAGTGTTGAACATGGAATGCCCAGTAGACTGGGGAAATTGGTTTGCTGAATGGTGGGAGACTGGATTCTTCTATACAAACTTGGGGGTGGGGACATTTATTATTAAAGCTTCCAGGTCTGAATTTTTAGAAATCAACCAGCAAGTTACAGTGGATATCCCTTCAAACCTGCTAATTGCCTTCGATAACAAAACAGCATTCCCTGAGCAGTTGAACTATTCCCAAAGTATTCCCTGAGACAAGGTGGATGAGACAATATCTTTTATTGAATCAGCTTCTGTTGGTGAGAGACACAAGCTTTTGATACACACAGGCGTATGTGGTCAGAGGGGCGAGGGAGGAGGCTATTTCTGTATTGTCTCAGGATATTTGGGTGGCCCCATTCCATGATGAGATCTACTGGTGGATTGTCCCTGTTTGGTGAAGGCAGTTTTGACTGAGTCAAGGTGTATATACTGGATCTATGAAGGTAGTTGTGGTGATCTGTGGGTTTCTTGTATATGTACATATCTATAGGGTTTCATTGTTGAAGCTGATTGTGGTGTCCAAGAACTTGATGCTAGTGTGGGAGTTCTCCAGAGTGAGTTTAATGGATGGGTGGTGGTGGTTGAAGTCATGGTGAAAATCTATGAGGGAGTTTAAACCATCTGTCCAGCAGATGAAAATATCATCCTTGTATCTCAGGTATATCATTGGTTTCACGGTGCATTTGTCCAAAAATTCTTTAAGATGGCCCAAGAAGAGGTTAGCATATTGGGGAGCCATCCTACTACCCATGGCTGTTCCCATGGGTTGGGCAAAGTGTTTGTTGTTGAATGTAAAATTGTCACCTACCACCCCACACTGGACCCCTTATGGGGTATCATCAAACTACAACCCATACTCTATAGGGACCCCATCCTGAACCCCCACTTCTGGCTTTCAAACAACCTTTTGAAGCTCATCATCCAAAGCAAATTCCCCATAGACCAGGATACATCAACTCAAAGTGGCACCAGACCCTGCCAGAACAACAGACGCAAATCCTACAGACATATCTCCACTGCTACAATGATCAACAGTACCCACAACATACCTTTCAAGATCCATGTCTACAGATGACTATCACATGTGGTGTACCTTATCTAGTGCACTAAATGCCCCAATAACAGCTATGTGGGTGAAATCAAACAATCACTATGCTCTTGAATGAATTAACTCAGGAAAACGTAAAAAACAAAAAGCAGCCAATCACTTAGGGGAGAACACTTTTCACAAAGTGATCACTCTGTGTCTGACCTACCACTTCTCATCCTCAAAGGAAACCTGCACAACACTTTCAAAAGACGAGCCTGGGAGCCTAAATTCATTACTTTACTAGACACTAAAAATCATGGACTGAACAGAGACTGGATTCATGGCTTATTACAACAGTCTGTAACCTACTAACCTCCTAATTTTGTCCTATGGCTGCAAAGATGTTGTCAGGGCTGATTCCCTACTTTGGCACTTCGAGTGCAGAAGGTGGGGGCCCGCAAGGATTTAAAAAAATTAATACTGGCCACTCCACGCTTGTATTAACCCCCCAAAGATACAGCTTTTCTCTGACCTTGGCTTGGAAAATGCTGCCACCACCCAAGTGAAAAACTGCCTCTTGCAAATCCCGGAAAAACTCACTTGGGAAGTTTTCCTTGAGGCCTCTCGGCTTTTCCACCCCTCCCTCAGGGAAGCCGAGAAAGAAAACAAACAAAAGGGTAACCCAGCTGTTGCCACCAGCGAATTGAAAAACATATGCACAGACCTTTTAAGACACAAAACCAATCAGGTTCTTAAAAAAAAGGTAAATTTTATTAAAAACAAAAATAAAGAATATACATTTGGAACTTAGGCTTTTGCTAGATTTTAAAAGAGCAATTCCAAAAATTAAGCACCCAAAATAGCTTTTTTGGGGGTTCAGCTTAAAGGTTACAAGTAAACAAAAGCATCTGGGGTTAGCACAGAGGAGTCCACAAGACTTACAGAAAATAAAAGAAATAAACCTAATTGCATCTATCTAAACATTCCCTGTCCCAATGAATCCTTCTAGGTATGGACGATGAATTTTCATACCTGGTCCAAACTTTACACAGCATTCCAGCTGCCCCCGTCTCTTCAGCCCAGAGGGACAAAGGGAAAGCTTTTTTCCCATTTTAAAAAGTTCTAGCCTTCTGACTGCTCTTTTGGTCAGGTGCCCCCTTCCTTTTCTTTATCTGGGGGGCCTTTTTAACCCTTTACAGATAAAGCAAGTAGCCACCAAGAGGGACTTTATAACTATATGGCTGGCTGGGTGTCCATAAATGGGAGCTCCCCCCTTCATTTATCACAGGTGTTAATGGGCCACTCTACCTGGAATGGTCCCTTACAAGAGTGCTAACTACTTGTGCTAAATGATCTGTTCCACCTTGCATTTTGCTGTGATGCTTGGTGTACCTTTCCCAGTCCTGAAGAAGAGCTCTGTGTGGCTCAAAAACTTCTCTCTTTCTCTCTCAGTAGCAGAAGTTGTTCCAATAAAAGATATTACCTTGCCCACCTTGTCTCTAATATCCTGGGACCAACAAAGCTACAACTATACTGCATAAAGTATTCCCAGTAATTCTAGATGCTACTAGAAATGTTGAGGTAACTATATCTATTTAGCTCAGATAAAGCTCAAAAATTCATACCCTGAACAGTGCATTTGTGTTTTTCAGGGAACAGTTTACTGGCTCCAATTCCCAATCTGCAAGGATACTCAGAAGTTTCACAAAAAACAGCTGATTAATCATCCCAAGAGTAATGACTAGATGTTCCATATTAGCTAGCAAATGATTGCTTGTTACCACCACTAAATTGTAGTCAAGCACCAGCCAACACCTTTCTTTGGCATAGAGAAGAGCACAACATGTATGGTCAGGAAAAGGGGCACTAAGTAGGGGAAGAAGGGAGCAGGGTTAACCGTGTTGTCTACTTCTGCTAATTAAATCCTCTATTAATTAAACCCTCTTGCTCTTAATCCAAGCAAATGGCACAGGGCATGATATGCAGATAGGTACAGCTGTGCATATCAGCCATGCAGGTGTTTAATTTTATATTTGGCAAGCATGCTAAGCAGCAGTCAATTTTTTTTGGTAGGGGGTTTAAAGACACGTATGTCACAGAAAGAGTGAAATTAGTCTGCCATTATTAAGTTACTCAATCAACCTCACTACCTCCATGTTCAATCTCAGCCTCTGGGGTCTGAATTAGAGAGGCAGATGTATACACTGGGAGGCTTTCCAAAAGTCATTTTAATTTTTCAGAAAAAAGGAAGGCTGAATGCTAGCTCTACTAAGCAATACATTTCTGTCTGCTGTGATGCCACCAGCAGCACTGAATGCAGGACACATGATCAGAGCATCGTGTAAAATACCTATTAAAAACAGCATGAAGGAAATGGCCTACAAGAGGATGTGAGAGGAGAGAAAACAAATCCAAATCCAGGCACAGAAGTGAAACCTACAAAGAGACAACTGGGATGATCAAAAACAGGCTAAAATGAATAAATGTTTTAAAATATCTGCCAGGCTAATAGTAAAAGAGTCCAAGCAGAATCTAAGTATTTCACAAATGAATGGCCTAATTTGGCACTCCTGGTGCACCAAAAAGTCCTCCTAAACTCAATGGGTGTTTCAGGTGTACAGAAAAGCAGAATCAAGGCCCAATTAATGAAAAATGGGAAAGTAGAAAATATTGCACCCGTTAAAGAAAATACCCCAAAAGAAAGCAGTGTGGCAAAGTGAGAGATTAGGAAACGCACAGCAGGCAGTAAAATCACAATGTGAAAAATTTACTTCCAGAGAAAAAATGGAAACATCTTTTCTGTCAGGTAAGTAATATGTCCTGAATTAAACCAGGTAGAACTGGTCAGTATCTTCTTATCTATCAAAGAAATAAATACATATAGCCCACCCAGGATCAGATGTGGGGCGGTTTCTGTATAGCTAGATGATTTTTCTTGTTAAATCAGATTCACAGTTAGCAATGGCATGCTGCTGTTCTTTGGATGGATGGATGGTACTCTAGTAGCACTGAATAAGGCACCACCAGCAGTGTTATCAGCAAACCCCTCTAATGCAGTTTCTGTTGATAAAGTGGTTGAATCTATAAAGTGCTTGACAAAGAATCCAATGCTATAGAAGTGGCTACAACTAATTTCCCCCATTAGGGCTTCACCTTCTTTCATTCCAGGAAGGAAACAAGTCTTTTGCAACTGCAGATAGCCACATTTATAACAAACAAGAACACAAAATCTCTAGTCAATGATTTGTATTAGTAAAATTATGTTCATCTACATTGCTCACATTTACTAACAGTTAGCACAGCATGGGATTTGATACACCACAATATTGATAAGAGTTGACTTTTAAGGGTGACCACTGTACGTTTCCTAGTTTACTTGGTCTTCACTGTAAAATTTCATCAGAAAAACTACTGATTTGCATTTCTTTCGCATGATAAAATGAATTCATCATGAAACTTTCTCTCCAACTGCATAGTGTCAACAATTTTTTATGCTGTTTAATGTTATACCCATCATTCCTAGTAGCTGAAGTTGATAAGAATATAGAGAATTGTTTATTCCAAGAGACCACTACTTAATTTCATCAATCCATCAGATAGTAAGGGGTGGAGATTTTAACCACTCACAAAACTATTATAGAATAAAAGATTATTCTACTGGCAAGTGATGAACTGGATAACATAGTAGAATGGCCTTTTTTATTTTTGGCTAATAAGATTTGATAACATTTAAAATTTAGATACTTTGGAAACAATTATTATTTCCAGTTATTATTGCCTCATTGTTTATGATAAAGAAAGCATTTCATAGGAACCTTAATAGACATGTAGAATTTCCAAGTATTGTATAAGTAGTAGCATTATTTGTATGAGTTTTCCCCAAACAGCAAGTGGGGGACTCATGGAATTGCTCTGCTTTATCCTATTCTGAGATCTCCAAGAATTTGCCAATGACTTTCTGTTGCTGTGGAACTGACCTATCTGAGGTTGGATAAAGACAAAAGAGTGGTCCTGATTCTGCAAACATTTATGCATGGGACAAAGCTTTAGGCACCTCCAGGGGACTATTCAAGTGCACAAAGTTACTCCCATTCATAAATGTTCGCAGTATTGGAACCTAGGTCCTCTGTAGATGGCTACCGTTCAAGTCTCTGTTTCCTATCACAATGCATGTTTTGACTCAATTTTGATGCAAGAAGTTCCATAGTTTGCAAAAATTAGAGATAACACAAAGGGTAACCCTGACTTATAGTCAGGGAGAATCAGTGCTAACCTGGCTTTTATTCACTAGACACTCTCTATTAAGATATGGTCCACACTATGAAAGAGAGTGAGAAGCTCCGTTGTAGAGCTTAATGCAGGAGCAGGCTAGAGAACAATAACCAGTTCAACAAATACACTGAAGATGTCAATTTGACTTTTTCCACCAAGATTGAGGATTCAAGAGTAATATTAGTGTTATATGATAAACTAGAGGACAGTGTATTTCCACAGATAAGTCTACTGACAGGGGTGAAAGTAAGACAGATGACTTACCAGTATGGAGGGCCTGGTTTCAGGCAGAAGGGACGGGGCTGGGGGTCAGCCTCCCACAGCCAGCCCATCCACGCTGCCTGGCCTGTGCTGCCCAGGGCTCCAGCTGCTGCTGTGGGAGTGGCGGCGGCGGCCAGGAGTCCAGGGCCCTTTTAAATCACCAGGCCCTGGGGCAGCTGCCTCTTTTACCCCCACTGTCGGCATCCCTGCTGGTAGCGTCCCTACTGGCAGGGCCGCCGATGGGATGCGGGCAAAAGGGGCTGTGACGTTAAAGTGCTGCCGCGGCTGTGTACGGGCTGGTACCGGTGGCCACTTCTTACCGGTATGCTGTACCGGCTCACTTTCACCCTGTCTGCTGAAGCTTTTCCTGATAAAATTCATTTGAGATTTTATGTCTTTATTAAATAATCAGAAAGATGAGGGATAAGCATGATCCCATGATGCACCACAGCAGTTCAGCTGGAGTGGGGAGAGCCTGGTGCATCATGGGAGAAGTAGTCTGGCCCAGGGACCCTAACCCATAGAGAACAAAAACTTGAGGCAACCAAACAACATCATCTTGCAAGATATGGTGGTAGCTCAGAATGATATAGGTTAACATCGAATTGACCCAAAATAAAACATTTTGATCTGGTTCAACAAAACTGAAATGTTTAATTTTGAGTTGACCCAACCCAAATGAATTACTACTTTTTGATTTTCCGGATGGAAAATTGAAAGATTGACTAAGGTTCTATGGAAACTACATTTTCCATCAAAAAGCCTCTTCAATGGAAAACTTCTGAGTGGCTCTAGTGTTAACAATTTTGGGTTTCATGTGCAACAGTTGGCAAGGACGGGAAAAATCTAAATAATGGCAAAGCTCACATGCCAGCCTAATTCCAAGATGACATTCAACACCACCTGACAGATGCCTTTTGTATATTATAAATAGACATTTTTTTCCCCTAAGGCCATATTTGTTGATTGTATCTAGACTGACTTTTCTTTACTCAAAGGCGGCAGTATGAAACATTAAAGTGCAAGAGATTGTTTTACTCAAAAAAGCATACATAACATGCAAGACTAAGGATATTGTTGCTAGCAGTTTATATTACATTCATCACACGTTTATTAAAAACCCACAGACTGTTTAGTCAGCACTTTTTTTTCAAAACACTTTCCTGTTCTATTTCTGAAGACATAAGATTTCTTTAAATATTTAAAGGCTCCCTTTTCAGAAATAACTGAATTGACTTCTTGTATAGCAGATGCAAAGAAAATGGATGAAACACTAGTTATACCACCGAGAATTAGACATACTAGCAGAATAGACATTCAGGTCAAAATAAACATAAAATTGAAGTCTACAAAATGATCGTAGGCAATGTCAAATTTATATTTATTAAACTAATTCAAAGACAACCATTTTTAGAAGTTTTTTCAGCAGTAGAAATGATTTGTTCAGGCTGTTGTGTAGCTGCACTGTACATTTAATATAAATTATACCGATAAACAACATTGGGCTAAACTATACAAGCCCAGTCTGGATTTCAGAAGTGATTTTTTTTGGTATTAAGTCTAATGATTTCCTTGAAATGTATAATTCACTATGGCTATTTCTGATTATCCTCTTGTGTATATGTTCAAGAAAATAGTACCCAGAGGCTTGAATGTTTACCAAATAAATACTAGTTACCTTAATCTTTGTTCAAGACACATAAGAAAGAGACTCTGCATTATCAGGGCATTCTATCATTCTTTTCTCTGCAAGACTACATAAGGCAAGTCAAGAAACCAAGGACTCAAAAAGCCTCCTTGTTTCTACACCAACAGTTGGACACAATAAAACATACAGTATGCAGGGGCGTTGGTATTTGGTCTTTGGAGGAGTTCTTGCCAGTGATTATGGTGTGTTGATTAGGAGCCTGAACTGGCACAGATTTGCGGTGTAGCAGATGGAAAGTAGAGGAAATAATATGGGAATTCTGCAGAGTGAATGAGAACATGAGAAGGAACTTTATGGGCAAAGATGCAAAACCATGCTCTGAAGTGTTCCTAGCCTCTGTTTGCCAGAAGCTGGGAATGGGTGACAGGGGATGGATCACTTGATGATTACCTGTTCTGTTCATTCCCTCTGAAGCACCTGGCATTGGCCACTGTCAGAAGACAGGATACTGAGCTAGAAGTCTGATCCAGTATGGCTGTTCTTATGAATTGACTAAAATTCACCTACTATATTGACATAAGGAAGTGGTTTCAGATTTCTTGCACACTCACACTTTGTGGCTGCATTGGCTTTGACTGCAAAAAATTCTTGTTGGGTCTTTAAAGGTGGGATTGGGCAAACTAGGGTGACCAGACGTCCCAATAAAATCGGGATTGTCCTGATTTTTAGGTCTTTGTCCCACGTCCTGACCGATGTACAGTCGGGAAGCCATTTGTCCCGATATTGCGACTTTGGCTGCTCCGGCTTTTTTTTTTTTTTAATTTTGGTTTTTTTTGCTTCCCCCATGTGTCATGATATTTTCTTCGTTTCATCTGGTCACCCTAGGGCAAACAGATATGGGGCCAAAACCTACAAGATGAGCTCAGTAGGAGCTGAGGACTCAGTAACAACATACAGGATAGAGTCAAGATCATGCACGAAAAAGCATGTGTTGCTTTAAATGGAGGGGAAAGGAAATAAAAGCAGGTCATATGAGAACAGCAGCACTTTGTATAAAGAGTCATATTTTAAATGAACAGCTCAGCCTTGTTGGCACATTTTTAGCTTGCAACATTAAAAATTACATGTATACTGAGTAGTGGTATGTTCTCTTTCAGGAGTCAAATGCTGAACATTGAGCTGGGTGAGCTCAGAAAAGAAAAGATCCTACAACCACAAAGGTCATTTTTGTTCATTGCTTTCTTGTGGCTATACAGAATCAGAGTTGTATGAAGGGAATAGGGGAACTGACTGGAGAAAAGCATAATAATGCCACCTTCCTTGGGCTTCCACCAAAGAACTGAAAATATCTACTTTGACAGGGTGGTCCATATGTCCACAGGAAATGTAAATGTAGTAATTTTATTGTTAATTCAGTTGGGATTAAATTTCTAAAGTGGACTTCACTTTATCTGTGCTCTGAGTTAGTCCTCTCATTCATATGCTACATTTAAAGATTTTTTTTTTTTAAAAAATCATGTTGAACTCTTCCTTTCATCACTAACTCTTCCTGGATGGAAATGTATCTGGAAGCAGATGCAGGGGATTTTCTTCAGAATTTTTGTGCAGGTGTGCAAGGTTTGGCAAGTCATACATCCCACCTGATGGGCAGAGATTCCATTGGTAGCCCAATACCTGCCCTAATTACAGGTCTCCAATAGCCCATGCTTACAGACGTGCCCGAAGTTTCTTATCCTGCGGAGCCCACCTCTACTCTAAATTCCAAGTGATAGTTCAGAAATCAGTATGCGCAGCTATACATATAGCAATGCAGGGTGGGATCTACCATCCTGTGATAAGAGGCAGTGTTTTGCTGGCACGAAACAATTTTAGCTTATAGCTTTCTCTGGGGGTCCATCAGGAAGTTCCTCGAGATTACAGTAAGCCCAGTAAACAAAACAGAAATAGTCAGTTTGTTCTTTGTGTAAAGTGGATCCATGCTGACAACGTTCCTTACATTTTAGGCCCAATGTAGGGGAAGAAAGAAGCATAAAAGAATAGTAAAGTATAATACAAAAGGTTGTCTCATGGAAAGAGATACTATGATTATGGGCACAATAGAAGTATCTAATAATTATATAATAATAATAAGATAATTATTTTACACTCAAACTTAATTATTTGGGTGCTCCTTAATAGGTTTAAGCTAAATTTTCCAGAAGTGCCTAAATCCAGTTGACAAAAATATATAAACACTTCTGGAAATTTTAGCCTAATGCCTTTCCATCATTTGGTTGTTGTTACGAACAGAACGCCTGAATTTAACACCACATAATACTCAGCTGATGTGAATCAAACAATGATGTGATCAGTAAAGAATCAGGGAAAAGATTCGGAGAAGACCTTCATTATGTAGCCAGTGCAAAGTTAAAATGTTCAGACTAAATCTGTTTCAGAGCAAACGCTTTTTAAACTACGTATTCCTAGTTAACTGTTAGACTCAGAAGAAAGCAATCTTTTTGAGATCCTATGAGAATAAGACATCTGCCTACCAGACAGCTCCAGCTAAATTGTAAATGTTTGGAGAGTTTAGAATTCAATGTATCTGGTTAGTGCTCTGTGTCTTGTTTTATGTGCAATGCTTGTGATGTATTCCAGCTTCAATTTGGATAATGTACAAACTGTGGATCTATTTCCAAAAGTCAGTTCTCCATAGGACCACACACAATGTGTGTCTCCTATATAGCAGCCTGTATCTGAACACAAAATGGCAGCTGACTATGCAAAAGGTCTTTTCTTTCTGTTTATAAGTGCACTGCAGGTATGCACAAAAAATCCCCAACTCATAATAGATACAAATTACATATACTACAATAATATTTTGCTCTTTGTTATGCAAAACCTAAATATGATTTTTAAAGAACTATTTGCTTCTGATCAATTATTGGTAATGCTAATTTCATAGATCCTGATCCTTCCACACTTCTGTGTGTGCGCGCGTGTGAGAGAGTGTGTGTGCGTGTGTGCGTGCATTAAATAAAGACTTTCAGACACTTTTCAAGAATCAAAGCATTAGTAACTTCATCAGAAGGAGAGAATGGAATTTATTGCTATCATTGGGCATAGTACAAGAAAGATCATTTGCAGAATACACAGTATAGCCATACGACTAATCAATTAAGACTTTCCTCAGTGGTTTTATAATTTGATTGGATCTAATTTAATCCAGATTCAGAATTTTTTATACTCATTGAATCACAAGAGAATAACAATCTTTGAAATCTATGGGATACAGGAGTAGGCTGGTAGTGCCCCTAAAATTATTTGTAAGGTTGCAATATTCCAACTACGTTAAATAAATTACTGTCAGAATTAAAATTTAACCACGTCATTAGTGAAAACAGAATTTTACTTATTTCCATAGAAAAGATGCATTGTAGAAACTGAAAGGACACACTCCTTGGACTTATTAAAATAAATGTAACACATTATAATTAAAATGGATGCTAAATTGTAATAATTACCTAGAAACACTGAACAGATGAGCACAGGGAAATGACACACACATCAAAGCACCAGAGAAGGAAATGAGAATAAATACTCCCTCTAGTAAATGTTGCATCTCTACATAAGTAGTGTGATGTCAGTGCAGTCTAATAGTGTAGCTGATGTAATTAAACACCACAATACAGGTTTATTATATAACCAAATGGAAGGCTGTAGGCAGGCTGGAACAGCACTAAAAGAAGATTCAATTAAGTTTGCAGAAGATCTAATTATAATCCTATCAGTGTAACTACTACAGAAAATTGTAGCCACATAAATGTAGCCAGAGAAGGAGCTTGGGAATTGTCTAAGAGAAGTGCCAACTGCAGGGCTAGCTCACCTACACGGTCACTCAAGGCCTACTGTTTTGAGGTCTGCTGAGTTGAATACCTCCACTGTAACCATATATACCCAGCAAAGCACACTGATGACAAAGGGCTCTCTTTCCATCACCCTGACTACATCCTGCTTCTTTTCACATAGCACCAAAGATGGAATTCCAACATCGGCTCCCCGGCTGGCAGGAGCCATTTGCTGTAGGCCAGCCTGCCAATATGCCCCAGCAGTCTTAGCATTGAATAGGACTGAAAAGTGCAAATGCAAAGGAGAGTAACATTCCAGGATTCAGACAATCCTGCCTGCCTGCCTGCCTGTGTTTGCCCACACTATTTAAAACAGATTTCTTCTTCCTGAGTCTTTTCTATTACAATTTGCCAAGTGCCTCTGTGTTTGATCTGTGGTTTATTTATACCCTCGTCCCCTTTCTTTATGCAATGATACGATTAGACACATCTGAAAAATTCAGTTGTCTTATTCTCCCTCCTTTCATGTCTATCCCAATTCAATCCTCTTTCAGTTTTCCTCTCCTCTCCAGCAATTCCTTAGTAGTATAAATCATCTGTCTCTGATCTCGATAGATTTTATTGCGTCACAACATCATCTTTGATTCTCCAACAGGTTCTTTACATCAGTTTTCTAAGGTATGAAGTAGCAATGCCTACCTACATACTTTCCAAATCTTGTTTAATGTCATACAGTGCAGTTGCAGCACTGATAAAAAGCGGATTAAGAGAAAGTCATTACTGTTTGACTGGTGCTTTAAATTGTTACTTTTAGGCAGGGTTTCAGCTGTCTATCAGAGAAGTATGTTCTTACACTATACTCAGTTATGAGTAAAAATAATTCTGAAACATACAACAAAAGAGTGCTTCATACCATTGCTAGTCTTTTCAGAATAAAATAGAAAAAAACTAAACTAAAAGAATAAAATATTAAAGATCTGATTGAGTCATAAAAATCAGAGATGGGAAAAGTCAATTAGATTTACTTACCCACTTCCCATGATTTTTCCTCAAGAATATTTTCTGTCTGTCTGAAGTAGATAAGACCAAACTACTCTGTAAATGGTAAAGCATTCTATTATTACATATTATTCTTAAAACATTAAGTAATAACTATTGAAAATTGCGATATAGTATTTTCAATTTAAACTGGAAGTCAGGAACTTCAGAATTCAGTCTGGATCCAATGCTCTTGCAGCCAATAGGAGACTTTTCACTGACTCCACTGAGAATTGGATCAGACCTATAAAACTTAGGCCCCAATCCTGCAAAGACCTACTTGTGAATGGGACTGCTCAGGTGTGTGAATAAATGTGCACCAAGTGGGGTCTTGAACGGCATCTCTTTTTTTTGCCAATTTGTCAGAGGTCTCCAAGGCCCAAGTTCAAAGATTTTGCTGTTTCTAGAAAGATCATCATAAATAAAGGATCTTTAAAGCCTGATTTGGTCAGACATTAATTCATTAGGTCTTCAGGGATTTGGGTAGAATTCTCTGAGCTGAATTGAATTAGATCTTAGATGGTCACACATTCCATGGCTGTTGCTTCAATTGTACTTTTTAAAATGCTCCTTCAATATACAGTGATTAAAACTTCTTTGTCAATACCTTTACAACCACAGTAATGTTCTGTGAATATCATTTAAAATGGTTCATATTTCAGGTATCCATTTCCACCCTCTTCTTTATACAGTGACTAAGACACAGCCCACGTGAGGGTTCATTTTAAGGGAGAGTAAGAGAGAGAAACTGCTTTGATAATCACCTCAAAAATTATGGTGTACTGCTATATATACAAGCAAATTTGTTAATTGTGGAAGAGGTTTGTTATTTGGGAGAGGGGAAAGTAATGATATTTGTAATGTCTCAAATCTTTAGGCTATTATTCTGCTAAAAAACTCCAAGCTATTAAGAGAAAGCAATGCTTTTGTAGTGGCTCCATGCTGCACCTTCACCACACGGAGATTATCTTCCATGCAATAACATTATGAACTTAAAGCCCATTAAAAGCATCTCTGTAAGATCATAGGAAATCCTAAGCTTTTAAGAAGAGCTAGAGTGGGAAGGATGTCATGTAATTTTATTTGACATCTTAAGGACAGTTACTTTCCTATTAAAACAAACAACAGCATGATGCTTAATCAGATGCTTTATGTATTAACTGCCTACGTTTTCAAGCGTGGAACTTGCATTTGGCTGGGTAACCTGTCTAGACTTTAATGGGAACAGTATAGACATTGATGGGAACAACGCCAAAATACTCTTTGTACACTTAGGAGTTAAGTGTTTGTGATTGTGAAATAGCATGTGGTAAAAGGTGCAATTAAGTTTAAATTATTTACCATTAATTTTACTTCGGTATGGCACCCACCATTCAGTGAGTGTGCATAAAAGACTGAAGTTTGCTGTGGGTGGTCTTGAAAGTGGCTTTATAGATAGACTGAGAAGAATGGCCATGCTTCTATGTAGGAGCTTTAAAGACAAACTCATTAAGAGAAGTAGGACAGCTGTAAACAGACAGGCTAGCACAAGCATTAGCAAAGGCTGTTCAGCAACTTGAACTCCTCATTTCAAATCCCTACTATATTAAGAGTTCCATGTGCAGGGGCCAGGTTTGCCCATCGGCCACAGGAGTGGGTTTTGATCACAGACGGCAAACCTGCGCCGTTGTGAAATAGGATTTCTTTTTGCAGTCAGGCTTCTGGTTTTGGCTCAACTCTGATATGACGGTCCCCTCGCCTCCTCTTAGTTTTTTGATATGGCAAACTAAGGTGTGTTGGATTTTTCAGCGGAAGCCTGGCAAGGTGTTTATTGTGTGAATTTTACATAATGTGACTCCTAGCATGTGTGCATGGGTCTTTATGTGCATTTTACCACAGATGACCAGCAAGCGTAGCAAAATGGAAACAACAGGGGATGAGAGTCAGTCCATTTGATAAGTATTAGAACTACTATTGGGCTCTAGTGTGGGGATAGGAGCCTGAGGGGACATACACAGAAAGTAGAAGCAAGATGCAGAATTTGCATTGTACAGTATATTTTAAAAAAATAAAAATAAAGCTGCCCTTGAGGAGAATACTGGGCACTAACACCACTAGGACAAATCCTTTAACTCAGGCTACGCTCCCACAGAGGCAAATTTTTTGTCTGAAAATAAAATCAGAGTACAAACTGTTTAAGGACTTTAGGACTCGATACATTGTTAGATGGTGTGCGTGCGCAATGACAACAGTAACACACTACTCATTAGGCCCAGGAACATGGTACAGAAGTCAACCAGTTTCATATCAGGAAAGGAAGAGGCCAATATAAAGTTAATTTCTCATTTAAATAATGTGCGTGTCCTTGTATTATAAGGTGATCAAGAATGGCATTTGAAAACCATGGAACTTAACAAGATAGCTCTAGTGAGAGCACGCCTTCTACCTAGGCAGAGACAAGCTTATTAACTGAATTACAAGTCCTCAGTGGACAACTGGCTTGGAAAGTTCAATACAGACAATACTGAGTTCACATTCTGCTAAAGGTAAGACTGCAGAAGTAAGAGCAGAGGGGGAACAGAATTCACTGAAACAACAGGGGAAAAAAGAGGCAGACGCAGTGATAGGAAAGAGAAAAACACCTAATGAAAAAATCCAGTGCATAGGGAACTGGTTTCTGCCAGTTTAGCTTTTGGAGTTTCATTTAACCTCAGCACAGAGCACTGTTTCCTCTTTAGTTAGAGGATATTTCAGGCCTGATCCTGTTTTCACTAATATCACAGAGGTGAGTAAAATATTGTTTTGTCAACCTGAGCATTTAAAAAAAAAAATCATCACAAAATTGGCTTAAAATCCTGAGTTATTAAAAAAAAAATAGATGGTTGGATTCTTTTTATTTGCTTTTTCATGTTTGAGCCTTTAGAGTTTTCCAGCTTTTCTCTGCAACCTTGAGGGTCAAACTTACTTTGTTTACAAATGAAACTTGAGATTCCCACGTTATCACAGGACTCCTGGAGATGGCGCTTTAAGGAAAAAGATAAAGCCTGATAAAATCCAAAGATTTGACAAAAGTTGCAGGGAGCCTGATCCCAAAAGTCCTTAAGCATGTGACTAAGTTTACTCACATGTATATTTCCATTTAGGTCAATAGCACAACTCATCTGAGTAAAGTGCCCATGTACTTAATTTTTTGCACCATTTGGGCCTAAATACCTCGCAGACGTATAAGGCTAGGTCTACATTACATTTGATGTTGGAATAACTTATGTTGCTCAGGGGGGTGAATAAATTACCCTCCCCCCCCAGGAGTGAGTGGCATAAGTTACACAGACATAAGTGCGGGTGTGGTCTGCGCTATGTCAGCAGGAGAGCTTCTCCCGCTGACATAGCTACTGCTGCTGGCAGGGGCAGGAGAAGTTAAGCCAATGGGAGAACTCTTCTCCGTCAGCTTAGAGTGGCTACATTAAAGAGCTTACAGCGGCACAGCTGAGCTGCTGTAAACTCTCTAGTGTAGCCGTGCTGTAAGATAAAGGAAAGAGATATACCTCCTGTTGCAACAGCAGCAGTATCAAGCCCTTTAAAAATAATTTGTCCTTGAAACACGCTATGAGTTTAAACAACTGGACAAGAAACTTCACAGGATCAATAGTTTTGCAAGCTCTGCAAATCAACAAACAGTTGTGCATTTAGCCTGTGGTTTTGCAAAGTTTGCCTTCACACATCCTTGCTTAAGTGATTTTTTTTAAAATCAATAACCTATATTTAACTATTATGTTAAATGATATCTAACATTCTGTCTATTTTACATGTCAGTAAAAAACTTTGAAATGGATTGCAAATCAAAAGAAATTTAATATATTAGTAGAATGGCTGCATCTATTTTTATACAATAGCACATATACTGTAGCACTTTTAATGCCGTATTTTATTAAATGTTCTTTATACAAGCTATTTTTAATTTAGAATTAAGCTTTCTATTGAATACATTTTATTATAAACAGTGAAAATGGAAAGCTTCAGAAACTTAAAGACTGTGAAAGCCCTTTGTAACATGTAGACATCAGACATACTGGGTTGGGGAAAAAATCCCTTTCTAAATATTCTGACAGTTATGCAGGGTTACACAGTGGAAGTACTTTAATGATTGTTTATAATTCTTCCACAGTTCCCAGAATTGCACTGACTGTTATGCTAGCTGGAGTGCTAGCTGAATTTAAAATAACTCTTTGCTCTTCTAGGGTTCAATCTGCAAGAAGCTGAGCACTCTACATGTATGCACATGCTTAAAATTAAGCATGTACATGAGACATTTGCTAGATTGGCAGGATTATGTCAGTAAGCAACTTTCACATATGCATATATACCAAAGCACTTTAGAAGACGAAGGTAAGTATCATTGTCTGAATTTTACAGATGGAAAAATGGAGATCTAAATGATTTGCCGAAGATCACACAACAGGTCAATGGCAGAGCCAGAAACAGAACTGAAATCTCTTGAGTTCCAGTCCAGTGGCCTATCCACAGGACCATGCTTTAGTTTATCATTTGAATGAAAAAAACCTTTCAGTAAGGTCATCTTTGACTGTCCCCTGCTCCCTACACTTCAGGAATGCGACCAAATCTTGCAACTTCTCTACACCATATTGAAAATTGTCTTTGTTTTTGCCTTATCCGTGCCCAGATGGTCTCTCTCCATAACTACATTAACCCGTTCCTCTCCAGTACCCCTGATTGCTTTCCTTTGGTCCCTCCAAAATGCAGCTAAAATGATCTCTTCTCTATCATTCAGATCACATCACTCCCCCCCCACCCTTGAATCCTGGGCTCCTCCTTGCTTCCCAGATCACATTTGCACTTCTCATCCTTGCCTTCAAAGCCTGGCAGAACTGCTCCAGATTCCATCCATACCTCGCTTCTGACAACATCCCTGCTTATGCCCTTCTCATCCCATTCATCTCTCACATCCCCCTTTGTGCCTCCTTTCCATACTACTCCTAGGCACGGAACGATCTTCTGATCTCAGTACAGCCAGGCCCCAACCTCTCGTCATTTGAGTCTCTCCTAAAAGACTTGTTGGCTTGATGCCTCATGGAAGAAACAAACACTTTCCCAACACTAGCTTCATATCAGAAAAAAAGACCGTGACAATCAGAATAACCAGGGTATCTTGTCTTCTCTGTGTCTTTTCAGCCGTAAACTTCCTGGGGTCGAGAATGTCCTCATGGGTCTCCAACACTGTGCCAGCACATTTTTGTTGCTTACCCTACATAATAGCTTACGAGCGCTCAGATTTTAATGTGACATAGAGCAATATGATTTTGGTGATTAATGTTACAAAATAATTAACTATTTCTGCTACAAACCTTTGAATCTAATCATGCTCCTTTCTTTACTTGATGTAAGCGGACTGTTGCCCCCTTACTAACATTCAGTGGGGGTGTTTTGGTTGGCTAGCTCCCAGTATTAAAAAGGGGGAAGGGTCGATGAGGAATCAGGACCCTGAGACTGACAGCCCCCAGGAACAATGGGGAGAGGCCAATGCTCCAGGTCATTCTGAATGACAGGGCGGGCAGGCTAATCAGAGAGTCAGGAGGCCAGAGAGGTGCCGCCCTCTGTGTGAGCTGGATTTGCCTGGGTCAGACAGAGTGGGGCCGAGGTCAGGGGAAAGCAGGGGCCCAAGCTAAGCTGGGGAGCAGAGCTGTGCCAGATCCAGAGGGACCAGAAAGGCAGTCCAGGGAGAGCAGCCCCAAAGCCAGAGGCACAGCTCAGAGAGAGCAGACTTGCCCTGGCAGGAGAGCTGCAGCAACCAGAGCCAGAGGGGCCAAAGAAGCAGCTCAGGGAGCTGGAGGCAGAGCAGCAGCAGTGCTGAGACAGAGTGGTGCAGCTGGGGCTGGAGCAGTCCAGAGCTGGGGAGACCGAGGGGGACCCTGGGCAGCAAGCCCAGCACAGGGAGACTCCTCAGCCAAGAGGCTCTGCAGGCCAGGCTTGGATCGTAACCCCGACAGGGCGGGGACAACACTGGGAAGAAGGGTCCTGCCACTTAGAGCCTGAGAGCGTGTGGCCACCACCAGAGCAAGCGTCCAACCCACAGCATCCCTGCAGCACAGCCAGGGCCTGAGAGGGAGGCCTGGGACTTATAAGGAACAGACTGTGAACTGCCCTGACGTTCCAGGGACACTGTTTGAAGTTCCCTGCCACAGGGCGGGTTGATGTGTTTCCTTTAACCTTTCCCATTTTTCCTTATTCTTTTTAAAATTAATTGTTGATGAATAACTTGCATTTGCTTTAACTTGTATGTAATGGTCAGTGGGTCAGAGAAGTGCTCAGTGTAGAGAGCTTACCCCGGAGTGGGGACACCCTAGCCCCTGTCCTAGGTGACCACAGCAGGGTTGGGGGTCGAGCCCCCCAGGAATCCTGGGCCCAGCCTTGTTGGGATTACAAGGACTCTGCCAGACAGGAGAGTGGAAGGGGAGTCTTCAAGGGCAGGGAGGCCACTGGGTAAAGGAAGTGGGAGCAAGGACTCAGATCCTTTCGCTAGCCCACTTCACCGGGGCAGTACAGAAGCCAGGAAAGTTCCCCACAGTAGCGGGACTATTCCCCCGCTTACATTGATATTGCATATTTGTAGAGATTGTCAAACTTGCATTTTACTTAAGAGGGCGAAGCTTTATCATTTGAGATTTCTGCCCTCCCCTTGAGAATGTGGGCTGTGTTCAGTTGGAGTGGAGAAATACAAATGTGAGCTGAAATCCACTGCTCCGCATAAATTCAGATCCCATGGCTCCTTATCCATAGCAGCCCTCTGTTGTGATAACCCAGTGCAACCGTACACATACTGAATTGCTCTACCAAAACACTCAGAACCTGGCAGGATCTGTCCCTTGCATAGTGAAGGCAAAAAGGTCACCATTATTACTGCCTTAAGATAGCAGTAAAAATTCTTCATTTGAAACAGAAAATACATCTTTAGCCCTGGGCTTTTGTGGGTAAATAAACTTGAGACCCACTATGGTATTAACTGGTCTTTTTAGTAATACCTCTAGCGTAATTTTATGTCTGGCACTCAGACTTCCTGTCGAAAGAGATGTTATAAAGTAAAAAAAAAAAAAGACAGTAAAAACAATATTGATTAAATTGCAGGAGCAGTGAACTGTGAAACAGATATATTTTCCCATAGGTTTTTGTTACCGACTAACTATAGAGCCATTAGCGTGAATGTGCTTTTCCTAATGGTTTAGCAGAACAGATATCTGAATGACAATGTTCTTCCACCAGGTTTATACTGCCCTATAAGTGCATTGAATGAAGCAATTTTACTAGACTTCACAGAACAGAAGTCTCATTAATTTGGGAGCCTCAAAAAGTTCCTTCTACATTACCAATTCCTTTTCCAAAATAAATCAATTTTTTTAATCAGAAAATTCTATTTTAAACATTTTTCAATTTTTTTTAAGTTGTGAAAGTAATTTAATAAGAAATTGTGTGGCTTTGACTGTACACTCATTCTTTCCTATGGGTTTTAATCAGTGATAGAGCAATAAAATAGGACCAATATAAACTTACAGTAGGCTTCTGCATTTTTTCATGTTCTGTATGTGCCATTTATGAGCACATTTTGTTTTGTGTTTAGTTGACAATAGCGTAACAGCAGCTCTAGAATGGAAGCATGCCTGGGCTTAAATAGAGGCTCTTTAAATGTGGAAAGCAGATTAAAACTTCAGTAAACATTATAAAGAACCAAAGAAAGCTTGGAGACAGGAACTGTAAATGTCCAGGCAAAACAAAAACGATATAGCACTGAAAGGGAATAAAAAGATCTTTTTCAACATGGAAATTTGTTAGTGCACAAAAAATCCCTCCCATTCGGGTTGCACAAGAACTCCCACTCAGCATACCCACACATGGAGGGAGAACAAAAAACAAATAACTGAGCTATAAATTGAGATAATAGAAATTTGAGGTGGTGGGGAATCCACACACTGAGCAATGACACACCTAGCAGAATTTGCTGTAACCTCCAGAATGATCTAGGGCCCAATCCTGCAAATGCTTATGCACGCATATAAATTTATACATGTGAATAATCCAGAGTGCGGGACTTCCCCACTAAGACTTCGCTGCACTCCACCCACACAGAGCCCAAATATTCAGAGAGAGAGGGTAACGGTTTAACGGCAGACTGGCACTGCTGTTCGTGATACCAGAGACCTATTATTATACTTAATGAATTTATGCTCCGTTTACATCCATAGATCTCAATATGCTTTACAAAGGTAGAGAAGTACCATTGTCCCCCACTTTACAGATAAGGAAACTGAGACACAAAGAGATGACACGAATTTCCCAACATCACTCAATGAGTTACTGCCAGAGTCAAGAGGAGAAGTTAGGTCCCCTGAGCTGATCAGCTAGTGCACCACACTGTCTGCAGGTTCCATTAACATGCTTATTTACCATATTCTGGTGCTCTATTCACTTGAAAGGGCACAGCATTAGGATACAGCTGCAAGTATTAAAGTCACTGTCAATAAGAAATACAGGGAAGCCTGACAGACAGAAGAAAAGAGAGAGTCTGCCACTACACAGTGCTGTACTTGTGTGGGTTAGCTTGTGGAATTTGATAGGTTTTTCTTAGTCCAGTAGGAGTAGTTCAATTTAATTAGCCAATAAATATTGCTGAGTGACCCTACTTGTTTCTTGTCTTATGATCTCTGACATTAAATTTTAAGAGTAGAGGAAAGTAAAATAAAAATTAAAACTGTCCATAGAAACTCTGCAGATTCGGGGGAGTGGGGAAATCTCTAACTTTTACAGAATTCCCATCACCTTATTGTCTCAGCCAATAAAGCATTGATCCTGGGGGACAACATGACTTTTAATATCATCAGAATATTATTCACAATTTGTCTATGTTCTTCTGTTTATTTTTTAACCCAGAGTATTTGATAGCTCACACAGGGAAAGGGATTTTTTTCCCTACTAGAACTCACAAAATGTATCTCTGCCCTTCTTCTTTATTTGTATAAGCTTGTTTGTTAGAGATTTTATTGCAGGACAAAATAAAACATTTTTGTTAAAAAACAAACAAACACAGATTAAGCTGTTCTGTAACTGCCATAAAACCATTGTTAGGTGCCAGACGGCAATATCAAAGGGGCCATTCAGGATACAGTCAAGTCTAGATTGTTAGCACACAATTCTTTTGATTAAAATGGAAAAAAGGGGAAAAAAAAGATGTTTCCTTCAGTTTTAAAATGTGCTTCATGCAGAGAACAGTGTAGTCATGACACATAATATTCTGCTTTATATCTGGATAATGCCTTTCTTGCCACAGTGCTTCATAAGTGATTCCCACACATCAGAGAACCGCAGTCACCTCTACGGTGGAGGCCACCAACCAAGTGAACAAGTGAAATACAACATGCTACTCATCAGTCACAGGGTACTGGGGCAAACTCTTAGAAAAACTGGACCATTAATAGCAATTCAGAATAAAGGGCCTTATGTTTTAAAGTTCTTATCCAAAATATCTTATGATGACATGATAGCTGTGGAATGGAAGCTTTTTTCAGTAGCTTTGAATTTAGATTTTTCCCCCTTCAGGTTGCCTTTCAGACCATTTTGGAAAGGAAAGGATTTTGCATGTCCAAACATCTGCATATAGCAGGCAGTATGAAATACATAAAGAATGTCCTGAACACAAATGCAATAGGGCATCCCTCAACCAAAGTCCAAAGCAAAAGGTATAGAGTATGAATCTCGTTTCAGCTAAGTACCTGACTGGAAGGAGAATCCTCTCCCCTACCTAATCATCTTCCTAGAGATCCTACTCTTTGATTTAGCTTTCCCATAACAATCCACCTAATCACAGCAGTATCCCTATACCTGCAAAAAATAAACCCCAATCATCACTAAACTTGTTCCGAGTGGCAAGGCTGAGAGCGTCAGATACTTATGTGTTTATTTCATATGAAAAGAGTTGAGGCACCACAATGATGGGTGCTCTATCAATTGAGACCTCTCCTTGACTCTCAAAGTCAGTTCTTAGTAGACTAGGGAGCATAGTTAGCTTACATTTATAACATCTTCCACCTCAAAAGGCTGCCAACGTTCTTGGCATACTTTGGACAGATCCTTCACAGTACTGAGCACTCAGTGGGAATTGAGAGCTCTCTGGACCTTGGAGAATCAGACCTATTCACTGATACTCAGACTACACATGGGGTTCACTTTATTTACCACTGAAATGAAATCCTCCACGAGGAGAAGAAATACAAAAATGGCACCCGTAGTTTTTCTTTTTATTCTCCAACCTCAAATGGAGAAACAGACATTTAGAAAAAATACTATTTGCTAGTGATTAGCATATGTTTCCTGATAATCTCCATTGCCCACTCCACTCACTCAAGGTATGAAACCAACTAGGAAAACTTTCAAATCTCCAGGTTCAATATTCAAGCTGCTACATAATTTGAAATGTTTTTCTTATATGGCTGACACTCAAATAGGAAAATTTATGACTGTACAAAGGAAAAAAATACAATTCTGAAAGCCCACAAGTGACAAGGCGGCTAAGAAACCCAATGAGTACAAAAAGAAAAATGATCAACAACCCTCAGACCAATGAAATTAGGCTCAGCTGGCTTTTTATATATGATTTTTGAAAGCACAACTAGAAAGTCAAATCCAATATATTACAGGAATATATGATTGTATAATATGAGATACAGAAAATTACAAGACTGAAATTTTATAATTCCCTTAATGCTTTGTCTCTCACAAGTTATGGGTCAGTCTATGACTCAAGACATTGGTATATGTTCTCTTTTCGTTATAGTGGTGCATTTGCTCTGCTGGAGTTGGAAGTGCTGACACAAACTATTCTACAGTTCATAATTTGGTCATAAAAAATTTGCTCCAGGCTGAAACTTGGCATGCAAGGGCTCAATCTTGAAAAAAAGATTTATTTTATTTTATTGTTTGGATTTTTTAAAAAATAGGTTTCTTTGAAGTTTAGGAATGCACGAACAAAAATCGTTACTGGAATGAGCTGATCTAAATAGATATTACACACAAAACTCTATGTTAGAAGAACATTAAGGTTGAAATGTCAATCACTCAAAATTTAGGAAATGCCCATGCAACCTTAATTTAGCTCCCTGGTGTGTATGCATTGTGATACACTATTTAACTACAGGATAGCACACTAATGTTTCCAGAGGGTGCTGTACCTCATTCAGTGCAAGCCTCTACAAAACATGTATGAACTGTGATTTCCTCCCTCCCGCCCCTCAGGGGCTTATAATTTGGCCAGATTTGGGTGGATTTTCTTGGAAATGTTGAAAGGTACATCCCTGACACAAGGGAAGCCCCTGTGCAGAGTTTCAAGTTCCTGCACGCAGTGCCTAGAGGGGAAGAAAATTCTCAGTGAAATGGATGTAAGCACTAACATGGGCAAAACAATGTACTTTTCCCTTAACTTCCTTCTGCACAATGGCTGAACCATTTTAGCTAAAACTTGCAAACCAAGGCAGACACCCAGCATAGAAAATTTGAGCCTGAACTCTTCACGTAGGGGACAGTCACAATGAATGGAAAACAGTGTTTTATAGCGGACAGTGTTAGGCAATCTTAATATAAGCATTGCTGCCAGGACTACCTATAATACATGGGTATATATGTACAGGCGCACACGCTATTACAAGGCCATTTTAAATTTAAAGTATAAAATTTAACCCAAGCCCATAACATATTAAAATGCTGGAGAGAGTCTGAAATCACAGGAAATCAGAATGAGTTATATTTACAAATTCTTTCATCCCACAGGATCTTGTGGTATCTAAAGCAACGTAGACCCCAATCCTGCAATTGGGTCCACACAGGATAGATGTGAGTGCAGGGACCAGTCGCCTACAAAGACCCATTAGTAGGATTGTTGTAACCCAGACTGCAGGAAACACTGGAATCTCATCATTCACACCTAAAAAGCAACCCATCATTCACAAGTGCACATTCACATGCACAGCATCATTCACATGCACAGCAAGTGACAACACCCTAAATACATTGGAAGCCAGGAAGAATTTAGGGGAATAATTGCCCATGCTGGAATTTGGCCAGGATGCTGGGATCATTACCTCTACTTTTAGGTACTGATTCTGTCTGAGATCTACAAGCATGGGCCCATTCAGTTCACTACAGGGCAGGGATTGCCTGTGTTTCTTTTATACCACTAAGCATATTGTTGATGCTTAAAATGAAATAAAATATTAAATAACAATAACATTATTAATAAAAGTGACAGTTGTGTACATTTTCAGTACTTGCTTTGAATTTATTCTATTGTCATCTCTCTCTACTGTTTATATGGAATTTGTAAGGGATGGTTTAAAAACTGTAATCTCTGTTCATACATACTAGATTTTGCATATACGGTTGTTTGTACCTCAATTTTCAGCGTACCATCACTTGTGCCAAACCCATTTTCATGGGCATATAGAGGGTAAACAGAACGCAGAAAAAAAAGGAGTATAAAAGACTGCACATGCTGAAACTGAAGCTATACTGAGGCCCCTTTGAAAATCTGGCTGTTTATGTCTTTCTTAGATGGACTTCGTTTGTACAGTCCTTGTTCTCAGAAAGCCACAAACTCATTACAAAAGTTAAAATATTATACAATAAATCGTGTTGGTGTGCTGAACTAGTCTGATTTCTCCCATCCAGACCCACAGCAAACGCATTGGAAAAACAGATGTCATCTGTATTTATTTCACACAGGCTTTGTGACTTTGAATAGTTGATTACACATCTGACTGTTTACAATTTAACAAAGCCCCATTCAGTTGCTTTGTTAAAAGGCATGGTTCTTACAAAGAAGAACAAAAAGCCTCCTTCCTATGGAGAAGACTAATTACTCTCTCTCTCTGACATAGGGCTAGTGTCCAAAGTTAAAAGATCTCAGTTTAAATACTTCATGCTGATAAAGAGAAGAAATGAAACACAGATAAGCTCTGGAAAAGCATTCCATCACATTCAGGTAAACCAATAACAAAGAATACATTCCATAATTGGTATCAAAATAAAAATGGATTATCCAGGTTTCAGTTTTTCATCATATAGATGAGGAAAGCCCTTTAGTGGGCTGGTAACCTGGTACTCTCTCTCTCTCTCTCTCTTTTTTTTTTTAAATAGACAGTCTACCTCAATATCAGGGCTACACAGAAGGATTTGTAAGACCTGTATATATGATACATGGTCACATAAAATACTTATAATGAAGTCAGCATCAAGCTCTTCTAGAAATTAGGGCCAGACTCTGCTGCCACTGAAGTAAATGGAAAAATTCTCAGTTCCTTCAGTCAGGGAAAGAATCAGGATCTTAGCTGTTTTCTTTTCTTACTGTAGTTGCCATCTTCTCATGAGGCCTCAATGTAGGGCTTCTTGAGGGACATACCAACTATAATTTCTGATTTCAGAGTAACAGCCATGTTAGTCTGTATTCGCAAAAAGAAAAGGAGTACTTGTGGCACCTTAGCCCTGGTCTACACTAGGACTTTAGGTCGAATTTAGCAGCGTTAAATCGATGTAAACCTGCACCCGTCCACACGATGAAGCCCTTTATTTCAACTTAAAGGGCTCTTAAAATCGATTTCCTTACTCCACCCCTGATAAGTGGATTAGCACTTAAATCGGCCTTGCCGGGTCGAATTTGGGGTACTGTGGACACAATTTGACGGTATTGGCCTCCGGGAGCTACCCCAGAGTGCTCCATTGTGACTGCTCTGGACAGCACTGTCAACTCAGATGCACTGGCCAGGTAGACAGGAAAAGAACTGCGAACTTTTTAATCTCATTTCCTGTTTGGCCAGCGTGGCAAGCTGCAGGTGACCATGCAGAGCTCATCAGCAGAGGTGACCATGATGGAGTCCCAGAATTGCAAAAGAGCTCCAGCATGGACCGAACGGGAGGTACGGGATCTGATTGCTGTTTGGGGAGAGGAATCTGTGCTATCAGAACTCCGTTCCAGTTTTCGAAATGCCAAAACCTTTGTCAAAATCTCCCAGGGCATGAAGGACAGAGGCCATAACAGGGACCCGAAGCAGTGCGGTGTGAAACTTAAGGAGCCGAGGCAAGCCTACCAGAAAACCAGAGAGGCGAACGGGCGCTCCGGGTCAGAGCCCCAAACATGCCACTTCTATGATGAGCTGCATGCCATTTTAGGGGGTTCAGCCACCACTACCCCAGCCGTGTTGTTTGACTCCTTCAATGGAGATGGAGGCAACACGGAAGCAGGTTTTGGGGACGAAGAAGATGATGATGATGATGAGGTTGTAGATAGCTCACAGCAAGCAAGCGGAGAAACTGGTTTTCCCGACAGCCAGGAACTGTTTCTCACCCTGGACCTGGAGCCAGTACCCCCCGAACCCACCCAAGGCTGCTTCCTGGACCCGGCAGGTGGAGAAGGGACCTCCGGTGAGTGTACCTTTTAAAATACTATACATGGTTTAAAAGCAAGCATGTGAAAGGATTACTTTGCCCTGGCATTCACGACTCTCCTGGATGTACTCCCAAAGCCTTTGCAAAAGGTTTCTGGGGAGGGCAGCCTTATTGCACCCTCCATGGTAGGACACTTTACCACTCCAGGCCAGTAACACGTACTCGGGAATCACTGTACAACAAAGCATTGCAGTGTATGTTTGCTGGCGTTCAAACAACATCCGTTCTTTATCTCTCTGTGTTATCCTCAGGAGAGTGAGATATCATTCATGATCACCTGGTTGAAATAGGGTGCTTTTCTTCAGGGGACACTCAGAGGAGCCCGTTCCTGCTGGGCTGTTTGCCTGTGGCTGAACAGAAATGTTCCCCGCTGTTAGCCATGGGGAGGGGGGAGGGTTGAGGGGGTAGCCACGCGGTGGGGGGAGGCAAAATGCGACCTTGTAACGAAAGCACATGTGCTATGTATGTAATGTTAACAGCAAGGTTTACCCTGAAAGAGTGTAGCCACTGTTTTATAAAATGTGTCTTTTTAAATACCTCTGTCCCTTTTTTTTCTCCACCAGTGGCATGTGTTTCAATGATCACAGGATCTTCTCCTTCCCAGAGGCTAGTGAAGATTAGAAAGAAAAAAAACCACACTCGTGATGAAATGTTCTCTGAGCTCATGCTGTCCTCCCACACTGACAGAGCACAGACGAATGCGTGGAGGCAAATAATGTCAGAGTGCAGGAAAGCACAAAATGACCGAGAGGAGAGGTGGCAGGCTGAAGAGAGTAAGTGGCGGGCTGAAGACAGGGCTGAAGCTCAAATGTGGCAGCAGTGTGATGAGAGGAGGCAGGATTCAATGCTCAGGCTGCTGGAGGACCAAACCAGTATGCTCCAGTGTATGGTTGAGCTGCAGCAAAGGCAGCTGGAGCACAGACTGCCACTACAGCCCCTGTGTAACCAACCGCCCTCCTCCCCAAGTTCCATAGCCTCCTCAGCCAGACACCCAAGAACGCAGTGTGGGGGCCACCGGCCAACCAGCCACTCCGCCACAGAGGATTGCCCAAAAAAAAAAAGAAGGCTGGCATTCAATAAGTTTTAAAGTTGTAAACTGTTAAAGTGCTGTGTGGCATTTTCCTTCCCTCCTCCACCACCCCTCCTGGGCTACCTTGGTAGTCATCCCCCTATTTGTGTGATGAATGAATAAAGAATGCATGAATGTGAAGCAACAATGACTTTATTGCCTCTGCAAGCAATGATTAAAGAGAGAAGGGGAGGGTGGTTAGCTTGCAGGGAAGTAGAGTGAACCAAGGGGCGGGGGGTTTCATCAAGGAGAAACAAAGAGAACTTTCACAGCGTAGCCTGGCCAGTCATGAAACTGGTTTTCAAAGCTTCTCTGATGCGTACCGCACCCTCCTGTGCTCTTCTAACCGCCCTGGTGTCTGGCTGCACGTAACGAGCAGCCAGGCGATTTGCCTCAACCTCCCACCCTGCCATAAACGTCTCCCCCTGTTAAAGAAAAGTTAGCACATGTGACTATTTTGGTTTGGGGCCCACCATTGTTTAAATGCCAGCACATCATACACCAGGAGGAGTAATCCTTAGATACTGAATTTCTGTGAAAATCCTCCTTCTTGTCTCCAGCTTGCTTTGATTCTCAGTATCTGGTTTTTGTTAGTCTTTAACTCCCTGTCTCTTGGCCTTGATGTGAGGCCTCCCATCCTGATAATAAAAGTTACTGATGCATGGCTTTAGGACCATGCTGTGTAATTAACATACTGGTATAGCACGAGGAATGCACCAAGCAGGGATAGGTGGTAGATAAGACAAGGGTTTGTTTATTGGCTAAGGTTTCCGATGCACGAGGGCAACATGCTTTGCTAAAAAGTATATAACCTTTGTATAATCTGTATTCAGGGTCCCCCCCCGGCTAGCAGGGGGGCACCACGCTCAAGTGTAATAAACTTAGTGTCTTTTGGGAACTCTGTAGTTGTGGACTTTGTTTATGTGCCTCAGCCTAGATTCGAACTGTGCATGACCTACCAGGTGTAATTCGCAGCAGTTGTGTGCGTGTCCTACCAGGTGTAATTCGTAACAGTTTTGGCGACCCAGATGGGACTCTAGGCTTGCCCCAACAAGCGAGACTACACTCCTCCTCTCGGACAGCTCCAGCCGGCACATGGCGAGTTCACCTTTAAGAACTCCGAGGAGGGGGGGGGGTGAGCCGTTGCTTAGGCAATAAGGTGGCACATTTGGTGTCCTTTTAGTAGCCCATTATGGGTTCTGGGCAGAGTGTAAGTAAGGGGACCCCTTTGGCTGAAATTCTCGAGAATTGGGGGAATATTTCTGGTACCCAAGGGTTAGGTTAAAAAAAAAAAAAGCTGTAATCTTGTGCAAGGTTGAGTGGCCAGTACTAACAACTCAAACACCTTTTGACTGGCCACCGGATGGTTCCTTTGCTGAAAAAAAAAATAACAGCGCTTAAAAAAAGGCTAAAAAACAAAGCTCCAGTCCAGATGGATTATTAGTATGTATGGGAAAACTGAGCTTATGCGCATGCGAAAGGACGTCCTCTTTCCTCCTCCTTTTCTTATTCATCTCAGGGATCTCCAGCCCCTATATGTGCTATGCCTGCTTCTGCCCCTCCTCCGGCTTACCCTCGGCTTTCTGACTTATGACCGTCACCTCCTTGCTTGCCAATTAGCCGTGCTTTCTGTCCAAGTGACAAGCCTCATGGGGGGAGGACTTGGGTAGCCTTTGTAAGTAAAAATATTTTAAAAAAAAGACCAGGAAAGCTGGGGGCTAGTTAAGAAGCCCACCTTCCTTGTTAATTTAGTAGTAAAACAAAGCTGGTGCTCATGGAAGGGACAGTTAAAAAAAAAAAAACAGGATCGGGCCCAAGCAGGCAGGCAACAGATAGAGAAATTGAAAAACAGGTTGAAAACTTAAAGGTCAGAGTAAAAAAAAAAAAAAAAAAAGAGTAAATAATTACAGGAATGGAAAACGTAAATCCCGGAATAATACTTGGAATGGTAAAATCTAAGTTAATTGGGTGTTGTTTTGAAAAATAAGCAAGTAATTTAAAAAAAGAAAGTAAGAAATTAACTCTTTAGTTGTTGGAAAGAATTAAGCAGTTGAACTTTGTGAAATACTAAAAAAAAATTCTTTGTTTCTTTGCAGCCATTTTGGAAAAAAATGGGCCCTTTTCCGAAGAAATGCAATTATACAGTGCTACTTAATTAATATCTTATTAGGCTCCAAGGGGCTACAATAGGTGGTGTCTTCCTTTTCAGGTCGCTGTGTGTTTGACAGCAGGAGTTAAAAGTAAAAGGCAATCAAAAGTCTGGTAAAGTTTATTGTGCCCTTTTTAAAGTAAGAATCTTTAACCTCTGGATCCAAAAGCAAGCCGGAAAGCATTTGTTTTAATGTAAATTACCTAACTGATAAGGTAGAGGCCACTAAAACCTGGGCTACCTATAAAACAAATACAAGAAAATATGGGTAATTCCTCTGTTTTGCCTGCAATTAAAGGTATTTGTATAAAAAGGAAATATTTTAAGCAATGACTGACTGCCCAAAAGGGGTAGATCTGTGTTTTTTGTCTTTCAGAAAATCAGAGAAAACTAATGCCAGCTGAAAAGCAATTCAACATCTCATGAATTTACTGGCACAATAGGAATTCTGTTCTGTGTTCTATGTCCTGTCTTGTAGTGTTTGTCTTGTGGCCAGAATTGCTCTGTTTAATTTTTCATAGAACAGTTTAGTTTAAAACTAAATAAAAGGGTAAATCAAAATGCAGATACTTGTTTTATTCAACTTGGAATACAAAGTGTTTGAATAATATCAAAAAAATGTGATATGCTAAAGTTTAATACATTTGCTTAAGTAAAAAAAAAAAAAATTTCATTGGCCAGATCTTTTAATTAAAAAAATTGTTGTTAAAATTTGCACACCAACAGTCTTTGGAAGCAAGGACATGAAAGGTTAACCCACTCCCCATATTATACATGAGATCCTTCTGGCTACCTCACACTTCTAGCCAGAGGGCTGGGAAGGGAGGAAAGCTATTGGACACCAGAGGTTGTACCAAGTGGACTCCTCAAAAGTGGGTGTGCTTGTCCTGGCTTGTTGCTCCAAAGCTCTGTAATAAAGTCATTTTCCTAGAAGGGTGTATGTGGCATACATTAAACAATAAGACTAAAGTGCTGTATAATGGGCAATGTACATGTGTTCCTTTTTAAACAAAGGTGTATGAGTAAAAAGTGAAAGTTTCCTTTGCAGGTTAATAAAAGCCAAAAAAAATAAACAAATAAAACAAAAAACAAGCTAATTCAATGCTGTAGCTGGCAGGCTCGGTCCAAACATAAGACACTGGCCTGCCCAAGGACACTACTCACAGCTAGGATTTGGCTAACAGCCAAGAAAGAGGGGGGCTTGAATGTACCCAAGCAGCTGTGAGATCTGCAACACACTGCCAGACATTAATGAAATGTGTTAGGTCTCTGTATTTACAGGTAAAAAGTCCTGCTTCAAGAATCCTGAGCAAACCTGCCATTTGTTAAAACCAGGTGACTGGGTCTACATAAAGGTCCATCAACAAAAGACTACTCTGGCCCCATGCTGAAAAGGCCCTTATTAAGTGCTGCTAACTACCAACACTGCTGTGAAGTGCCAAGGACTGACTGCCTGGACCCATGCTTCTTACTGCAAAAAGACCCCTCCACCTCGAGATGACTTCACTTCGACTACTGATCAGCCTGTCCCTCCTTCTGGGTTTTTTTTCTTTCCTCCTTTTGGACAGCAGGAAAAAAACAAAAAACAAGGTGAAGTGCTAGTAACCTCTCCCTTGTCCACTGACAAAGCTAACCTGCATTCAGTATTTGCTAAAGAAACCAAAGCACTGCAGGGTGACGTGCTAGTAACCTCTCCCCTGTATAATGCAAAACCATGACTGTTCCAAGAAAAAAGAAGAAACGCCTGCTCTGCTAAAACCACCAAAATCCAAGGATTCCTGACTGCAAAACACACTGAGAATTGGCCTTGATGGCAAAGATGGAGCATTGTACATTCGCAGGGAGAAAGTTGCGGTATGTATTCTTGGGAATGTGAAGTGAAGTGGTGGGGTGGGTTTATTCCAGAGGCTAGAACCTGTGCTTCTAGGCAAGTATAAATACCAAAAACGCCTTACAGCCACGAACATTACTCCCACCATCTGCCACCACTCCTTTGCAGGTAAAGGTTCCTGGATCCATCATAGCTACGTTAAGTTGGCGCTGGGACCGCCACCTGACCCTGACAAGCCATTGGACGAGCCACTTCACGAATGAACACCACGACCAACCCATGGACTAAGCTTTCCAGCTACTGGGACCTTCACAGCCCACCAGGACTTTTTGTGTTCCTGTTTATTGGACTTACATTGGGTATAGTGTTTTTTGTATGGTACAGGAGAGGATGTCGACATTGGTATGGTTTGCCTGGGGGGTCCTCTCCCTATTCCCAAGTCCAATACAAGGATGGGAGGGCAATAGCTTCTTGAATTTAATCCGCGCTATCAATCAGGGTGTAAATCGAACGCAGTGTTGGATTTGTATTCATACCCCCACATATTTAGGTCAGGGGTTCCCGTTGATAGGGGTACCTATCCCCCTTAATCGAACACTCCAAACTAAGCTATGGTCAAACACTACATTTAACTGGAATGTTACAATCCAAAATATGGTCTATTGATATGGTGGCCCAGGGTAATTATGCTTTGTGTGTGTCACGATGTAAAGGCATAGAAAATACAGTTTTTGTAGGGAATTTTGTGGGGTGCAAGGACACCACCCAAATCAGCTCTGATGCAGGAGGCCCCTCTACCTACTCCAGAACCCCGTGGCCAGTCCCTGAGGGGTCTGGCTGGTATTAGTTATGCAATCACACAGCCTATAAGGTTCTTCCAGCAGGATGGTGTGGTACATGTACCTTAGGGGCTATAGTACCCGCCGTGACAGTACACCAGAACCTGACCCGGGGAGAGATCCGCAATCTAGTATGGAGGGACTAACGAAGTATTCCTTTAAACCCCCTTTCTCAATGGCCCAAAGGCTTTCACTCCTTTGTGCGTTGGTTTCTGCCATGGTTGGGAGTAAGCAAGCTGGAAAAAGCTATAGTTAACATTTCAACTGCTTTGGAACTAATGGCAAATGCTACTGCAGATGCTCTATCTGCCCTTCAAATTGAAGTCACCCAGCTATCCCAAACGACATTGCAAAACCGCCTAGCCCTGGATTATCTCCTTGCAAATCAGGGCGGGGTTTGTGCTCTGGTCAACTCAAGGTGTTGTGTATTTGTAAATCAGCACCATAGGGTGGAAACTGACATCCACATCCTCAAGCAACAGGCAGCCCTATTTCACCACATCAGCCTCGACACTACCAGCGCCAGGTTCCAGGAGGTCTGGGACTGGCTCACCTCATGGCTACCGGATGTGGGGACTTGGGGACGGCGTATTTTGTATTTACTTTTTTTGACTGTTATTGTTTTTGCATTATTTTTTGTATGCCTACAATGCTGCAGTATGTGCTGTCGGCAGTTGCTAACCCTGCAGCGCGGTTACTCAGCCCCAATATAGCTTACTGACATACAAAAAGAAAGGGAGGACTGTTAAGGAAAAGTTAGCAAATGTAACTCCATTTTGGTTTGGGGCCCACCATTGTTTAAATGCCAGCACATCATACACCAGGAGGAGTGATCCTTAGATACTGAATCCCTGTGAAAATCCTCCTCCTTGTCTCCAGCCTGCCTTGACTCCCAGTATCTGGTTTTTGTCAGTCTCTAACTCCCTGTCTCTTGGCCTTGATGTGAGGCCTCCCATCCTGATAATAAAAGTTACTAATGCATGGCTTTAGGACCATGCTGTGTAATTAGCATACTGGTATAGCACAAGGAATGCACCAAGCAGGGATAGGTGGTAGATAAGATAAGGGTTTGTTTATTGGCTAAGGTTTCCGATGCACGAGGGCAACATGCTTTGCTAAAAAGTATATAACCTTTATATAATCTGTATTCAGGGTCCCCCCCTGGCTAGCAGGGGGGCACCACGCTCAAGCGTAATAAACTTAGTGTCTTTTGGGAACTCTGCAGTTGTGGACTTTGTTTATGTGCCTCAGCCTAGATTCAAACTGTGCGCGTCCTACCAGGTGTAATTCGCAGCATTTGTGTGCGTGTCCTACCAGGTGTAATTCGTAGCATTTGTGTGCGTGTCCTACCAGGTGTAATTCGTAACACCCCTTACTCTCACAGATATTGTGGAGCACATAGCAAGCAGTAATAACAGTGGGAATATTGGTTTCGCTGAGGTCTAAGCGAGTCAGTAAACTGCGCCAGCGCGCCTTTAAACGTCCAAATGCACATTCTACCACCATTCTGCACTTGCTTAGCCTGTAGTTGAACAGCTCCTGACTACTGTCCAGGCTGCCTGTGTACGGCTTCATGAGCCATGGCATTAAGGGGTAGGCTGGGTCCCCAAGGATACATATAGGCATTTCAACATCCCCAACAGTTATTTTCTGGTCTGGGAATAAAGTCCCTTCCTGCAGCTTTTGAAACAGACCAGAGTTCCTGAAGATGCAAGCGTCATGTACCTTTCCCGGCCATCCTACGTTTATATTGGTGAAACGTCCCTTGTGATCCACCAGAGCTTGCAGCACTATTGAAAAGTACCCCTTGCGGTTTATGTACTCGCCGGCTTGGTGCTCCAGTGCCAAGATAGGGATATGGGTTCCGTCTATGACCCCACCACAGTTAGGGAATCCCATTGCAGCAAAGCCATCCCCTATGACCTGCACATTTCCCAGGGTCACTACCCTTGATATCAGCAGATCTTTGATTGCGTGGGCTACTTGCATCACAGCAGCCCCCACAGTAGATTTGCCCACTCCAAATTGATTCCCAACTGACCGGTAGCTGTCTGGCGTTGCAAGCTTCCACAGGGCTATCGCCACTCGCTTCTCAACTGTGACGACTGCTCTCATCTTGGTATTCATGTGCTTCAGGGCAGGGGAAAGCAAGTCACAAAGTTCCATGAAAGTGTCCCTACACATGCGAAAGTTTCGCAGCCACTGGGAATCGTCCCAGACCTGCAACACTATGCAGTCCCACCAGTCTGTGCTTGTGTCCCGAGCCCAGAAAACGGCGTTCCACAGCATGAACCTGCCCCATTAGCACCATGATGCATGCATTGGCAGGGCCCAGGCTTTCAGAGAAATCTGTGTCCATGTCCTGATCACTCACGTGACTGTGCTGATGTCGCCTCCTCGCCCGGTATCGCTCTGCCAGGTTCTGGTGCTGCATATACTGCTGGATAATGCGTGTGGTGTTTAATGTGCTCCTAATTGCCAAAGTGAGCTGAGCGGCTTCCATGCTTGTCTTGGTATGGTGTCCGCACAGAAAAAAGGCTCAGAACGATTGTCTGCCGTTGCTCTGACGGAGGGAGGGGCGACTGACGACATGGCTTACAGGGTTGGCTTCAGGGAGCTAAAATCAACAAAGGGGGTGGCTTTACATCAAGGAGTATTTCAGGCAGACTTCACAGAGGGTTCCAATAAGAAATGGTGCACCTAAGTTATTGTTCTTATTGGAACAATAAGGTTAGTCTGGCCTCTGATTGATACATGGCTAGATTTACCTTGCTGCACCTTCTCTGTGAGTGACTGCAGTGTGACCTAGAGGAATGAGTCCCCTAGACAGGGGAGGGGGGGAAGCAAATGAGTACCAAACAAATCTGGTCTATTTCTTGTTTTGATCCACTCCATCTATCTTTTACATCTTTGGCTGGCAGCAGACGGTGCAGAAGGACTGCAAGCCATCCACATCTCATGGCTGCTTGGCAGAAGACGGTGCAATACGACTGCTAGCCATCCTCATCTCTTGCCTGCCCGGCAGAAGATGGTACAGTACGACTGCTAGCAATCTGTATCGCCTGCTTGCTCACCATAAGACGGTTCAATAGGACTGACTGCAGGACTAAAGAGAATGACCTGGTCAAATCACTCCAAACTTAGTCCCTGCGCCCATGTCTGTCCAGGCGCTCCCGGCCGATGTGGCCAGGAGCATCTCGGACATGACGATGACGGCTACCAGTCATATTGCACCGTCTGCTGCCAGAAGGCAATGGGTTGCTGCTACTGCTTAGGTTTCAGAGTAACAGCCGTGTTAGTCTGTATTCGCAAAAAGAAAAGGAGTACTCGTGGCACCTTAGAGACTAACCAATTTATTTGAGCATAAGCTTTCGTGAGCTACAGCTCACTTCATTGGATGCATACTGTGAAAACTGCAGAAGACATTATATACACAGAGACCATGAAACAATACCTCCTCCCACCCCACTCTCCTGCTGGTAATAGCTTATCTAAAATGATCACTCTCCTTACAATGTGTATGATAATCAAGGTGGGCCATTTCCAGCACAAATCCAGGTTTTCTCCCCTCCCCCCCTCTTTTCCAAAACCCACACACACAAACTCACTCTCCTGCTGGTAATAGCTTATCCAAACTGACCACGCTCCTTACAATGTGTATGATAATCAAGGTGGGCCATTTCCAGCATAAATCCAAGTTTAACCAGAACGTCGGGGGGGGTGTGTAAAAAACAAGGGGAAATAGGCTACCTTGCATAATGACTTAGCCACTCCCAGTCTCTATTTAAGCCTAAATTAATGGTATCAATTTGCAAATGAATTCCAATTCAGCAGTTTCTCGCTCGTGTCTGCCAGCACCCAGGAGACATACTGTGACGGTTACCTGAGCAGGCTCCATGCTTGCTGTGGTATGGCGTCTGCACAAGTAACTCAGGAAAAAAGGCGCGAAACGATTGTCTGCCCTTGCTTTCATGGAGGGAGGGAGGGAACGGGGGCCTGACGATATGTACCCAGACCCACCTGCGACAATGTTTTAGCCCCATCAGGCATTGGGATCTCAACCCAGAATTCCAATGGGCAGCAGAGACTGCGGGAACTGTGGGATAGCTACCCACAGTGCAACGCTCCGGAAGTCGACGCTAGCCTCGGTACTGTGGAAGCGCTCCGCCGAGTTAATGCACTTAGAGCATTTTCTGTGGGGACACACACACTCGAATATATAAAACCGATTTCTAAAAAACCGACTTCTATAAATTTGACCTGATTTCGTAGTGTAGACATACCCTTAGAGACTAACCAATTTATCTGAGCATAAGCTTTCGTGAGCTACAGCTCACTGCATTGGATGCATACTGTGGAAAACACAGAAGATGTTTTTATACATACAAATCATGAAAAAAAATGGATGTTTATCACTACAAAAGGTTTTCTCTCCCCCCACCCCACTCTCCTGCTGGTAATAGCTTATGTAAAGTGATCACTCTCCTTACAATGTGTGTGATAATCAAGCTGGGGGGGAGAAAACCTGGATTTGTGCCGGAAATGGCCCAGCTTGATTATCACACATATTGTAAGGAGAGTGATCACTTTACATAAGCTATTACCAGCAGGAGAGTGGGGTGGGGGGAGAGAAAACCTTTTGTAGTGATAAACACCCATATTTTCATGATTTGTGTGTATAAAAACAAACATCTTCTGTATTTTCCACAGTATGCATCCGATGCAGTGAGCTGTAGCTCATGAAAGCTTATGCTCAAACAAATTGGTTAGTCTCTAAGGTGCCACAAGTACTCCTATAATTTCTGAGTCAGATATTGTATGGTTTTACTTTTTACCTGTTGCTGTGCTAATCCCAGATTTACATGTAAGTTTTGCTTTCCAGCTTTAAGATGTCACCAGCCTCCTTGGAGGGAGACCATCTGAAAATACATGTACTAAGTATTAGTGAGAAGACTGCAGGGATCAGTTATGCATTGGTGGGGGATGACTTAAGAGGTCTTTGCCCCTCTTTAGTTTTCATGATCTCTATTCGAGTGAAACATATTGATATAATTTGTTGGGAATGTAAGTTCTAAAGTATTTTACCTTTTTATTATTCTCATTTTAAACCATATGTGCCAGCATTTTGAAACCACTTATTTTTAGAGTTAGTGAATGAACAGGGATAGGCACGGATGTAGGTGGTCTTTAGCAAAAGGATTGGAGAATTTCAGATAGATTTTAATGACAGTGCTGTCTCATATCAGTCCTATTCTTTCCCACCGTGTTTGGGTAGAATAGAGAATCTTAAAAGAGGTTTTTTGGATTACAAACTCAAATTCTAAATGCAACTTTATCATGTTACATTCACCTTTCAGTTTAATGGTCATAAGAAATTAAATGTTTGTCATTGTCTTTTTGCTTAGAATAAGATGAAGAAATCCCATTAAAATAATAAAAAACAACTTTCACAATAACCCGAGTTCCAAGTTGGGTTCAGTTCTCTGTACAATATGTGCAAGATAATTTGACATGTACTTTTGATGTAGACTTCTGGCAGACATCTCCTGGAAAGACACGTTGAGGGCTTTAAATGGCATCCATATAAAGACTTGATCCCTGCATAGCATAGTCATATCTGAAAAGGGAATGGATATGCATATTGTTGGCATAATATTTTGATAAAGGGTTTTATGAAGATGAAAATAAAATTGTTCAAAGGGTGGTGCATAGGCTTGGTGCAAGCGGCTGTGCACAATCAAATGGTATTTACGGCTTGATTTTCAAAAATGTGTACTCTGTAATTGCCTGTGGACTTGCACACGGGATGGATGACTTGATGGATCACATTCAATGAGAGAAACAGGCACGCAAGTGACCAGACAGAGCATGGGTGTCATGTTTAATTATGAGGCATGTGATATAAATTCTGGACTCTGTACTGCTCTCAATCCCTAGCAGATCTCCCACTGATGTCAATGGAAGGATTGAACACAGCATTTATGTTGTAACTACATTTTAATTATTTCAGTCCCTTATTGTTGCATTCATCACCACTTGGTGAGGCCACTTCTGCTTTTGCCCTCTGTCCCTTCCCCTTCCTCTTTTCTGTCTGTCTCTCTCATCCCCTGTCTTTGAGAGCTTCCTCTGCTCATCCCTTTGCATCTCCTTCCTTGCAGCAACTCCCCATTCCCATCTCTTCAATGGCTTCACCGGAATATGTTAACACCAAAGGGTCATCACCGGGCCTTAGAGTTATTGGTCCAATGAGATGAATGAGGAGTGCAGCAGTTCACAGCCTGAAACAATAGCTCACAAAGGTATCTGCAGATTCCAGCAGACATCACTGAGTTGGTTAACTCTCAGTTCAGATTTGGAAGATTTGCTTCACAACCATGAGGGCTACAGCCTTCCTTTTAAAAAAGGTGTGAAAGAGAGAGGGGGGGCCATATAAATCACTTGCGCACATGTTTAGCACTCCAGATCTACAAGGTCATTTGCTCACTGAAAATATCTGATTTGCATAAGATGTGATAATTGCACACACATTTTTGCATTTGCATTTGAGCAGCTAGAGTTTTGAACATTCAGACTTGAACTGCAAGAAAATTTTCCAGAGCATAACTTGATCTGGGGTAACAAGTATTTTTTTTAAATAAAGGAAAATAAATTAATGCTTGTAAAAATATTTGCTTGTTTGTGATTAGGAACAAATGGTGAAGAGGTGGTTGTGAGAATTTGGACTCTAGCAGTTCTCTAAACTATGTAACAATTAGTGTTACATTTAGTGATAGGAGTGTGCGCCCATTTCTGTGGAAGGAACCTTCATCAGTATGACTGGTATAGTGTTTTGATGGATTTCTAAAGGAACTGAAGCCTTTACATGGATGTGTTTCAGGGATAGATTTTATATACAATTAACAAGATGTGCAATTTTTACAGTGCTCATGGCTGTTGTGTTTACCATATGTATCATTTAAATAACGTTAGACTAAAACTGGCTTGTTACATTGCATTCAAATGGGCTTTTAAAAGTGCATTTCACTCAACAGAGCCTTTGCACAACATTTGCAGGTAATGACACATCACAAATGCATGGCGGTGATCGAAACACCTGTAAATGGGACTCTGTATCCAGGTGTCAAACCATAAGAAATACCTTAGAATCATAGAATATCAAGGTTGGAAGGGACCTCAGGAGGTCATCTAGTCCAACCCCCTGCTCAAAGCAGGACCAATCCCCAACCTTGTTATGCTATATGCTGTGATTTTTTTTATATTCCTCAGGAGAAGTGGCATCTTTTAAAATATGTGCTGCAATACAACCTCAGATATCAGTTTAGATTAAACTACATAGGATTAGATTATGTCACAACGTAAAGTCTCTGGATCTGACCAAATTCTCAAACTCTGATTTGTTTTTTTTGCACTGGGAGACATCTGGTGCAATGCAGTGGGAGATTACCATGCTGCCCAATTAGAATATCTCTTTCATTTTATGGTGACTAACAAATGCACAATTCCTTTCTAATGGGTGCTGCTGTCTAGTGGCTAGAATGTAGGCCTGGCTTGACATGAGGTCTTATTTCTAGGGAGACAGAATTAGGGAGGTAAGTGGATCAGCAGGCTAGAAACAGAATGTCTCTACTAGCTAAAATAAGGGGGAACAGCCAGGGAACCATTTACAATGGACAGGATAAGCCAAGCCTGGAACATAAATTGAGGTAAAGAGTAAGTTGTGCATAGACAGTGCACGCTGTACAGGCATAGGTTCCTACAATGTGACCAAGCCAATCCGAAAGCTTGTGATACAGTGTATAGTAAATGTAACAATGTGTAAATGTATATAAAGGAAGGGGTTTGCTGTGTAACTCTGAATGTGCAGTATGCCCTGAACCCACCCCCTACGTTTGAGCCTAATCAACTCAAGTGTAGTTTGATTGGATGCCAATAAAGAAACCTCAGTGATAAGTCTGAAGTGGAGCTGAGTTCTTGGGAACCAAGTAAATTAGGTCTTGGAGGTTACTGAGTGGAGAAGGCCTCAAAAGTTATCCCCAACATACAGCAGGGATCCAGGCAAACCAGGTTTGGGTCTTCAAAAGAGATGCATTAAGATCTCCTGTTCATTTATATCTTAAAAAAAAAAAAAAGGACTTGTGAATTATGCACGTAGCTATCTGTGTAACAATGTGGATCTTATTACTTACTGTTGCCCTCATTTTCTTTCACCCAATGGCAGCTGTTTGTTACACACACACACTGTGTGTCCTGTCTGGAATTAGACTGTAAACCCTTCACGACAAGAACTCATTGTATGTTTGTACAGTGCCTTTTACAATAAGTCCACAATCCTAGTGGGAGCCGGTTAGTACTAAAACAAATAATAAATAAAACTTTCCCAACTCTACTGCTGCTTTGCTACATGAACTGAAGCATGACACCCAACACCCAGGTTCTCACCTTAAATGAGTCCGACAAGATGGTGTAATAGGAAACAGGGTGCTCATAACCTTTCCCCTCCCTCACAGGCAGCCATAATTAGTTTCCATGCAGCTGGGGAGCAATAGTGGAGCCTGATTGTACTGTGGGCTTCACTAGCAACCAAAGATGCCCAAGAGATAGTATTTGTTGAAGAGGTGTAACTCCCTGTGCTCCCCCACACTAAGGCATGTACATCTATGAAAGGCATAACCTCTCCTGGCACCAGAACTCCAGCCCTGTTCCTCCTCCCCTTTCCTATTGTGGCTCTAGCTTGGGAGGGGCTGTATTCAGCCCTTAATGTAGTTCTGTTTGCAAAGTCTGCACAATTTTGTTTTAACAAGCCCAAAGCCCTAGGAAACCAGCAGTCTTAAGCAACCCCATAACAACAAATCAAAGTACATACATGATCGGAGGGAAAATTTAAGGAGAAATATTTTGCAGTTCAACCTTCCATGAGCTTACTAATTAGTAAGTAAAAATTACAGGAATTCTGAAAAATACCCCAGATGAACCCTTTTCAATTTTTTATTACAAGTGCCTTTTCTGAAGTGATTAAAAATGAGGCTGCATTTAGAGAGTGTACAGCGTAGTTTTATGGCATAGACAGATAAAAAGGCATACATTACATACATATCATGAAGCAGCATCATATGAAGGAAGTGCTAAACTAAAAAGATCAAAACGAAGAAGTGCAGCTGGTTTACCACATTGTATCAAGCACAAACAAACATATTATGGAGATTCAATTAGTGCTAAGAGGCTAGAGCAAATTCAAGACTCAACATTTAATTACCTTTCGGCTATGCCAGTTGTTAAACTGTTAGCAGCATGTGTATAGGAATATAGAGCAGATGCCCACCTAAGAGTGGCACACACACCAACAGGGCTGCATGCCACAAACACAGCAAAAGATTCAGGAGTGGGTGTTTCCTCTACGTACCTCACACATAAAACTGTTGCTACAAGGTATGCACCTGCCTTGGAACAAGCCAATACTGGGAATATGTGGGGTAGGCAGAAGGACAAATTGTATTAGCTGGGTGGTCCACAGGAAGATTGGAGTGAAAGCTACCTTAAGGGAGGGAGACAAATGATTAAAAAAAGCCAGTCTTAAAACCTTCAGTACTGAACAAACCAGAAATCTAATACACTCTTCTAGTGAGACTAGGTTAAAATGTGTATGTTAAAAGAACCAAAGGTTGCAAAGACAAGCACTCAGAGGTTAAGAAATGCCAGAATTAAGGCTGTCCATGCAACCTTAATTCAGCTCCCTTGTGCATATGAATCATGATACAGTTTTAAGTTTACTATCATATATGATTTTTCCACAGGAACTCTGCCTCATTCTGTGCAAAGTCCAGATCTTATCCCCTCTGCATTTCAGTCCAGAATATTTCCTCTCTCCTCATTGGCTGTATGGGCACTGAGAACAGGGGAGATTCTGGTGCTCAGTGCCACAGAGGCCAGCAACAGCATGTCCTATACAAGTAGAATTTTCTGAGAATTTAGCTTCCAAATAAATATATACTGAGCTATTCCTAAAGTTTATAACTTGGCTGAATTTGGGTAGATAATCACAGGAACAGCAAAAGGCACATCCCTGACAACCAGGCAATTCTCCTGCCAAATTTCAGGTCCTAGGTTCAAAGTATGGACGCTGGAGCTACTCAACAAAGTTAAGATTTTGTTGTTTTTCCAAGATGGACAAAAACATCTTTCCCCTTAATAATCCCTGAGAAACAGCTGAACCCCTTTTTTTGCTGAAATTCTCCCCCCCCCCCAAATTCTCCATCCAAGAATATTAAAGGAACTGGCACATGAAATTGTAAGCCCAATAGCAAGGATTATTAAGGATTCTGTTAACTAGAGAATTGCTAATATAGTACCTATTTTTAAGAAAGGGAAAAAAATGATCCAGGAAACTATAGGCCCATTAGTTTGATCTCAATTGTATGCAAGGTCTTGGAACAAATTTTGAAAGAGAAAATAGTTAACGACAGATGTAAACGGTAATTGGGATAAAATACAACATGGTTTTACAAAAGGTAGGCCATGCCAGACCAACCTGATCTCCTTCTTTGAGGAGATAACTGACTTTTTAGACAAAGGAAATGCAGAATCCACCTGGATTTCACGAAGGCATCTGATAGAGTTCCACATGGGAAATTATTAGTTAAACTGGAGAAGATGGGTTTTAATATAAGAACTGAAAAGTGGATAAGGAACTGGTTAATGGGGAAATTACAATGGGTCATACCGAAAGGCACACTGATAGGCTGGAGAGAGATTTACCAATGGAGTCCCTTAGGGATTGGTCTTGGGACCAATCTTATTTAACAATTTTTATTAATGACATTGGCACAAAAAGTGCTAATAAAATTTGCCGATGACACAAGGTGGGAGGTATTGCCAATACAGAGGAGGACCAGAATATCATACAAGATGATATGAATGACCTTGAAAACTGGAGCAATAGAAATAGGATGAAACTTAATAGTGCAAAGTAATGCACTTAGGGACTAACAAGAATTTTTCCTGTAAGCATGTGACTTATCACTTGGGAGCAACAGAAGAGGAGAAAGACCTGGGTGTATTGGTTGATCACAGGAGGACTGTGAGCTGCTAGTGTTATGTGGTCATTAAAAAAAGCTAATGCAGTCCTAGGATGCATCAGGTGAAGTACTTCCAGGAGAGACAGGGAAGTGTTAGTACTATCATACAACACATTAGTGAGACCTCATCTGGAATACAGTGTGCAATTCTGGTCTCCGATCTTTAAGAAAGAAGAATTCAAACTGGAACAGATGCATAGAAGAGCTACTAGGATGCTCAGAGGGAAACCTACCTTACAAGACTCAAAGAGCTTGGCTTGTTTACCCTAACCAAAAGAAGGCTGAGGGGAGATATGATTGGGTTAAATAAATACCAGGGAGGGAGAGGAGTTAAAGTAACCACCAATGTGGACACAAGAATAAATGGATATAAACTGGCCATCAACAAGCTTAGGTTTGAAATTAGATGAAGGTTTCTAATCATCAGAAGAGTGAAGTTCTGGAACAGCCTTCCAAGAGAAGCAGAGGGGGCAAAAAATGTAACTGGCTTCAAGACTGAGCTTGAAAAGTTTATCGAGGGGATGATATGATGAGACTGCCTACAATGGCATGTAGCCAATCTATGACTGCTAACAGCAAATATCTCTAATGGCCAGTGATGGAATACTAGATGGGGAAGGCTCTGAGTTACTACAGAGAATTCTTTTCCAGGTGTCTGGCTGCTGGCTCTTCCCCATCACAAATATGCTGATCAGTTAGATCCTGAGCATGTGTGCAAATAGCAGAGACTCTGGGAGGTTTTCACCTTCCTTTGCAGCGTGGGATGTGGGTCATTTGCATGTTTAAATTATTGTAAATGGTGGATTCTCTGTAACATGAAGTCTTTAAAGCATGATTTGGGAACTTCAATAACTCAGCCAGAGCTTAGGGGTCTATTGCAAGAGTGGGTGGGTGAGGTTCTGTAGCTTGCAATGTGCAGGAGGTCAGACTAGATGATCATAATGGTCCTTTCTGGCCTTAAAGTCTGAGTCTATGCCCAGCACAGAAAATTGCAGTCTGAAAAGTTAGAGTTTGGTAAAGTTCTAAGCAACTGAACACAAGGTCTTATAACGGTAAGTGTCAGTCAACCTTAACTACAGGCAGGGCTACTGCTCTGCCATAGTACTTATCACAGGCCGACATTATATTGCAGTGAATAACTGCAGTAGTGCACTGAGGGATATCACACCAGCTTTCTAATTTCTATGCACAAGACTCAGAGTGTGGTGTGTGCATGATGAGAGAGGTAAGAAAGAACTACTACATTGTCTTGTACAAGCCACATGTATATAGAATAGAATAGAATCATAGAATATCAGGGTTGGAAGGGACCTCAGGAGGTCATCTAGTCCAACCCCCTGCTCAAAAGCAGGACCCATACCCAACTAAATCATCCCAGCCAGGGCTTTGTCAAGCCTGACCTTAAAAACTTCTAAGGAAGGAGATTCTACCACCTCCCTAGGTAACGGATTCCAGTGTTTCACCACCCTCCTAGTGAAAAAGTTTTTCCTAATATCCAACCTAAACCTTCCCCACTGCAACTTGAGACCATTACTCCTCATTCTGTCATCTACTACCACTGAGAACAGTCTAAATCATCCTCTTTGGAACCCCCTTTCAGGTAGTTGAAAGCAGCTATCAAATCCCCCCTCATTCTTCTCTTCCGCAGACTAAACAATCCCAGTTCCCTCAGCCTCTCCTCATAAGTCATGTGTTCCAGTCCCCTAATTATTTTTGTTGCCCTCCGCTGGGCTCTTTCCAATTTTTCCACATCCTTCTTGTAGTGTGGCGCCCAAAACTGAACACAGTACTCCAGATGAGGCCTCACCAATGTCGAATACAGGGGAACGATCACTTCTTTCGATCTGCTGGCAATGTCCCTACTTATACATCCCAAAATGCCATTGGCCTTCTTGGCAGCAAGGGAACACTGTTGACTCTCATCCAGCTTCTCGTCCACTGTAACCCCTAGGTCCTTTCTGCAGAACTGCTGCCTAACCATTCGGTCCCTAATCTGTGGTGGTACATGGGATTCTTCCCTCCTAAGTGCAGAACTCTGCACTTGTCCTTGTTGAACCTCATCAGATTTCTTTTGGCCCAATCCTCTAATTTGTCTAGGGCCCTCTGTATCCTATCCCTACCCTCGAGCATATCTACCTCTCCTCCCAGTTTAGTGTCATCTAAACTATAATACAGTGGGCACTCGTAGCAAGGCCGAGACTCACCGGTGCAGTGCCTCCTGCTGGTCGTCCTGGGAATTAGCTCTCCAGCCTTCAGAGCACCCTCTGCAGCCAGTGTCCCCCTTGCCTCAGACCCCCATGTCCCTCCCGGACCCTGGTGTCCCTTTCCTCGGGGTTCTGCCCTCTGCAGTCCCCCCCACAGTCTCTGGGTCTCCCCGCTCCAGGGAAATCTATACCCTCTATCCCCACCTTGCCTCAGCGGCTACTGCCAGTCCCCATCGAGCCCCCACACACTGGGGCAGACTGCAGTCTGTACCGCTCATCATCAGCAAGGAGGGTTTGGATCTGCTGCCTTTGCCAAACCTTGGGCTGCCCCTCTGCAACCCCAGTACCTGCTTTAGGCCTTCAGCAAGGCCTGCAGGCTGGGGGTTTTCCAGCCTGGAGCTCCCCAGCTCCTCTGGCCTTTCCCCAGCCCTGATTCACACTAGGTACCCTGGTGAGCTCCCAAGCAGCCAGACCCAGTTCTCTCCACAGCTAGAGAGAGACTTCCTGGCTCACAGCCTTTTATAGGGCCAGCTGTGGCCTGACTGGGGCCTGGCCCCAGCTGTGGCTGCCTTCCCCATCAGCCTAGCCTTTGGCTCACAGCCCCAGCCCTCTCTCAGGGTTTGCTGTAACCCTTTCAGGCCCAGAGGGTGCATCTACCCCGCTACAGCACTGTAAACATTTACAAGAAATTGTAAACATTTCATTGATAGGTCCTTTCATGCTGTAGCATTTGTAGAATTCCACACACTCACATACACAGAGGACAAACTAACTACGTCAATCACACTGCAAATATTACTGCATTCTCAGCAAGGATAAACATTTGTGAAGTGAACCAACCAGCAGCCATGCAAAGAGCAATTGTACAGTCTCTCAGCTGGTACTGCTATCACATCACCGAATGAGAAGACTAGAAAACAAAAATGGATGCCTTTTATTTTATCTGTAGATGGTTTAATTATTGGATTGATCAGTGATCTTTTTGCCATTGCAATTCAGAACATTGTAATCTTATTTTTGGCTGCTAAGTGCCCTGTGGAGATTTATGGCAATTGATAATAAAAGGGTGGCTTTGTAATTTTGTGGGAAGAAGCAGAAACTTTTTGTTCCTTCTTGTCAAGTCTTCCAACCCACTGGACTTTGTAACTGTAAATGAACCTAAAGATTAGTTTAAAATAAAACTGAATTTCCCTGAGTGCCCTTTAAAAAAAAGAAAAAAGAAATACACACCATTTCTTTATACATCTGTACTAGAAGGTCACACAACCATTTCCAACATACTTTCTATTTCTACATAATATTTTTGGCCCATACTTCCCAATGTAGAATCAAGATGGAAACATTAAAATGCAAGTTATTTTCACAATGCTATCAATGCAAAGAATTTGTCTGGCTGCCTGTTTTCCACATTCCAATATTTCCTGTCTTTGATAGCCCCACTGCTGTGCAGAGCACTGTGTATTTCAGCATTATCTTTTAGCAACTTGACAGGTCCACCTATTTTACTGTGATTATTGTATACCAAATTAGAAGTAGAATAGCTCCTTTTTGACATTTCGAATCACAGGGTATGTAGTACTGCATAAGGCCTATGATTTATTATCAATATTTTGATGACACATTACAGCACAATACTTGTGTTGCTAGGAAAGTTGCTTCCTTCTCTCGGCACTGCTCAGGAGGGCAGCCAGGCAGTATAGCATCCTGAAGTTACCATCAACATGATCAACAAAAATAGAATTCCAAAGACCTGAATGTGACATCAGAAAACCAGCTGAGAATCACTGCTATGGGGACACAGAAACTTACAGGAGTATAGGCTTTTACAGGACAACTTTCTTCTTGGAGGAAGAGGTGGGCTGAATGTTTATTTAGAAACGGGAAGTCCTTTATAGTATTGGATAAATGTATTTTAATATATGTAAAACAGCCAGAGACTAGGATAGACAGCTGCAGAGACTCGAAGAAAAGCATGAAATAAAAAATTTACAGTACAAGAGGGAAATATGGTACTATACCATCATGCCACATTTTAAGTTTTTCTTTAAAAATAAACAAGAGACTGTGCCTTATTAAGTAGGAATGGGTTGTTTCGTTTACATGTGTGTATGTATGTATGTGTATGTGTGTGTGTGTAATTTTGTCCCCTGTAAAAGAAACCTTTAATACTTATAGATAACAATTGTCAAATTTGGAGAAAAAATCCTTAGCTATTTCCTGGACTGTCTTGTTCTTTGGATTGTAACTGATAGTACTGTTAGTTATTTTCACATAGGTTAACAGATTTGTTACATCAATGTATTTGCACCAGGCATGCATCTCAGATTTTTCTTGAGCTTTATTTATTTTCTCAATGATTGCATATTCTGAGAGATCAGTAAAAACATTTTTTTTCCTTAAAAGGTATATGTACTTTTCATGACAAAGACTGTTTCCTTGAGACAGTTATGAAAGTGTTGATAAGCAGGGTCTGATACTATGTAAGTGTTCAGAGGGGTAGCTATGGTAGTCTGTATCAGTAAAAACAACGAGGAGTCCTTGTGGCACCTTAGAGACTAACAAATTTATTTGGGCATAAACTTCCGTGGGATATAACCCACTTCATCAAATGCATAGAGTGGAAAATACAGTAAGCAGGTATAAATATACAGCACGTGAAAAGATGGGAGTTGCCTTATCAAGTGGGGGGGTCAGTGCTAACGAGGCCAATCCAATTAGGGTGGATGTAGCCAATTCCCAACAGTTGACAAGAGGGGGTGAATATCAACAGAGGAAAAATTATTTTTTGAAGTGCTAACGAGGCCAATTCAAGCCAAGTGGATGTGGTCCATTCTTAGCAGTTGACAAGAAGGTGTGAGTATCAACAGAGGGAAATTTTTTTTTAAAATGTAAGTCTTGTAACTCTCATTCCCCCATTAACCATCCCCAACCACCTGTTTATAGTTTTGCCTTGATATTTTATGTCAAAATTTGATTGTAAACTCCTTGGAGCTGGGATCTATCACCATATTTATCTGTGAAGCACCATACACCCCCCGTAGCTGTATAAATAACAAAACAGCTTCATAACATTATGCAAGACTGTTCAGTAAATGCTGTGCCACACCAGAGCACATAGGGCCAGATTGTCGGCTAATGTAACTCAGATTATCGCTATTGCCTTCAACTGAGCTACACTGATTTATGCCAGCAGAGGATCTGGCCCAGAAAGCATATATGATCAGCTATGCTATTGCTGGATATGCTAGTCAGAAACGAGAGGCCAACACTTTCAAATTTGGGTACCTGACATCCATATTTAGGCACTGTCAAGGTTCCTTCCCCACTCTGAACTCTAGGGTACAGATGTGGAGACCTGCATGAAAAAGACCCCCTAAGCTTATTCTTACCAGCTCAGGTCAAAACTTCCCCAAGGTACAAACTTTTACCTTTTGTCCTTGAAGCTTTATGCTGCCACCACCAAAGTGTCTAACAAAAACAACAGGGGAAGTGCCCACTTGGAAACGTCTCCCCCCCCAAATATCCTCCCAAGCACTACACCCCCTTTCCTGGGGAAGGCTTGATAAAAATCCTCACCAATTTGCATAGGTGAACACAGACCCAAACCCTTGGATCTTGAGAACAATGAAAAAGCAATCAGGTTCTTAAAAGAGAATTTTAATTAAAGAAAAAGAAAAACCTCTGTAAAATCAGGAAGGGAAATACCTTACAGAGTAGTCAGATTCAAAACATAGAGAATCCCTCTAGGCAAAACCTTAAGTTACAAAAAGACACAAAAACAGGAATATACATTCCATTCAGCACAACTTATTTTCTCAGCCATTTAAACAAATCAGAATCTAATGCATATCTAGCTAGATTACTTACTAACTCTTTACAGGAGTTCTGACCTGGATTCCTGCTCTGGTCCCGACAAAATCATCACACACACACAGACAGAGAGGACCCTTCCCCCCCTCTAGCTTTGAAAGTATCTTGTCTCCTCATTGGTCATTTTGGTCAGGTGCCAGCGAGGTTATCTTAGCTTCTTAACCCTTTACAGGTGAAAGGGTTTTTCCTCTGGCCAGGAGGGATTTAAAGGTGGTTAGCCTGCCCTTTATGACAGGCACTTAAATAAGTGGCACTGAAGTTAATAGAAACTGTGGAGGCTCAGCATCTCTGAAAAAAATCAGGTCACTTATATCTGTATATAGGCACCTAACAAGTACTTCTGGGCTGGAATGAGGCATAGGCACTATAGATGTATACCTTAGGGCCCAGCTCTTAGAGTCATGTCCTGAGGGTCACACTCAACTTATTTTTCTCAATAAGTGTCTAGCCCATGTGGCTGTGAAGAAAAGCTTGAAAATATGACCTGAGTGCAAAGAAATGCAGTGATGTTTGCCTGGTCTGCAGACAGCTTAAGGCAATAACTCGAAGAGGTGTCAACACCAACATGTATGTCCATAGGATGTTCACTCCAAGACCTACTGCTCTGGGGCCCTCCTACCAACACCATTAGAGGACTGTATGTGTGGCAAGAGAAGAATGGAGCTGACCCCACCGACTCCTCTAGGAAAATACCTAGCAGAGGGGTTGTAAGTACTGCAGGACTCTGTTGCCACGCCTGCCTTTCCATGGGGGAGTGGGGATCAGGGATCTCCATATTGCTGCACATGGACATGCTAGTGGGCAGGTGGGGACACAATGCAGAGGTGGGACTAGGAGGCTCAATATCACTATTTGCCTTAATCTGATCCTGATAAGTATTTAGCTGTCCTCAGTTCTGATTACAATGACTAGATTGTAGCAGTGAAAGTTTAGGGCTCATAAAAGGAGAAAGTCATCCAGGGTGGGAACATCATCCTACCAAATTATCCAACCTTCATTGCCCCAACAACATTGAATACTTATTTTAAAAAAACAACAGAAACAGATATGACTTGTGTCTACACACGTAAGTTTCCTACTAATATCCAGAGTAATTCCTCTGTGTCGCTGTGGGACAATAGCTAAACCAAACAGCCTTACAATGGGGGAGTTGGAGCTTAGCACTTTAGCCTACAACAGAACCAGGCCCATAAACTTGTTAGCAAAACTCAAAGGATGATGGCAAAGTGACAATATATTACACAGCGAGTTGTTTTGGGGGCACATTTATATAATCAACAGGTTTTGCTACGAAAAAAGTTCAAATCCCCAAATAGATTCAACAGGAGTAAATGTTTCACTTTTTGTCTATGTACCATTTTGTCTATGTTACCATACTGTAGCAGACTTAGATAAAACAGTATGTGCTTTCTTGGTTTTAAAAAAAGGCATACAGGGTGGATACAGTTTGGAAAGGAAAAAACTTTTTTGGCAGGAGGGGGCTGCAGGGAAAATGTTCAGAGTCCCAAAAGGGAGTTAGATGCCAAGCTCCCACTGAAAATCTCCCCCTTTATCTTCTCGCTTTTCATAGATTTACATTTCTATACACAGAGCACAGATATGGCAAATGGTTACAGGTATTTCAGGTATCGTTCAGGAGTTGTTTCCCAAGGATATTTGAAGTGGAGTGGGCAATACAATTTCTGAAATGTGGGTGGTACCAAGTTAGGACCCTCATGCCTGAAAGGTGGCTAGGAAATGCAAAGGACTGTGAAACTGTAGGCTATGTCTACAGCTGGAGCTAGGGGTGTGATTCACTGCTCATGTAGACATACTTGGGCTGTAGCAAGGGCAGTGGCAGGAGGCGGCATGGGCTACCTGCCCAGAGAACATACTTACAGGGTTCAGGCAGGTTTGTACATGGGGCGAGCTGCAGTCTCCATGCTACCGTGGCTACACTTCTATTTTTAGCCCACTAGCTTAATGAGAGCTAGCATGAGTATGTCTATGTGAGCTGGGAATCACACCCCATCTCACAGCGTAAATGTAGCCATCAGCATGGAGATCCTCAGCAGAGTGATGATTCTTTAATAATAAACACCCCAGAGACTGCAATGACAAGGAAAACATTAATTGGCCAAGACAAGTATCTTGAGGTATCACCTACATTTCAGTCAGAAGAATTCACAATAAAACGTAGCCACAAATACTGTAACATGAAATGAGCTATTAAATCATTTGAGCATCAGGCTCTGAAAGCTAAAAGCAGAAGATAAATGATGCATAAGGATTTTATGATCCACACGATCAAAGGGTGCTGGTAAATCAGGGAAAACTAATTATAGATCATGAGATTTAGCAGAAGTAGGGTAGATAAACCCTTAAAACAGTTGTTTCTGTTGATCTGAAACCAGACCAAACATATTTTATGATCATAAAGAAACAAAAGGTAAAATTGTGGGGAGGACAACAACATAATTGAGCTACAGAAGGAAGTAAAGGAACGGGGGGGGGGTCGGTTACTAAGAAGCTGTGAGTCTACTGATATAGCTTGCTCATCAGTTCTCACTACAGTCTGCCTAATAAAAAAAATATAGGTAACATCAGAAATAAAAGAAAGAAGCTCTTGTAAAAAAAAGCCAGAAGGGATTGGATGGGACATAGATGCACTGTTGTAAGATTAATTAATTGGACTTCAGAGATAATGCAATAGTATCAGAAGATAGAATACTAGAACACAGAGGCAAAAATGCAGAATCATAAAGAGAAATGCCACTCTCTACTAGTGTGAAAGAATCTCTCAGATAAACTAATCATTTATCTTTAAAAGAAGATGGAAAAGCTATCAGGAGAAAAAGAATTCATCAGCACCAGCTATGCCACCTGCCACTCTGAGTCAGGCAGATTGCAAACTAGGCAGTAACTCTAGAGTACTTTGGTAGGAAAACGACATGGGACATCTGTGCTAGGTGCCACAGGAAGTGGAACTGGCAGTTCACGAGGTGGTACTCTCTCCTTCCGAGTCACAGCTAAACCAAATGACCTTGGTGTAGGAGGTGCTAAGCTTCAGAGGAGACTCAAAACAGAACTCCGGTAGAAAACTGGAGCATTAACTTTATTGTCCTGGACACATTCTCATCTGGGTATTACATCCAGTAGTTAGGGTGCTAGCCTGGGACTCAGGAGACCTGGGTTCAACGCCCTGCTCCAGACTTGCTCTCTGACTTTGGGCAGGTTATTTACGCTCTGTGCCTCAGTTCTCCATCTGCAAAATGCGGATGACACTTCCTTATCACAGAGTGTTATAACCGTGAACGCATTAAAACTGTGAGATAATCAGATACCATAATTGGGCACTTGTAAGAACCTCAGAGATAGATGAAGTACCGCCCGCCTCCTCCCCCCCATAACCTTTTAGTTCCAACTGGATAAAATATTCTTTCCTATGTACTCTACAAAGTTATTCCATTTCATCTCAAAGATGGCTGAACTGGCCCTAGCTATAGTTAGTTATATACCAGGGAAACATAGGCACAGAGGACATAGGACTGAAAGGACACTTCTAGGTCACAGAGTCTAATCTCTTTCTATTGCAAGCAACTGGGTCAGATAATCCCAGGTGTAAACGTATAAAGTTCCATCTTAAAACTACTTGTGTTGCTTGCCGCTCTCTGCTTTGGAGACGGTTCTAGAACCTCATGCCTCTGGTGGTTAAAAATGTCCTTCTAGTTTCCAACCCAAAATTTTATTCAAACTATTCCAAGTACTTTGGAATCCTTCAGGACAAAAGGTGATTTAGGAAAGATCTATTCTTACCAGTTCAGTCAAGTGAATATTAAAATGCCGCATTGTTGAAATACCACTTTGACCAAGCAAACTGTTTAATATTCAAAATTATGTCATGAAAATATGAAGTGTATGAGTTAGATATATTCAGGGTTTGTCATCTAAAGCCATCATTGTGATCTCTTATTTGCGATATACCATGGATGTTGCAAGAATAGTTTGTGCACTTTAAGGAACTACATTTTATAACTACAATAAATTATAGATAAATATAGCTTGTGTTCTAAAGCTTATTCTTTTCTGGAATGATAGCTGTCATCAGCAGACACTGAAGTACATCTTAAAGACATAAAAGAACATCTTCCAATTTTTCTTAGGGCATCTTCAGCAGCATAGATGGATGATATTGCTTTTGAGAACAATAAGTCATTGCTTCTGCCATCCTACCATCCATCTTCTACGTACCTGTGCAGGGCATGTGATCCAGGCTGTTAGATTACTGTTTGTCCTTTCAAATTTGTTGGGAAGTTTTCTTTGAGAACATTAAAAGTTATCTACACAGTTAATGTGCAAAACCTCTACACTGTAATTGCAGTAACAACATATTCTACTACAATTATGCTTAGAATGATGCTTTAAAATTAATCTTTTCGTTGTCCCTCCCTCCATCTTGCTTACTTCTAAATGCCTATAAGAAAAGCAGATTTGAACGACTAGAATTTATTCATTTAGATGCACAGAAACTCTTTAAAGGTGCCCTTGCAACATTTTGGGTGCCAAACCCTAAATTTAGATAAACAATATTAAGAACTGTTCTTACATAATTAAATATCCAGAGCCCTCCACCAGTCCTCAGCGCACTCCCATCTTCAAAAGCCTAGGGAAAGAGATGGACTGTACAGCATAACTGGAAAGTTAGCACATCTAGATTCTAGTGGCCCAGGGGAGAGAGAGTTCCAAAATTTACAGTGCCTCACAGAGAATGCACGACCATCAAGTCCTCTTTGTTAACAGTGAGAGCGCCCACAGTCTTGAGTGCACCAGCGAATTGAAAGGTAAGAAAAGAAAAAGGAAGCTGAAAGAAGGCAATCTGAAAAGTTTAATGTAAACTTTGTAGGCTAGATCGGCAAGGCAAAGTACAGCATTCGGAGCTACAGTTAGCTAGTGATTCTACCAGTGAAAGCTTTACAGGAAACACCGTTCAACCTCTATGTCACCATTTACTCTATGGGGATGTCTACACAGCAAAGAAAAACCTGTGGCTGACCCCTGCTATCCAACTCAGGCTTGCAAGGTTCAGGCTGTTTCATTGGTGTGTAGACTTCTGGGCTCAGGTTTGAGCCTCAGCTCTGGGACCCTCCCACCTCACATTGCTGGGTCGACTTCCAGTCTCTATGAACAATGAAACAGCCCCGCAGCTTGAGGCCCCCCTGAACAAGAGTCGGCTGGCATGGGCCATCTGTGGGATTTTCTTTGCTGTGTAGACATACCCTGTGATATTTCAAACTGTTCTGTGAATCAACATACTATTATATAACACCATTTATCCAAAACAGGAGGGTAAACAGGATCTGAGGAGCAAGTGAACACCAACTCCGAGGGAGGAAACCATGACTTGGTTGAAAGGAAGTGCAGCTGATTCTACTTCACTAAGCCAACAGAATTACTGCTGCCATTTCTGGTTACTCCTACAGGCTGTCCCTTACATGTAGGATACGCCTTTACTGCAATCACAGGGTATGACTGCAGCTCAAGCAGACATACGTGAGGCAGCTTTAATCTAGCAAGCTTGGGTCCCTGAAGAGCAGCTATGGCAGCACACAATTCAGCATAGGCTAGCTCCAAGAGTAATTACAGAGGGTTTGGGTTAAATCTTCACTGTTCAGTGCCAGAGGATTTTCTGGGTGCATGTGCATATATAATACTGTGACTGTACATTAGAAATATACCCATGGTTGAACCCACAGAATATTTCTTTTGTCATGTCTTTTGTTTTTCTAGGTATTTTCATTGGTTTGAACCAAAACTGAAAACTGAAAAAAGAGATTAGACAGGTTGAATCACATTTCATTTCAACATGTCAATTCAATTTGACATTTCCAAAATGGTTTGTTTTGATTTTTGCAAAACAAACCATTTTGACATTTCAAATAATTTTATCAGGTTTTTTTTAGTCAAAATTATTCACCCAATTTGATCCAAATTCACAGTTTTGGAGCCCAACAAAATGCATTTTGCAGCAAATTACTCTTTGCAAAAAAATATTTTGCCCAGCTCTACTCTTGTGGACAACACATTTCAGAGAACCATAGTTACTGTCCTCACTACTTTGATTCCACTCTTGGTGAGTGCCAAACACTTGCCTGTTGGCTTTGGAAGTGGATATTAGGAATCCTGCTTGAACAATTACTTTCTTAGGACAGTCCTACCAAAATGGGCACCAAATCTAGAACCTGCTGTCAGGCAGTAGGGTCTTAGGGTGTGGATCAAGATCTACAGAGCGGCTTTACATCTATAAGAGATAGGGATGTTTTTCAAATAGGCAGCAGAGGCTGCCTGAGCTCTAGTGAAATGATCTCTAATGCACCTAGAGGGATATAACTTGGCTAGCTCATAACACATTCTTACAAAGGCAGAGACTCGCTTTGATAACCTCTGTGAGGAGCTGGCTTGACCCTTAAGCCTATCAATAAAGGCCACAAATAGTCTGAGTACATTCCTGAATGATTTTGTCCTGTTGATGTAGTAAAAGCAGTCTTTTTATTTCAACTATAAGGGACACTGCTGGCCAAGGAACATCCAGTTTAACGTGTGCGGGGTGCAAATGCACCACGAGAGGAATCCATGTGGACAATCACTCAAAGGAGGAGTTGCAGCTGCCATCTTTGGAACAATTCCTTCTGAGGAGGAGGGTCCTAGGGCTTTTATAACATGCTTTTTTTTTTTTTTTTTTTTTTTTAAATCAGCCTCTTGTTTATACACAAATGTTGATGGAAGCAGCCACTCACAAGGGTAGCTGCTGAAGCTTGACAGCTGGCTGACCTGGCTGGAAGGGTTTAAAAACTTTTAAAAAATAATAAAGTACATTTGAATATGTCCCCTTTTAATGCACAGTATTAGAAACCAAACACTGGTTTGAAAACTAACTTTTTAAAAAGTGTTTAAACATAGCTGTCTGTAGTATTTTGTATCAGTTTAGCTTTCTGGAGCTGCAGCTGCTGCATTGTGTGGTGTCACTGATCGATTTCATTGCTCCCACTTGACCCTTCATAATCTGGTTCCCTCCCAAATGGAATGCCCAGAGATCCCAATTAGGATAAAGGCTCAGTTGTCCTGGGCACTGTTCAAACACATCCTAAAACACGGTTCCTATCCTGAAGAGCTTGCAATCTAAACTTAGATATTTAAGGTATGATGGAATTCTAGTTGTCCCATAAAAACTTTTTAAAACAAAAATACAGAGTCAAATGCACAGTACAGATCTCCACTATATCTCTCAACTCCAGCATTCTACAAGCTCAAAATCCCGTTGGTGCCAATAATATGCTAGGTTTCAGAGTAACAGCCGTGCTAGTCTGTCTTTGCAAAAAGAAAAGGAGTACTTGTGGCACCTTAGAGACTAACCAATTTATTTGAGCATGAGCTTTCGTGAGCTACAGCTCACTTCATCGGATGCATACCGTGGAAACTGCAGTAGACATTATATACACACAGAGACCATGAAACAATACCCCCTCCCACCCCACTGTCCTGCTGGTAATAGCTTATCTAAAGTGATCATAATATGATAATATGCTAGGAAGAACAGAATATTAGAGTAAAATGGGGAGCTGAAATGATTGTTTGTCCTCAAATCCTTATGCTCTGGAAAGGAGGAGGAGAGATGGGAGACTGTGCTCTTACTTGTGCTCTTCTCAGGACTATAGCTCTCCTTTATACGTGGGACTTCGACTCCAAAAGGAAGGAAGGAAGGAAGGAAGGAAGAGTTACAGGACCAAGATACCTTTTGAGAGGGCATTCCTTCTTACACTGGATTGTTCTGATCCTCACTTTTGTTCTACCATTGAGTCTCATTCTGTTCCACTAAGTAACCTCTGACTCACAGAGCTTCCTGACAATCAGCAACAGGATGCAGTACGTCAGAGGAGCAGAGAGCCATTTAGCACAATACCACAACTGAACTCTCAGTCTTGCACACCAGCAGGACTACATCCATACCACACAGGAAATGATGTTAAATTTAAGTATATAAATCACAATGAGTAATGCATCAGATGAATGTAACCATTTTCTGCTATGCAATATTTGCAAGCAGATCACTGTCTCCTCAGATTTATTCATAGATTCATAGATATTTAGGTCAGAAGGGACCATTATGATCATCTAGTCTGACCTCCTGCACAACGCAGGCCACAGAATTTCACCCACCACTCCTGCAAAAAACCTCTCACCTATGTCTGTGCTATTGAAGTCCTCAAATTGTGGTTTAAAGACTTCAAGGAGCAGAGAATCCTCCAGCAAGTGACCCGTGCCCCATGCTACAGAGGAAGGCGAAAAACCTCCAGGGCCTCTTCCAATCTGCCCTGGAGGAAAATTCCTTCCCGACCCCAAATATGGCGATCAGCTAAACCCTGAGCATATGGGCAAGGTTCGTCAGCCAGATACTACAGAAAATTCTTTCCTGGGTAACTCAGATCCCACCCCACCTAATATCCCATCACAGGCCATTGGGCCTATTTACCATGAATATTTAATTACCAAAACCATGTTATCCCATCATACCATCTCCTCCATAAACTTATCGAGCTTAATCTTAAAGCCATATAGATCTTTTGTCCCCACTGCTTCCCTTGGAAGGCTGTTCCAAAACTTCATTCCTCTAATGGTTAGAAACCTTTGTCTAATTTCTAGTCTAAATTTCCTGGTGGCCAGTTTATAACCATTTGTTCTTGTGTCCACATTGCTACTGAGCTTAAATAATTCCTCTCCCTCTCCAGTATTTATCCCTCTGATATATTTATAGAGAGCAATCATATCTCCCCTCAACCTTCTTTTAGTTAGGCTAAACAAGCCAAGCTCCTTGAGTCTCCTTTCATAAGACAAGTTTTCCATTCCTCGGATCATCCTAGTAGCCCTTCTCTGTACCTGTTCCAGTTTGAATTCATCCTTCTTAAACATGGGAGACCAGAACTGCACACAGTATTCCAGATGAGGTCTCACCAGTGCCTTGTATAACGGTACTAAAACCTCCTTATCCCTACTGGAAATACCTCTCCTGATGCATCCCAAGACTGCATTAGCTTTTTTCACAGCCATATCACATTGGCAGCTCATAGTCATATGATCAACCAATACTCCAAGATCCTTCTCCTCCTCCGTTACTTCTAATTGATGTGTCCCCAGCGTATAACTAAAATTCTTGTTATTAATCCCTAAATGCATGACCTTACATTTCTCACTATTAAATTTCATCTTATTACTATTACTCCAGTTTACAAGGTCATCCAGATCCTCCTGTAGGATATCCCTGTCCTTCTCTAAATTGGCAATACCTCCCAGCTTTGTATCATCTGCAAACTTTATTAGCCCACTCCCACTTTTTGTGCCGAGGTCAGTAATAAAAAGATTAAATAAGATTGGTCCCAAAACCGATCCTTGAGGAACTCAACTGGTAACCTCCCTCCAGTCTGACTGTTCACCTTTCAATAGGACCTGTTGTAGTCTCCCCTTTAACCAATTCCTTATCCACCTTTCAATTTTCCTATTGATCCCCATCTTATCCAATTTAACTAATAATTCCCCATGTGGCACGGTATCAAATGCCTTACTGAAATTCATACGTATTCATCTCATTTTTCTGGTTGGTCAACAAGAATTCTCATTGATTATTCAGTGTTAGAGCTATGGTGGGTGACTTATGATGGGCCAGAAGTCTGTTATTGTCCTTCATTGAATGAGTATGCAAATAAATTTTCATGCATGTGAATTTGAAATACATTTTTTCCATGTCAGTAAAATTGGATTGCTTGGAAAATTCACAGAAAAGGGGAATGAACATGAGTGAAGAAATTAAAAAAATTCAACAAATATTTGTAGGAATTTGCGGGCATCATTTCCCCAGATTTTAATTTTAATTTATATTATATATTGTGTGTGTATATGTCTGTGATATATATTCTATATATCATATATGCATATATAGTGTATACAGTACTAAGTGCCCTCTAGAGCATGTACTCATCTACTTAAGTGGTTTCAAAGGAAGAAATAAATAGGATCTTCAGTTACAGAACATTGTGGTACACTTTGTGCCACAGAGATACCTACACCTACCGTGCTCTCTGTCAACAGTAACGAGAAATGGAAATAGAATACATTTAACTCCATTATCATTAAAGATTTAAGATTATTGCAATAATCTTCAACTTCTCCTTGGCTTTATGGAACCCAGCCAAGCAGATGATATATTGCTATGTATTTCATTCATTCTTGTTGATGAATGGCATACAGTATGTAAGACAATGTTGATGTCCAGCCCCATAGAGAATTACATAAAAAGAGAAGATGAGCAGCTGCAGATGATGAAGAGCCAATTAACAGAAACCCCCTAGCTTAACCACATATTTTATATGGCAGGTGCTCTTGCAACAGAATGAACCAGTATTTCTAAAATCCAGAAAATGTTGAGGAACTGACCTTTCTAAAAATGAATCTTAAACAGTGGCCTTCAAGATTTATTCCCCTCCTTGAGTTACAGACAAAAAACAGTAGCTCCTTGACCCAAGTTCCATTATTTCTGGGTCACACTGAGTCCATAAAGTGTTTTTGGCCTCTGCAATTGCTGCTTTTGCCTCAGTTCTCACAGAAGAGCTTTGAACAGACCAGGCAGCACCACAGGCTTCGCTAACGAGGCTCAGGTGAGTGGTGATGTAACAGAGCTCACATCTTCCACTTTGTGAACTACGCATTAAGAAGCAGATCCTCAGCCAGTGTAAATGGTGCCCAAGGTATTATAGCCACACAATGGAAAAGAATGCATGTCTTCTGAGTCCCAATCCAGTGCTTTACCCACACTGCCTCATCTGAATATATTTTCTGGTGATCCCTGGACTGAAAATCTCATTGAAAATTTAAGTGAAGGAATCTGGAGCCAATACTTGGATAATATCTGAACTGCAGTGCAGTAAAAACAGCTACATCAGGTACTACAAACAGAAAACCATTGTATTAAGGTATAAAGGCATAGCTAATCTCAAACGCCTCAGCTGTTTGCCATTCAAAATTGAAAGGGGTTTTAACACAGCCCCACCACCAAGACTTACTCCAAGAGATGGATTATTTGGCAAGGGCAATAGCCAGGCTGCAAGAAGATTGCAGCAAATTGATAGACAGTTACCTATTTTCTAGGAGCAACTATTGCAAATACTTTTTTGTTTTTTTAAATTTCCATCTGTTCTTGAGACAAGTGAATTTATGCATATTCAAGCACCATCTGTGACAAACTTCATTTCCACATTCTTCACTCCCCCCAGTGCAATATGCAGAAAGATGTGATGCTACATGGAAAGCAGCACATGTTTTATTGCTAGTTTTCTAGGACCCCTATCCTTTGTTTTGTTCGGTTTGTTTTGCTGCATTAACAATACTGGAATAGTTAAAGTCACACACACACACAGTGTGGACACAGTTATACCCATATGAAAGCATTTACACAAGTATAGCTTACTCCAGTTTAGGAATAGAAATAAGATAAACCAGTATAAGGGACCTGTTATACCAGTATAAATCCATTCACAATAGAGCTTATACCAGTATAAATACATACTGAAAAAAAAATCACACTCTAATTGAAAGAGACAAAGTGGGCAAGGTAATATCTTTTATTAGACCAATTTTGTGTTTGTGAAAGAGACTAGCTTTTCAACTCCGCAGAGCTCTTCTTTGGTCTAAGAAAGGTACTCAGAGTTTCACAGCTCAATACAAGGTGGAACAGATTGTTAAGCATAAGGAGTTAACACATGTTGCAAGAAACTACTAAAAATGAAGTGGGCAATTAGCACCTCTGCAGTAATAGGACAAAGGAGAGTTAGTGGTTTACAGATTATTGTAATGAGTCAAAGCCAGTCTCTCTCTTGAGTCCATGATTTTTACTGTTTAACAGAGTTATGAATTAAATTTGCAGGCTTGTCTTTTGAAGGTGGTGGTGTGCAGGTTTGCTTTGAGGAAAGCCTATCTTTTTCACAAACACATCTTGGTCCTTGTCTCCTTCATATCCTGAGACCCACACTGCAAATACTCTAACTGACACAAATATACTGCTATAACTTTTCTTGTGTGGACCTGGCCTTATAGAAAATCAGCGTGCCTGCTGTGTTTCTTATCCATGTCTTCTTCTGAAGTAACCCAAAGGAAGAGTTCATGGCCTTTCCCTGGGTAGGTTGACTTTAGCTTTTTGTTTGTTTTTTTTTGTTTGTTCATTTAAAACAAATAAAATACAGGTAATTGGTTTAATTCAAAATATCCCTTGTTGCTTCTTTAGTAAAGGAATGCATTTTGCTTGGCACAAGTAGAGATGTATAAGCTAGTTTCTTACATTGATGGATGAACCTCAAGTTCATCTGAGCTATAAATCCTTACATTCAAATGTGTACGTATCCAGAAGTTTAGATGAACTTAACTAAATCTCTTTGGTCTCAAAATCAGGCTGGAAACTTTAACAGACTTTCTCAGGATACTTCTAATAATTCTCCAGTCCAGATGGGCTAAAGATACTGAATAGAATTGAGAAACAAGGAATAGAATTTCTCATGGAATTTCAGTACTTCTCTGCATTCTCCCAGCCAATCCCCCAAATGCTTGTAAAAGAAAATCAGAAATGTTAACTGAGCACTTTCATACAATATACATCTGCAGAGCACTCCACAAACCACTACAGAATTAATTCTAACAGTAGATTATTGAGGATGGTAATACCTATTTTACAGATAGAGCAAATTGGGACAAGGGGAGGTTGTCCTGTGGAAGGTCACCCAGAAGGTCAATGACAGAACCAGGCTTAGAACACAGGAGCTACTTGATCAATCCACTATATCCTGCTGCCTTTCTGTGTGAAATAATTCCATTGACTTCGTTGTGCTGTGGATCTGAACCAGTTCACTGAGCCCTTGCAAGGAGAACAGTTGGGGTTTTTTTTATTTCGACTTTAAGCCCGTGTCCTCTAAAACAAAATGCAGATGTTTTGGATGCAGCATGGTTCTAAGAACCCATATGTAATGCATTGAATTGCTTCACTGCCTCACTGATGGGCAATTATTTGCCATGTCATATTGGCACCCTATTGTAAGATGAAGTAATGTAACATGATAAGGTGTTGTGTTTTAATTATTGCAGTGTCATAAATGAAAATGTAGTTAATTTCATCTGGCATCACCACCTATCACATCAGAAAGCAAATATAAAGCCTAAAGAAGAGCAACTGTATGGAAACCTAGTCAAATAGCAGCAGCCTTCAAAATTTATTCAGATCTAAAAATATTTTAGTAAGCTCTTTTATAGAGTGAGTCTGGTCAAATCAGCTGCATATTTAGGATTGTGCTTTATATAATAACATTTTTATTGAAGTTAGTGAGAAATATACACTGCATGGACAGGAGCTGTTTTTCACAAAACATCCTCAGTCATTTTAAATTTGCCATTTTTGTCAAATTACCAAAAGAGATTAGACCGTATTTTGGGCTAATAGCTTGTAAAATATATATTTTTAATTGAAGCTGATTTTGAAATAGATGTGTGGAAATATTAAGCCAAGATTTAGCTCAGAGCAAATTTTTACAGCAGTTTATAATGAAAATGCTGATGGCCCTCTTTGATAAAATGTTGCCAAGAGATACCGTTAAACATACAGCCTGTATTAGAAATCCAGAAGAGGCAAAGTAATTAGTCCTCATTAAAGTCTAATTGCTTTCAAAATGTTTTATATATTAAACTGGTTTCTGAATTATAGCACTGAAGAGATGCAATCTTAAAACCCAGGACTATCTATAAAATCTCTTGCAAAGAGAGACCTTTGATTCCCCCTCCCCCGCCATAGTCTCAGCCCAAATGAGTGCCAGATGTTAGAGAGTACCTTCTCTAACATCTTCCACTCATTTGGGCTGAGACTATGGGCCATATTCCACCTGAGCAGACAAATGTAACTAAAATAGAGGAGGTCTCTGAATCAAATTTTGTGCTTACAAACAGTGGGGTAAGTTACACATCAGATGTCAGCTAGTCTGAAAACAGATACAAGGGCTTGTCCCAACTCACACTAAAGTCAATGGAACTTGGATCAGACCCTTGGGTTAGCAGTTAAGCATACTTTGCATCAAATTGGCATTAGGGGGCCTGATTCTGTTGCCCTGTAGGAGCTCAAACTGGATGATTTAATGGTCCCTGCTGAGCTTAAAATCTATGAAACATTCCTTGGCCAAACTCCCACCCAAGCGAAAATGGGTACAACTCCCATTAATCTGAGCAGAAGTTATATTGCTTATGACAGGGGCTGAATTAAAACACCAAAGAATATCAAATAGGTGCAAGTTGCACTGCTTTCCCACTTTCATACAAGATGTTTAGAAAATGAATGCAATATATAAAATGTACGGCATTAGTATCACAGCTGAATTTGGGGGTTTTGTGACAAATTTCTGCCCCAAATGATTTATTTTCAGGATTTATAAACTGAAAACAAGAGGCTATGATAATGCTGACAAATCTTACTAGTGTAACTGCACAATGAGACATTCCATGCTATAAGCTTATGCCAATGAAATGCTTAATTGGAGACCTCAGGCATATAGTTCTAAAGATGCAATGGAGGTTAAATCATCAACTTTAATTCTAGCCCTTTGTTTGTATGCAATAAAATATGTGCTTTCTTTATATGAATGCATATTTGCCTATGTAATAGATATAAGTTATGCCATTTTATACACACATATGGGCCACTATGCACAACAGTACAATACCAACATGACATTCACACTGAAAAATGGAAATTTTGTTTGAGAGAGAAAAAGAATAAACACTAATGAAAAATCTTGCAATTTCTGTACATACGTGTACTGTATTATAGCTGTACTGAAAAAAGGGAATGTGAATTGACTATGTATGCAAATATTGATAGAGATGTACATTGCAGAGCTAATACAAAGTTTCCTCTAATGAAGTTTCTGTGTAGGGCTGGGCAGGAAACAGTGTTTCCAATTTGTGAACATATATTTTTTTTTGGGGGGGGTGTTGGAATTTTTCATTCCAATGCAAAACAAAGCAAAGACATTGCAAAATATTTTTCATGGAAAAAAAAGGGGGAGGAAGGGAGGGAAACACCCATCCCAGCATAGCCAGTAGTCCAGTGCATAGGGCACTCACCAGGCCTGTTGGAGATTCAGATTCAAGTCCCAGCTCTGACTGATTTGGAGCAGGGACTGTTGAATCCTGGACTGTCACAATGCAGGTGAGTGCACTATCCACTAGGCTACAAAGTCAGTTTCTCTTTCTCTCTGGTACTGAATAGCTTTTTAAACAAAGTGGAACAGCTTCTACAGGAGAGACTGAGAGACCATGTGTTAGGTTTCCAAGAAAAAAAACCCAGCACCATCAAGTTTTTGGTTCACAGGAAATTTCAATTATTGGCCAGTCTCCAGTAAATACCTCTCACGCTCTTCATGAGGTAACTAAGTACCACTATGCCTTTGGGAAACTGAAGCACAGAGACACTACGTGGCTTGCCCAGAGTATCACAGGCTATCTGTGGCACAGGAAGAATTGACCCTGGGTACCCCATGGATCAGGCTAGCGCTGTAACCAGTGGACTCTCCTTCCTCTCACCATCTACCCTCCTGAATGTTTGTTTTTATATGACTATCTGGACTCTTAGGAAAAAGCCTATAGGAAAGCTTTGCTTTTTTCCCAACATTTCAATTCAGGTTTAAGTGTCATGATTTTGCTATCATCAGTATTTTGAATTGCTAGATACAAGCAGAGATAAACACAAACTCTAAAGTGGTTTCATTCAGAGGAATAAGGGTGCTAATTAGCAAATCTAACACTTGTTTTTTTAATGTCAGTTTAGTAACTCAGAGTCCCTTATTACAATTTCAAATATGGTAATGACACTGAGAATTTACTGAGAATTTCTGAGATAAGTGGGAAGTGATTAAGCAGATGAAGTTAAAATCGACCTTTTCTGTACAAATACAGCAATGTAGCTCAGATCAAATATTTTGGATGCATATGTACAATCTTGAAGTGAGCTCTGCATTAAAAATTAATTAATTCAGAACAGAGCATGTATATTTTTGCCCCAACGTTCTATCATCAGGTACAGAGGGGTCTCTCTGTATATTAGCACAGAGAGCAATGTCAGAGGTGGGCTTGTGAAGCATCCTCTCATTACATGTGTTTAGTAACTGGAAACCCTAATATCGAGGCCACTGATGGGCAGCAGCTGCTACTCCAGCCCACAGGCTAGATTCAACAGAAGTAGAGCCTTGCTCTGCCCCCAATCCAGTGCAGGAACAATCACATAAAAGCTAATTATTCAGGATGTATATAGCAGTCCAGGTTTTCTCCAGCCACAAATTTGAGATTATGTTCAAGAATAACCATGCTACAAAAAAATGCCAGAAATCCATAGAAACCCTCTTTCCTTTAAGGTTTAACATTTCTTCATACATTATGTTGCAGGTGCCAACTTGCAGGCTTCTCTACAAATCAGTTGCCTGAATCTTCTCCAAGCATCTCTCAAATGAGAGATTAATTAATCTCTATTAATCTTTATGCCAACGTGTCTTGAACGGAATTTTCTAGTAGCGAAAGTAAAATAAATGGTGTGTGTAATGGCAAATATTCACAGAGCTTTGATTAATCTCACTACAGATTTATTAGAGAAGACATTTTAAATCTAAACAGAAGGAAAATTAAAATCTGACTAATTACTATTGTAGGTTAATAAAAGTTCTCTTTACATTGCATCTTTGTATATTAAAATCCTAAACAAACATTGTTGCAAAGTGCTGTAATTATCAGATTTGAGTGTATAATTACATCAGCTTTCCTGAGAGAGAATGGAAATAAAATTAAGACCTGACAATCCACTGAAGTTTTTGGTTCCCGTCTGTAATTCATGTTTACAGGGCCTTGATTCCACTTGACTCTCTTGCACATAGAGAGAGAAGGCAAATATTGTGGATGTGTACCTGGGGGAAGGTAGAGATTAAATATGAACTATTGCTCGAAAATGTCTTGTGGCACAGAGTTGTGCTGGGTATGAAAACAGTGTTTCTCTCTCAGACACTGACCCTCATTCATCATTGCATTACACTCCAGTGTAAAACCAGAGTAACTCAATATCAGGTAAGCACGATTTAATAGTCCCACAGCTTTATCGAGGTGAAAGTTTCTCAGTTGACATTTTCTTTTTTCCTTAAATGTGAAATTCTGGAGCAGTGTTTACACTTCATGGGAAAAGCCACATTCATTCCCTTCGCTAATTAGACTATGTGAAAGTTTATGAACTAGAATAGGGCTGTAATGTAAACATTTTGAACAGGAGCCTTTGACTGCTCAGGACATTACGCTTACTGGTGAAACTCATTTAAGTATTTATGATTTATTTGTAATTAACAGGTATAAAAATTATCTACAACAGTGGTTCCCAAACTTGTTCTGCTGCTTTTGCAGGGAAAGCCCCTGGCAGGCCAGGCCAGTTTGTTTACCTACCGCGTCCACAGGTTCAGCTGATCGCGGCTCCCAGTGGCTGTGGTTTGCTGCTCCAGGACAATGAGAGCTGCTGGAAGCAGCACAGGCTGAGGGACGTACTGGCCGCTGCTTCCAGCGGCTCCCATTTGCCTGCAGCAGCGAACCACGGCCACTGGGAGCCGCGATCGGCCGAACCTGCGGACGCAGCAGGTAAACAAACTGGCCAGGCCCGCCAGGGCTTTCCCTGCACAAGCGGCAGAACAAGTTTGGGAACCACTGATCTACAGTGTTAATATTAAGAGTCTTTACAGCACATTGTGTAATTCTTTTCTACCTTAGAAGTTGTAAGACATAAAATAAAAGTTATGTTTTGGGACAAAATCTCCCCTCAGGTCACTGCTCTCCATAGAAGACATAATGGGCTTAATCCACAGCAAGGAAGAATTAGGTTAGGTATCAGGAAAAGCTTTCTAACTACATAGGTTGTTAAGATCTGAAATAGGCCTCCAAGGGAGGTTGTGAAATCCCCATCATTGGAGGATTTTAAGAACAGGTTGGACAAACACCTGCCAGGTTTACAGGGTCCTGCCTCAGCACAGAGGGCTGGACTTAATGATGTCTTGAGGGTCCTTCCAGCCCTATGTACTTAAGTCAATAGAATGACAGAAAGTTGCACAGGATTTACACTGGTACAATTGAGAACAGTGCCCTTTGCCTTTACTAGTATAGGGAACACCTCCTTTTGAGAAAAAGCTTTTTGGATTACAAAAATGGAGTCTCCATTTAGGTATTCTGCTTATATAAAATATGGTAATAGCGTAGATGGTTTAATGAACTGCAGAAAATCCCTCTGATTGATTCATAGCCTTTATATACTGAACATGGATATTTTTGCATTTATTATAAGATATTATAGATAATATGTGGGTAAAAATAATTAGAATTCTCTAATACACAGAAATGTAGCGAAAGAAACGTCCATAAGGTCCGGAAAGCAGCTTTACAACAAGGGAGAAAAAACATGTTTCTGTGTTTTGGGTTTCTTCAGATTTCTTGCTTGTAGTTCAAACATTCCCTTCCTGTGTGTGCACCCAGACACTGCAAGATTGTGCTACCGCAGAAGGCCCAAAAAATGAAAGTGCCAAGGAATAAAACTGAAGTTGACCAATCAGTATCCAAATTCAGTGAAATGCAGAAAGGAAACGAACAAAGAATTGGTGAATAATAAATTAAATAATAAACATAGTTTCAGTTGTAATAACCTAATATACTAGTAACAGACTGGGAACTATATTTTCAAAAAGAAGCTTTATTTGTGCAGTTAGCTTGTGAATAAATTCATCCAGCTGGCCAGGTGCATTTACAATCAACTAACATAAGAACACAAGAACGACCATACAGCGTCAGACCAATGGTCCATCTAGCCCAGTATCTTGTCTTCTGACAGTGACTAGTGTTAGATACTTCAGAGGGAATGAACACAGGGCAAATTTCAAATAATACATCATCCAGACCCAACGTTTGACAGTCAGATGTTTAGGGACACCTAGACCATAGGGTTTTGTCCCTAACCACCCTGGCTAGTAGCCATTGATAGGCCTGCATTGGAATAGTCTACAGTGTGCCTTTAATATTGGCTCCTTGAGGAACTGTCAGCTCTCCTTTTTCTCTTAGATTTTCTTCCTATGGGACCTTAGCTACCAATTCTCTGAGTTTGATAAAGTCTGCTTTTTTGAAGCCCATTATCCTCATTCTGCTGCTCTCACTCCTTCCTTTCCTTAGAATCATGAAATCTATCATTCCTGATCACAGTCACCCAATTGCCTTTCACCTTCACATTAGCTACTAATTACTCCTGTTGGTCAGAATCAAGCCTAAAATGGTTGTCCCTGGTAACTTCCTCCACTTTCTGGAGCACAAAGTTGTCCCTGATACACTCCAAGAACTTATTGGAGATTTTGTGTTTTGCCATATTACTTTCCAAACAGACATCTGTAAAGTTAAAGTCCCCCACTACTACCAGGTCCTGTGTTTTGAATATTTCTGTTTGTTTTAGAAATGCCTCATTTACCTCCTCTTTCTGATTTGGTGGTCCACAGTAGGCCCTCACCATGACGTCACCCCTATTTTTTAACCCTTTAGTCTTTACCCAGAGACTCTCAACTGCTCTGCCTCCTATCTCCTTCTGGACCTCAGTGTATATATCCTTTATGTACAATGCAACCCCTTCTCCCATTTTTCCCTGACTGTCCTTTCTGAAAGAGCTGTAGCCCCATTTACCAATATTCCAGTCATGAGGCTTATCCTACTAAGTTTCTGTGATGCCAATTAAATCATAATTTAACTTATGTACTAATACTTCCAGTTCTTCCCCCTACTCCTTAAGTTTGTGTACAAACATGTAAAATGTTGATTCAGTTTTCCCCACTGATTTACTTCGTGTTGCTCCTTTGACCCTATTGTAATTTACCATGCCCCCTCCAACATCTAACCCTCTGTTAAGGTCATTTTTTTTTATACCTACCTGTGAGGTTTTGTCACCTGCCCCCACAGAATCTAGTTTAAAGCCTGGCTCACCTAGGTTTGCAAGTCGGTGTGCAAAGATGCTCTCTCCTTTCTTGGTGAGGTGGAGCCCATCTGTTCCCAGGAGACCACCTTCTTGGAACAGATTCCTATGGTCAAAGAAGCCGAAGCCCTCCCACTGACACTATCTCCAGGATGCGTGTTTCCCTGCCTGGGCCCTCACCCTCAACCAAGAAGATGGATGAGAACACAACCTGTGCCCAACTCCTTCCCCCGAGCTCCCAGAGCCCTGTCGGCACTGCTGACTTGCTCAGGGTCAGACCTGGCAGCATCACGAGTGTCCACATGGATAAGCAGCATAGGGTAGCAATTGGAGGGATAGATGAGCATTGCAACCTTTCTGTAATGTCTCAGATGCAACCACTAGGACATCTCCTGGGACGTCCTGTCAGATCAGCAGATGGATATCTATGTTCCCCTCAGACGTGAGTCCCCAACATCCAGCACCCTGCATCAAGCGCTTGGGGCCAGATTTTTAATTCCCATTGGGAGCAAAATGCTTTTGAAAAATTCCCCTATCTGCATCTTTAGGCACCTAAATACCTTTTAAATGTCTGGCCCTCAGACACAATAGTCTCCGAGTAGTTCTGGCTGTCGTAATAGGTTCAGTGACAACCCTGACAAATGAGTTAATGAATTTACAGGTATGCTCCTGGTAGTTGCACATGCCAATTAGTCCTGCAGTGATGCCTCACCCGAAGACAGGTCCCTTATTTTAAATACGTGATGCTAAGTCCATTCATTTCCATTTTACAGAGAAATGATCAATATAATTGACACTATTCAATATCTTTCCCTAAATAAGCTGATTATATGAGCCTGTACTATAGTCTCCATTTCTCTGAAACCAGTTTAAAAGAAACTCCTCATATTTAAACACATCACATTCCTTAACACTTTGATTTTCTGAAAAATAGACCCATGCTGAATATTACGAATGACAGCAATACAATGGATGGGCTCTGTTTACATTTAGCAGGAACTTATTAAAATCAAGACAGAAATCAATATCGCTAAGCCATGAGGCAAAACAAATAAAAACTAACCTGAAGCATAGTATCAGATGCCCAGTGTTAGGGACCTGTACGTCTAGGAGATCCTCTTCTATATTAGACCTTTTCCATCTCTCATCTACCCTCCCAAAAACACCAAAAGAGCCTGAATCTGGAGTATGCTTTTGAGACACTCTAATAGCAAAAGTCTGGTTATATACAATACACTATCTTTCTTCCACGCAGCCCTTTGTGCCTGGAGAAAACTCCGTTATAAAATTCAAACAGCCACTACCTTATCTTTCTTTCACCTCTTCCATGGGGTCCACAAAACCCAGACTGCTGATCATGGCTGGGCAGGTGACAAGCAGCGACTATTCCCCGTCTTTCCTTTTCCAACTCCATTTCTCCCCATTTGTACCCCTATTTAAAGATATACAATCCATGTAACTAAAAGCTGTGCCACTACTTCACTCGATTAATCTACTTGTATTTCAAATCCTCTACTTTTCACCCATGTCTTCAGACTGTAAGGGATTGGCAGGGCAGGGATTGTCTCTCTTCTATGTTTGCACAGCCCCCAGCACAATGGGGCTGCATTCCCAACTGAACCATATATATTAGGGTTATGCATGCAATACTGAATGAATGAGGAATGGAGAATGAGGCGGGGGAAAGGGCAGAGAGTATTTTTATACAGGTAGAAAGACAAAGCAAAGTAAAAAAAAAAGAAGCAAAACTTAAGACATTAAATAAAAGGGACAGATACCACAGTGACTTACACCCCAATGGCCCAAGGATTCTTGTGTTCTGGTTGCAGCACAAGGAGGGGAATGTGAAAGGGTGTAGTAATGGGAGGGAAGAAAAAAGATTATTGCCAATGAAAGGTGAATAGGACTTTTGAAGAGAGGAAGTGTGTAAGTGAAGTGGATTATTTCCAGCCAGCATGGCAGGATTGATAAAAAGAAGGACCTCACTGTAAAGAGTTGCAATAAGGGCACAGAGAGGAAGATAAACGTTTGGGACAGGAAGAAATAGGTGAATGTCTATAACAAAAGCAAGTCCATAAGCTTCCGCTTCCCCTTCCCCTGCCCTCCCTCCGCAAGCCAGGGAAGACTCGTGGAATTGGATTAACTACAAAAAACAAAACAAACAGAACAATCTATCCCAGAAGCCTTTAAACACCCAGCTAAAGTGTGCTGTGTATGTGAGAAGGTAAGAGACAGCACGATCCCAGCTTAGAAGTACCACACCCATAAAGCCAACTCATCTTGCTGACAAATAGAACTAACGCAGTGACCGCACGTGTACATAAGTAATAGGATCAGTATATTTGGCCCACCTACTTCATTCTGGGCATGCTGGTAATAGCATAAAGCAGGAGGAAGGCCAGTATTCAGCTTTACCTTTATAGTGGGTTGAATCATCTGTTAATCTATAAGGTCCTACAGGACTCTTTGCCGCTTTTACAAATAAAAGCTAGACCCTTTAAGTGATTTTGTTTTCCTATTAAAAAGTCAAACACTGAAAATGTTAATGAAATAGTTAACAAAATTTTTAGTTTACCCAGATTCCTATTTTTGGTAAGTGAAAACCCTACAATGTTTTTGATTTAAAAGTGAATGAATACATGGGGGGAGGGGGAGGGAAGAAAATCTCTATCAAAAACTGTTTTTGGGGAAAATGGGTTTTTTAATTAAAAAAGTGTTTGAGAAATTTTCAACCAGTTCTAATGACAGAGATTAAAAATTACTCTTAATAAAGGCAGGAATAAGACAGTGAAAAGCATGAGGTAACTGGAGTAGGTATGTACTACCACTGGACAACAGATGTTCAGATCCAAAAGGTATACAGATTCTAGTGGTTGTTTGACTCATCTAGCACAAGCATGGCAAAGGATTCTTTAATTCTCATCAAAATCAGCAAGTATGATATAAAGCCAGGAGAACTTGCCTGCCCATACTGGTGCTTTAAATCGATTAACATCAATTCAGTGCTAATGATGACAAGACCAGACTTAGTCTTTTTGGTCATCTAATAGTATATCAGTCAAACAAGTACATGATATAAAGAAACATATGGCAGGAACTAATGTAATATACAGAGAAGTCTGTGTGTCATTCATTTATAAATGGAAGTCATTATCTAATGATGGCTTTGACCTGCAGCATAAGAAAGAAACAACATATGGCTTGGTTTGCTGTTGTACCAGATGTTCACATGTTGTATTTCTGACTGACACAGCCAGAGTTCACACTGTATTCTCATGTCCTTGAAGTTTACTATTACTTTTATTACATAAAGGCTTTTTAGCTGCACAAGTTTAATCAATTACTAAGTGACTGTTTCCAAACAACAGACAAAAATCAAGCCCTAGTTTTACAAAAAAGACACACACTTGGGGTATAATTTGCTTTAGACCCACTTACATGCACACATACCTGATCTGTAGATATACTTGTGACAGATGCACTTATAAAAGCAGGTGCTTAAATGTCTGCAGTCCTCTTCTTTTTAAATTTGGGCTCTGTTAACATTGCTGAGCTGTGTTTTTATAAGCTGGGAAGATACTGTAAGAATAAATAGCATAATTCCCAGTGGAACAAACGAATAAAACATTTCACTTGTCACAGTGCTAGCATTTCATCACCTAGCAAGTTACATTATGATGTTGCTTTATGCAATGTAACAGCTTGACATGTCAATATTACACTACATGCCTGCTGGCAATTTACAGCGATATAAAGGATTATTTTTTTCTTTTAGTTAGGAAAGCAACTATCTGTTCACGAAGCAGCTCAGATGAAATATTTGGTGGAATGACATGTGGCAAATACACTAAGTGTTTTCCAACTTTTTAGATTGCTGAATCAGGCTTGTTCACTGTGTCAGGCTGCAAACTGAATGGTTTACTCAGAGTGCTACACTTACTGTGATATTTGATTCAATCCATCTTGCAGCACATAAGTAGATTAATTAAGGGAAAGCTATTAAGGAATACAGTGAGCTGACATCCAAAACAAGCTATGTGCTTTCAGGTCTGAAAGTCAGGCATGCTTCTTGCATTTTTAAATTTCAAACATCAAACGATATCCTGCATTGGGCAAAACAACGAATCACTACATATATCTACCTACCCAACTAATAATGGACACACAACACCTATGGAAAGCATTATATTTTCCCATTACAATAACAAAACCCACTTCCATATCACCCTATTGTCATGTACACTTACACACACACAGAGCAGGGCAGCTGACCATTTGTTCTGGGTGGCACCTCTCTTCTCTCAGCTAGTCAGCATCTCACCTTTCCCTCTTCTCTCCAAGACCCTTAAGTTCCAGGAACTCCTGATAGATCCTCATCTAAACAGGGAGACAAATGTCTCTCTGCTCCTGCAGCTACTCACTCAGCCTCTGCCACCCTTTCCATGCATTGCAGGGTCTCCCTGTCAACCAGAGTCCACCACCGGTGGGGTGTCTCTGCTATGGGACAACTTCCTGCGGTGAGATGTGAAGCAGCTGCTAGGTCACTAGCCCATAGGTAATCTGCTTTTTTTGCAGCTGTCACCAAAGGAAATTGGTACGTCAGATGGTGCTAAGGGGCAGGGAGAGGAGAAAAAGAGTGAGAAGCAGGAGTGTGTGTTCATTCCTATGGAAGCGACGACTCCCCTCCAAGCACACAAACATATCCAGAGTGACCTCTCAGGTTCTCTCAGCCTGACTGCAGCATAACTGCCGCAACCCTGGACCACCCGCAACACCACATTTCACGTTAGTCTAGGCAAGGCTGATAGGATCCTCCATGATGTTCCATTGGCAGCCTCAGTTGCACAGTGAGGCCTGGAGGGCCTTGTGCTGGCCCGGTACATCAGGATGAAATTGTATCACACTCAAAGCATGAAATTCAAGTCACACAAACTTCTGTTACAGATAAATCAATGTTGCTTGACTTGGACCATCTAACTCTTACCCAGGAGGTTATATGAACTCAGTACATTCTGTCACTTGCTGCATGTTGGAACTGAGATCCAATACAAGGGCAAGTTTTCTAAAGCGAGGTGCTCGCAACTGCACACACACATTTCCATGTGCCTGACCTATGTGTACCAATATCTAGTGTACGTGCAAATTAGGAATTTGCACACATCTAGGCCCAAAAGGATATGTGCTCAATAGGGTATGTGCAAGAATGCTTACAAGTGGAAACATCTGGTCCCTAAGGTTATTTAAATATGAAGAATTCCAATGCTTTGCTATATAATTTTTTGAACATACATATAAAATCAATCATGGAAACAATGGCCAATATTTTCTAGAGGAAAATATTAAAAATCAAGCCTCTCGTTCTCTTGTGCATTTCATCTTGTGTCCCCATGCAGTGAAGAACCAGAACTCAGGGATCTAACAAATCAGTATCCTTCCGCAGCTGAAAAAGAACATCAGTAATAATCCAACACTGACCCATATGTTAAGAAAACCTGATAACCAGCCAAGCGTCTTTAAAAATAATCAATTTGATTAAAAGCATTAAATGAGATTTCTGAGCTTAATTACTATGCTACATTGTATTAATGTATACAGGGTGAATCCTTGATAGGCACATTAAAGGTTTCTTGCAATATTGAATAACATATTGAAATAAGAACAGAAAGCTAATGAATGAAATCCTATTAGAATGATCTCCATCACATTAAGACTTTTGAGTCAGATTTCCAAAGGTATTTAGGTACCTAGGGATTTTCAAAAATGCTGAAGCACTTTAGGTGCCTAAATCAATGGGAGTTAGGTACCTAACCTGTGTTGGTATTTTTGAAAATCCCACCAAGTACCTCCTGGCATCTTTATGTGCTTAATACTTTTGAAAATATGGCTCTTTGTGTCATTAAAAAACAAAAACAAAAACAAACATCAATCATGTTATTTTTGGAAAATGTCATGCAAACTGTCTTGGTTTTATAAAGAATATCCTATTTATCCAGATTTAAAACATCCTACAAACAAAATATCAATACATGAACAGACGCAGTTTTTAAACAAACAGCAATTGCAGAATCATTTTTCACTAGATTGAGCAGTTGTTAACATTACTCTTCTGCATAAGAAATTATACAAAGCAACAGACAAGGGATAACTGATCCTATTTGAAGCATACTGCATATGCACAATTTTGTTTCTTAGTAGTTAAAAAAAAAAAGCCTAGCTGAGTAAGGCAATATGCAGTTTTATTTCAGCCAGACATGCAGAACACTAACATCAGGGGAATTAGAAGGAAGTCTTTTTAAGGTAACTGATTAAAAGTAATTCTACTGAATTAGTTTCCCTCAGCCTAAGAACAACAAATGAGTGAAAACCTTTCACATATATTGGTTGGGGGATCTGAACATAGTAGATGTACATAAAAGTTCAAAGTCTATATTTTTGTAAGCCATTATATGCTAGTTGTTATTTTTAGAGGGGGCTGAATTCCCAAAGCCTTTCTGGACTTAAGGCAAAAGCCTCATCCCAGGACATAGGCCAAAAACATGTACTGTGAAACATGTGTGTTTCAATAGAACTGCTCCACAATTGTTACTGCAGCCTTAGGCCTTATGGAAAAAATCTATAAATGTAATAGGAATTAATCCAGTAGGAGTCTATAGATGTGAAATATGGTACTTTAGACATTACATGAATAAACCTATAAAATTTGAATAGAGAATGAGAGCTTTCCTGTAGGTTTGTGAATATTGTGAGATAAATTCTATAACAAGATCACAGTTCTCTACAATGGTTAGGAGTCTATAGATAGAATCCCTTTTCTTATTAAATGGTGTAAGACTTTTCCCATAAGGGCAGGGTCACTGTATCCTCAGCTGCTGTTGGATCCCACACACCTATCTGCAGGTGAGGGCACGGCTCATGTCCAGAATCAGATCACCTGTGGTTACTGTGCTTACCCAAAAAGTCCCTTGTTTATTGGGGAGCTCTGAAGCCATGCAGGGCTATGTTTGAATCCTTACTTATGTACTCCAAATCCTGCCCCTCTGCTGTATTCAAGGCTGTGGAGCTAGATGCAAAATTTGCCCCTTAAAGCACAGGGCCTGACGACGTAGCAATTGCCATATTAGTTTGCAAATATCACATCTCCCACAGCACAGGTAAGACAGCATCAGTGATGCATCTGCCTTGCAAGAATGAAAATTCAAGATCAGAATATTAAGGACCAGTGGTTTAAACATGGCCTGCTGGCTGTCATCACACAAAAGGTCTTTCCAAGCAACAAATGTAAAATGGGTTCATCAGTGACTGCTATTCTAAAACAAAAGCAACTGAATGCCTTTTGCCAGATATCTCCCCAGCTCCCAGTTGATCAGGGAACGGGACTTGCAGCAGGATTTCCTTTTAAGTCAGCCATCGTTGTACACACACAACATGAATTAGGCTGCAGTACCTACAGGAATTGAAATACAATGCACAGATTGCAGGAGAGATTTTTCTCATGCCTAAATAAATCACTTAGGAATATTTATTTGCAATATCAGTCTGATATGTTCGACCTGAATAAATAAATATGTTTTGTTTCATAAAGCCACTCAAGAATCAAAGACTGGAGTTTTGTTCAGACCTGAAGTAACCACTTGGTAAGCTGGAGAGGGCAAATACCTTCCCACCCTATATGTACCAAGATGTCAACATCACAGCTAATAGTTCCAGAGTTTTAATTATTCCCTCCCTTAATCTCTCCAGATACAGTGACTACACTGTGAATTATAGTATAGAAATGATACTTTTCACGTAATGCTACACTGCCCCAGTTTGAGGTCAGCTGCAGGGAATTTGTTATTTAAGTAGTACAATATGGCAGTAGAAATATTGCACAATTTAGTACAATTAAACTTAACTATGTAATTAAATATACTTAAACTGTATGGTCCCCAGGGCAGGGACCTCTATATTTGGACAGCTCCTCGCATGTGCTGAGCACGACTGTAATTAAAAACCCCTGAACAAACAGATATGTACTATATTTAAACTTATTACTAGTTCGATGCCATGGTTTAATAACGGCCCATATCAGTTTAAAAGTTACCTCTATAACTAAGCTAGAAGTTATTTGAAATGTTTATATATATATATATATATATATATATATAAAAAAAAACACACACAGAAAATGTAAATACTAAATATCTGTGCTATTTTACAACGTTTCTTCTTAAGTTTCTTGGGTTGGCCACCCCTTTGGTTGTCTTGCCACAGTGTCTTTATAAAGCATGCTTCATTTTCAAAGTCCTGCACAAATGTTCTCACGCCTCAGCTATAGAGCTGCTAGCCTTATTCTACAAAAGAATCTCTTCAACAGGAGAGACAGTGCACCCCACTGCAGAACACCACAAAGCCAGTGGTTAAGGCACTCTCCTGAGTGGTGGGAGACCTACGTTCAAATCCCTGTTCTATATCAAGCAAAAGGGGGATTTGAATCCAGGTCTCCCACATCCTAGGTGAGTGATAAAGGGGGTGGCACCACCACCACCATTTTGCTTGAAAGAGAAATGATGTGGCTTAGGTGCTCAGCTCTAAAAAAGGATTCACATCTCTGAATCCTGAGTGGAGGAAGGACTCTCCCTCCAACCTGGACTTAAACAGCTAAGTCCCTTTGAGGGGTAGGCCTTTGGCCAAGCCCTCTGTGGCATTTCCTACTGACTAGCTTAGGCTACTCCCTGCTCAGCATGCTGGCTTTGCATATCCCATTCTTAGGCACCTAACTCTCCCTGTGCATTGTGTAGGGGAGTCTAGGCCCCTAACTCAGGATTGTGAATTCCACTAGGTGCCACAACGCTGAGCATTACCCCGTAATTCCCACTTGTGAAGCCTACCCTAAGTGTCTCAAGTTGGGGATCCAAAATTTAAGACACCCATAATTAGAAGACAATTGGAAGCTTGTCCCTAATGACATGCTAAGGTCACAGACGGAGCCATTGGAAGAGCCAAGAATAGAACATCGGAGTCCCTGGCTCCCAGTCCTGCGCACATACTGTACCACTCACCCAGGCCTCAATCTGTGTTACATTTGGTCTCATGACAACCAAGAATGCAATAATCCAGAATCAGTTTTACAGAATGATCAAACCTGCTGCAAGGCATCAAGAGACATCTGTCCAGCTGAAATCTTCTTAGAGCTGGACATTCATTATTTCAAAGGAAGAAGGGCATTTATGGAAAACAAATCAAACTATGCTGATCTTACAGAAATCTAAAGGCACAAATCAAATTCATGAAAGGAGGGAAATACATATTACATGGGTTACAAGTAGAAAAAAAAAGTGCCTACATGGTTTCCATGCGACAGTATTCTTCCAATACAAACTGAGAAAAATGGAAATCCATTATGCATCTTTGAGAAATTCTCGAATATAAACTGCTGAAATAGAGTTAAAGAAATAATTACAACAAACAGTACGATATTAAACTCCCTGCAGTACAGAGGTGTCTAAAGTTATTTTAGTTTGAAGCTAAAACCAATTTTGGGATTATAAAAAGTGATTTCAGAGTGAAGCTGGAATGCAGTTTATCACTTATCCACACATTACAATCTGTACATACAAAATTTTAGTCTTCCCCCATATCTCAGCAAAAGTTTAGTAGCTAAGTACTGAAGTCTCAATCAAGCTTACTTGATTTTTAACAAACTATTCTGCAGTCCATGTTTATTACCACATTGTGAAATATAAATAATCAAAGCTAAACAACAGCTGTCAACATAAATGAGCACCACAGTGGGCTCAACTAAGGAAAGTGGGAAGGAAAGTTTATTTACAAAACACCTTCCTCTCCCCTGATCCTGGGCCAGCATACTATCGAGAAGCCTAAGGGCTACCCCTAAATTATGCCAGATGCAGTAGCACCATAGAGACAGTTTTACTGGCTGAAGATCAGGCAGAGCACTAGAGAAAATGGGTAGCATAGAATTGAGGCTGCACAAAGCATCCAGATCTGGGGCAGAGGACTGAGCCCCTTATTCTTGCTTCCCTCTTTATCCCCGCAGAGCAGCTGATGAGTTGTTCCATGCAGCCGACTTCAGTTCAAAGGAGCCCACAGAGCTGAGTGTGTGCAAAGGGGAGGAGTGGGAGCTGCATACTCCCTGCAGCTCACCACCATCCAGAGGGAACTTTGTAGCTACGGATGGGAAGAGCTGGATTTCACTCCCTTGCTCGCCAACTCACAGATTTCAGAATGGGCCTCTCAGCTGTTTATGTGGACGAGTGTGGTTCTGCTGTGTGCAGCTTCACAGCTCAGCACAAAATGAAAGACAACCCACTTCAAAAGTGTGGGGACAAAACTAACCCAAGACAAAAGAAAACAAGCATAAGAAATTAAAACAAGTCACTCTTACCCCTCCTTTCATTGCACTGCATCCTCACCACTTCCAGAACACGCCTTCCTTGTGTATTCAAATATGGGTAGATTTACTTTCACTAAAACTCTTCTACTCCATTTGGCAACAGCCTGGGTCAGCACAGAGCTACAATATCCTCTGTGCTGCTGAATATTATTGCTGATGGAATGCTCACTGGAGCAGAGCCAGCATATCTAATTGCAAATTGAGCAAGTACTAGCCAAATGATCCTTTTATTTTGCCAACACTGCAGACAAGGGTCAGCTCAGGAAGTTTATTTAGGTTCTAAAAGATTAGCCTTCTGCATGGTTTCAAGTATCTTATATTTCAATTGACTGCCTGTAATAGTCAAACATTGGGATCATGGAAAGCAATGGTAGATCTCTCCCACCAAGGGCTACCATCAGTGTTTCATGTCCAATGCAGCTAAGAGCAGAGAAAACATCTGTAGCTGCAGCATTGTAGGATGTGTGCAAAGAGGCTAAATCACCACCAGGTTTGCCAAACCAGCTTCCTTCTAAGTTTCCTCTTGCTTCTGCCTCTATTGAAGCTGGTCCAAGTTTTCCAGTGGAACAGTTTTTTGTCTGAAAACGCTGATTTGACCAAATTGATGTGTTCCTGTGGAACCTTGTCAAGTCCATCAAAATTTTTGGTCAAGCCTGCCTGCCTGGTTTTCTGCCAATTCACCTTGGGCGCCCCTGCTCCCAGGCAGCAAGGTGGCCAGCATAGCTCCCAGGTCCCCCTGCCTGCCCACATCTCCAACAATCCCACTGGCAGACAGCCCAAATAGGCCAAGGAGCAAACCCAAAAATTCTGGATTGACTTCACTCCTATGCAATTTCACTCCCATGAAAACTTAAAAATGTTTGGCTTTTCATTGCAAAACGTCAACAATTTTCACAAGAGAGAAATTCTGTTTTTCAGGCAGCTCTAACTTCTACTTCCAGTTAGTGTGTTGTCAAAATCTATCAGAATGAAAAGATTTAGAACCAAGTGCATTGAGAAAATGCTCTTCAATGCGAATGCAGGTTTTAGACCATGTTTCTGACACACAAGATGAGTAAACTTGAGTAAACTCATTTCACAGATCTTGAGGCAAACTACTAAAAACTGATCTATTGTAATAGACTCTGAATTTAACACAGAACTAACAAGGACTGCTTTCCCCAAGTCCATTGATCAGATTTCCATTTCTGTAATTGCTATGGCTTCTCAGGCACTTTTTTACTACAACAGTTGAAAAAGCAGCTCTCAAGAAACTTAAAAAACAGACGATCGAATTGTGCATGTAACTAGTCTATGTGACCTCATGTTCCTATCACTGTTACCCTCATCCTCCATGCCCCATTTCCTCCCATTCTTATACCTGTATGCTGCATCCGGTCTTAGAGATTGGGAACTTTTTAGGGCAAGGTTTGTTTCTCACTTATATTTGTACTCTGACTAGCACAATGAGGCCTAAATTCCCATTGGGACATACAAATTTTACAGTTATTCAAATAAGTAATAACCATTACCAACAAGATATACCTGTGAAAATGGGTTAGAACCCTCATCATCATCAGTTTCTACACATTCAGCTCTAAAATTGGCCAGCAGCAAAGTTAACTTTTGTAGCCATAAGTTTAACTATTCAGACCACCTCAATTTGTATGTGACATGATCCTGTAACATGGGTGAGGGCAATCAGATTGGGAGAGAGACAGAAAACTTGTAGCTTATCTGAGTGATCTGTTGACCATTCAACATAAAACAGTGTTTAGAAAGAAGCTTAAAACATTCACTTTATTGCATCAGCGCCTCAGCCAGTGTTATTGACTTCAATAGAGCTATGTTGATCTACAGCAGCTGAAGATCTGGCTCTAAAAGTCTATAGAACTGCTGCGGTTTCCAAACAAGCATACTCCACCAGGTTGTCCTCACACTTCCTGCATAATCTAATCGCCTTTCAAGTCACACAACAGCTCACAGCATTCTTTGAGGCAGAGTATTTGCTTAGTCCCAGAGGAAAATATGCTTTCTTCTGGATTTTCTGCAGTGCTGCCTTGACAGGTAACAAAGTGACAAAACTGCAAAACTATGCCAGACTGCCAGACATGGCACCTTTTACGCAGGAAATTTGCATCAAATCCAAATTTAGACTGGAGTGAAGGCTAGAGATATGTCCTCCATAATGCCAAAAGTACACACTGCAAATCAGTGACTAATGAAATGGGACATCAGGTATTATTTTTGCCGAAATATATTTTCAGCTACATCGGTGTAAAGCATCCTGATAATTTGGTTTTGGAAAAGGCAGTACAGATATTAAGCACAATGTCTAAATATTCCATAAGTGCTAATACTGATGTCCATCCGCAATTTTATCTCTGATCAAAGTCCTTTTATTTCTAGTCCACGTTTTCTAACAGCTCCACCACAGTAATAATGTACCAGTGCCTGTTTTATTGCTTGGGATGAGACACACAGACTTCTGGAGGTCTGGCTTTCTTTATCTATATATCATTCTCTGCTTTCTATGTGCATATTTAACCTCCCCTCAAATTTGTAGAGTGAAATTGTGCACTTACCCTTGTTTACAGAATACTGTCCCAGCATGCACACACCATGGTACTGCAACTGGTGTGCAAATGGAGGCAAAATTTGGACTCTGGTGTTTTGGGTTTGGCTTTTATAATACGGATTCTTTTCCTGGTAGAAAGAAAATGCTTCATTAAAGAACAAAACAAGGGAACGTTGGGTGAATTTAATGAATGCTGTCGATCGGAAGACCTGTACTAAAGTCTTCAATCTACCCACAGAAAAAGCTGATAGCAATATTATGTGTGCTGAAGTGTTCCCCCATCCAGCCCCTACACCTCTCGGAGTGGGAACAGTTCAGACTCCATGCCCATTCAGAGCCTTGGCCTTTCTGCTTGGAACTTAAAGGTGATATACTACGAATTATTTTTATTACAAATTCAGAACCACCACATCCTGTGCAAACAAGTATAATTATCATAGGCACCATGGTTCCATCATCTTCTCCCAGGAGTAGCAATCTACTTTCCTAGTACTATACCAATTATACTACCAGCTGGATGTCCACCTCTTAAGAATCTATTTTCTGGATACCACATTTAATATTTCCAAACAAGGCCCTCTGAAATAGATATTGCTCTACAAAGGGACAACTGCAGAAACTTTTAAAAAATGTATTATAACGAACTATGAAAGCCATATTAAAGTAGTTAACAGCAGTATGGTTGCAACAGCACAGGGCTAAGGCATGAAAACTGTTCTAGTGAAACAATCTGACTGCAAAATGTGTTATTTTTCAAAGCAATTACTCCTCCAATTTTAGGTCATAAGAACTGACTGAAAAATGAAGCTTACATGTCCTAAATGCCTGCTGAGTTGCCTAGTAGAGTTACATTTCAACTGTACAAAATAATTCTGGATCTCCAACTTAAAACATTTCCTGCAGTTTGCCTCTCCACTTCTACATTTTACAGCCATTAACAATCATCAGGCAGTACTGGAAAGTGGATGAGCAAATGGGCTACTGCTGAAATCTGAAATGCAAGGTCTCCTAGGTGGTTAAGTCCCCCAAAGAAAAGGAGGAGGAAATTGTTTATACGTCTACGGAGATCCTGAACCCGTGCTCATGTTAATAGTTCCTTATTCCATGACTCTTCAATGGGACACTGATGGTGAAAGGGACTATTCAGCAAGAGCAAAAGGTGTCAGCATACCCTGCTCTGAGAAATTTTGGTGCATCTGTGTCACAATCACTATATTAATTTTACAATTTGTTATTATCAAACATCTAGAAGTGAAACAGAGAGTTATGAATACTACCCTGAAAAATTCTAAGCCATTAAAATAATATACAGTGCATAGGAAATACTTTATAAATAAAGCTCTACAGAGCATGGAATGGAATTACAGTATGTTTCTGGCTATCCAACATTGGGCATCACTGAGCAATTCCAGGTTTCAAGTAGAAATGTTTTAATAAATTAATTTTATCTATTGAAATCTACAGAATATATGTCAGTGGCATTCTTAAATATTTTTCACTTTCTAGAGAGTGATGTGAAACCTTCCCCCACCACCCCCATCAGCAACAGTTTCGTAGCAAGAGAGTTTTAAAGTGTCAAATTTTAACCAATTTGGTTGTATTTTGTGGATACATCCTTTAGCATATTTTGTGGTTATTTTCAAAATATTTTAGGGAAAAGTGTTTTTTTGCTTATGGAAAAATTCAAAGCTACATGGAGGCAAAGCATAATTTTTATACCTTATTTCTGAAAAATCGAAAGCCCATATTTGAAATTTCATTTATGCCCCACATGCTTTTGTGTTTACCAATAATGCAAAGTTCATAATGGCTTATTTGTGAAATTTGGGGATTTTGATCTTTTTTGTATTTATGAATTCTGATTTGTCTGTTGAAATAAACCAGTTTAAGTTCATTTTATCAATGGCCTTCTTGTAGAATATGAGCTGAATGATTTATATGAAGAATAAAATTTAGCTTCTGAAAGCTGGAAACAAGATGCATCTTGCAAAATGTACATTTGAATTGTTCCTCTATACCCACCCCCAACTGATCACAGATAAGATGCTGCTAAAATAAGTTATTTTAACAGTGTGGTAAAGTAAACTAAACAAAAGGGCAGGGGGAGGGAGAGAAGTGGGAGAGGGAACATCACATTTTCTTCAATAGATATAGCACGACAAAACTCTGACACAGGGTACATGCAAGATGAACTTAGCATTTGCATTGTTTGCAATGACAACAGTATGTCTTTGTGCACCATCTGTGGATTTCACTTCAAAGCTCTCTGAATCACACCACAGCTTCAGTCCAACCTGAAATAAGTGATGCAAAAGTACAGCTCAAGGGAAAGTAGAAAGAAAAAATTTACTTGATCAGCATGAGAGCTAGTGGTATTTATTCTGGTAAGCATTTAGTGATCAAAGTAGTCTTGAGCCTCTCTCAAACAGCTCTCTTATGCTGACCATTTGCTTCTTATGTTTGATGTCTTGCTCATCACAAAAGGGAAGGGAAAAAAAATCTGACTGTGAAGGATACCTTAATTTACAATCTTTACAGCCTTTCTAATACATGAGGACTTATAGTTTCCTAGAGTCCACGGTTTACTAATCTGTAACCAATGTGACTGTATTTACAGTTAGCAGTTCAGATCATACACTATACTAGTTTCCACTGCATCAAATGGGTCACTTTCAAACTGAAAAAAAACCCCAAAACAATGGACTATGAGAAATTCCATAAAATTTACCCATATTCTGTCAATTCAAATTTCTACATTAATATTTGAAATTCTATAAAACTTGGAAGCACATTAGTTCTGAAGTCATTATGTAACCAACTCAAAAGGAGAGGGAGTCATTGGTACAATTTGAGCACAGGAACATTTAAAAAGTACATTGGGTCTCAAAAGCATTTCGCATCCCTCAAGTCCCGAAAATGTGGCTATTGGAAGAGAGATGGAGGTGGAGCAGTAGATCATCATAATTCACCCTGTGAAAGTAGCTGCAACATAAAGAAGAGAAATCTTTATTATGCAGCTCACAAGAGGTTTGCCCATAAGCCTGCTTCTAGTGAAGAGAGAGACTAGCACATTGGAAAATTAAGTTCATTCTTATTAATTCTTCATTCTTCTTAAGAATGAACAGCAGATCTCCTCCATGGTGCTGAACACAAATCTTTCTAGGTATCTTAGAGAAAAAGATGCCTAAAAAGAAACCCGAGTGTGTTGGAAATGTGCTTACCCTGTTCCTTGTGCCTGAAGCATGAATAATTGATCTTGTTTTACTGTTGTTAGCTGCACTGTTTGTTATGAGAGGTTTATGCGTTTTACTTTTTCTCCTTACTTACCTAAAAGGGCTGGTCTTGCAACGCTCACATATATATGTAATCCTTACTCATGTGAGCGATCCCATTGTTTTCCATGGGAGTGTTCACATGTGGAAAGATTGCAAGATCCAGCTCAGATTTTCAGTGGATTAATCATTGTTCACTCACATTGCAGTGAACAGCAATACACTTTTCCATTTGGGAATTGAATAGTCTTCCAGGGTTATCTACAAAACGTCCAATATGCATTATCAAGGACATGACAGACACTGCACTGTGGGGGTTCTGGCCCTACAAAATCTTCAGACTACAGTGCCCAATTACATTTATTTGCAGGCAAGAGGCTTTTCATGCTGTCTGTACTTAAAATGAAAAATGTGTTCCCCATGCAACTGTCATTTTCACTAGGAAGTCTGTTATCTTGCATTAACTGAGTTTGACACCTCTCTTGATAAACACCTGTATTCTATTTAGAACATTCCACTTTATTTTCACAAAGCATTAGCAGAGTCATGGACCTCTGAACACTTGTTTCAAGGTTCTTATTGATGCAGGTTGTTTATTAAAAGGGGAAGCTGGCTTTGTGGGAATCATGTACTGTGTATAGCTCTCAATCAGTCTTGACTTTTTTTAGCCATGCTTTAATTCTAAGTTTGCAGGTGAGTCTTACTAGAGCTTGCACAGGTGATTAAACAGATCCAGACATTATTTCCAAAACATATTTTTATTTAAAATGGTGATTTATATAATAGGATCATTAATGGAATAATCAAGAAGAAGCTGCAGACTAGTTATGGGCCTGAGCTGGATTTCTTGACCCTAACGTGCCTGAGAACTGAAAGGAAGTCAAAATCCAAGACACCAAGTGGAAACTTGTCTTCCTTCAGGGCAGCGAGATAGCAGAAGGGATGATCTCTAGTACAACCCCAAATTCACTCCTATCAAAATACAGCAGCGAAGCTCGTGCACCTGAATACAAGAAATGATGACAGTGGATTTGAATTCCTTTTGCCACTGGCTGATACAGAAGAGGACCCTGTCCAAGCAGAATAGTGCTTGGACCTCTATACAGGAGTACATAACAGCAGGAAGCAATGTGCAGTGAACTGAACTGGACTAGTTTAGAGTACTGCAGCTCAGCCATGAGACCTGATGAACCAACAGGATGCCGTGCACACATACGTATACACACACACACACACAGTGGACTTCATGGTGAAAGCTTATACAATGCACAAAGCTACACAGGCGGATGTTACTCAGGGGTGCTCCAAAAGAGTCGGTATTTATGCAAATAGCATGTTTATTCCAGTGCCAACATAAGGGTTGCTTTCTCGCTAGCATGCCCACTGACAATAAGTCATCTCCAACTTTATCCCTACTGTCTTGTCTTTCCTTGTTTCCACACCAGTGAGAATATTAACTGGTAATCCTGCATCACTCCCTCATTTATAAGAAACCTGCTCAGATTACCAGAACTCCCTCATTTACAAGAGAGCCAGGAAGCCAAGCACTGTGATCCAGGAATCCCCCCTGAATAACCCAATAGCATCGGATGGCTGCTAGGCTCACAAAGTCTCACTGGTCTCACCCCAGCCAATGCCCTCTACCTCTCCCAAAAATCTCTACTTTGTAGACCCCCTGAATCTTCCCCATCACACTGACTGCAATGTGGAGCCATAGCAGTTCCGCTGCAGGTGCGAGGGGAAGGATTTGCCCCCCCCCCCCCCCGAATAGAGGGAAAACTCAAACATGAAGGGATTGCAGAGTCCACTGTGCATAAAGCTGTAGGTAACCCTTGTTCTCTATAATCAATGACTGTTGAGGCCCATTAGGGTAAAGCTCAAGTATTTTACTTAACTGACCATTATAAAAAAATAAATCCCATGATACTATAGTAGTGTCTCAACTTCACTGGCAGTTTTTCAAGTCAAGGCACCCACCCACTTCCCTATTCAAATCCCTTGTAAAAACTTACTTAAATTGTGATGCCCATGAGAAATGAGTTAGTGAAATTAAAAGCCTCCAAATTATTCCCTTATCTCGGTTTCCCGTACATCCTGTTTTCTCTGTATCTGATGCTTATACTACATTTCTGAATCTTGTACAACACCAAGCACAATTGCACATCTTATTTGATACCTGTAACAGTGATTTGAGCAATTACTATAGGTGGTAAATACTACTGATCTTAGTAGTATAATTTTACACCAGTTCAATCTCTGTGAAATCTGAAACAAATAATTAAAGTTCAGAGGATGTTTTGATGTGCAAGTTTCACAAAACAGGTGGGTTTTCAGAAGTGATTTGCAGGCTGAGAGGCAGAGTCATGCTTCACATAGGTTATTCAGGGGACTCAACCAAGATAAGGGACGAGACAAGTTGCATGAAGTCAGGAGTGGGGAAGGTAGACATGGAAGCTTGGAGGTCAAAGTGTAACTAAGGGAAGAGATGTATAAAGGAGCAGCCTTGGGAATGCTTTGAAAGTAAAGAGACTGCTGTAAGTGTTTTTAAATAATGGAACCCATCTTTTAAGTCACTGGAATCATTGGCCAAGGTTGTCATTGCTCCTCAAAGAGGCAATCCTGAAACGATATTCCCAGGGCCATAAGCACAATGTTACACAGTGCTTGTCCCTCCTCTTGGGTATTTGGACACTTTCCACAGGCAATTCCATGTTTAAAAAAGTGTTGCCTTTCCATCCTCTCTCTCTTCTCTTGGAGGTTTTTGAACGTATGTTTTCTATATCTGAAAAGATGTTGAAAACAAAGTGGATTCAAGTGCACACTCTTAATAAATAAGAGCTGATGAAACAGTGACAGTCACATGTTTTGGAAAGTCCACATACCAGTTAGTTCAACCACTTGGAAAGCATCAGAGGTGAGTGAATAATTTGTAACAAACACCTTTCTGTTCACAAATTGTCCAGGAGCAGATTTCCATTTTCTTGAATTTATTTATTGGAAATCATTCACCAAAATACCTTTGTGATTAATTTGAGGTCTATAGACTGTTCACGAGCAATTTATCCAAAATAGTTAGTATTCAAACAGTGTTGATTAAATTAGATTGGACGCCTAGGTCACATGACATTGTGTGTGCTCTTTGGTTCACAATCTAAATAGTAATAAAGTGTGTGAGACAGTTAACTGGGAAGGGATTAGAATGAGGCCCAAAGTTTACTATCATTTTATGATGCACCATGTTTCCTGAATTCCAAAGATAGATAATTCCTTAATGCAGCTCATATCACCACATTGAACTGGTAACAGAATACAGAAAGAATCTCTCTAAAGAGGATACACAATCAACACCATGAACTGCAAGTTAGGAAGGGTTTTGAATATGTAACCAGTATTGAACATGGATAAGGCTGGGATGGATTTTAGTGGAAACGTTATGCTAAATGTGGAACATGGAAATCTCACTGTGACAACCAGTAACCACTGATACAGTAAGACTGCTCTCAGACAATGGTTTTAGTTACTGTACTTGCAAATGTATTGGCAGGAAATAACTTCAGATGACACAGGCATACTATCTTTAGTTCACTTTGATAGATGGGTGATGCTTATATATCGTCAGTTACTAAACGTGCTTGTCCATTAGGTTCCTAATAATGGGGACAAATTTTAGTTGCCTTAGGTACATGTGCAGTGTTTGACTAATGTGTAATAAAATTTTAGTTGCCTTATTCCTTGAGCAGTCCCACATGAGTATGTTGTTCATATGGGTTCATAGGCTAATGCTTGTGTATGTAGATGGTCACTAGCAAGCATCTCCCACAATCTAACTATAACAATGCAACTACTTTCAGAGAATGCAAGAACTTCTAAATACACACAGCTGGTTGAAGACTAGACCCTTAGCATAAGGCTTTCAATGGGATTTTCAAAGGGTACATACGGAGAGCTTTGGATTTGAGTACAAAAGTCAAACCAGAGATAAGCAAACTTGTAGTCAACATATGATGGTTGTATTTCACCTTTTTTATATTAAATGTCCAAAAATGTATTGGGATTTAAATTGATAACAGAGAAGAATATAAGTCAGGCACATATCTTTCAGAGTTAGAGCAGCCTTGCAAAATATCATTAAATATAGCAGCCCCAGCACAAAACCTACTCACTCATCCTTCCTTTAAATTATAGAATAGAAAAAACAAAAATGAAGTAAAAACTAATCCTATTTTATTGGTTCATATAGTACATGTCCCAGGCAAATCCAGTCTTGCAAGACTTCATTATAGGCTACTTCACCCCTCAATAAAATGCTTCTCAGTCTGGCAGAACCGATCTGGAGAAGGGAAGGAGAGATAGAGGAGACAAGGGAAAACAAGAAGGCTAAGAATAAATCCAGTTTTCAAGAGTGACATATCCTAACTGCCTATGTGTACGCCACAAAAAATCCAAACAAACCCACAAACAAAAAACCCCACGGCAATGAGACTCAGTGGCCTGGCCAACTGACTCGGGTTCACACTATAGGCCTAAAAAATAACCATGTCGATGTTCTTGCACTGGCTGGAGTCCAGGCAGAAATGTCTAGACAGCTTTTTTTTTTTTAAGCCCCACAGCACAAGCTCAACTCAGTTGAGCCACGCTTTGAGCCATGATGCCATGGGCTTCCCCCCACCCCCTTGAGCGTAAGGGAGCGTAGAGCTCCTAAGTCGCACTGTCTTGTAATTGAACATAGAACTTGTCTACATGAACAATTTGTTTTGTGGCCAGCTGGGGTGTGAATCTACCTTGCACTAGCCTGCCATGGACTAGCCAATCGTGGGGACCTGCTGATGTTCATTAACAGTTCATTAATGCGTTCTGATCTACTCTCACATTAATAAACTGTCAGCGTGCTTCAGCAGGGGCCCCACGGACAGTTAGCCCACAGCAGGCGAGGGTGGTGTGGATTCAGACCCCAGCTTGCTGAGAACAAAGTGCCTACGCCTTTTTGAACATGGGACATACATGACGAAGGCTTTGCAATGCTGAGCAGAGCAGCATCAAAATCCTAGTAAAAATCTGAGCCACAATCCCTTGTTCAAGGTCACCTAGGAAGTTAGTGGAAGAACCGGGAATGGACCAATTTCGAGCCATGTGGTTTAAACTACAAAACCATAACCATGCCAGAGTGAGGCTGGCATTGAAAAGTTTGCTTTCTCTCTTAATTTAAATCAGTGTAGTATGAAATTAAGCCATAATATAACCAACAGAGTTGGACTCTGCATGTATCATAAGCATCAGTTGACAATTCCAATATTGTCGATTGTCACTAACCAAATCAGTATTTTATTACTAGTACTCCTTGGTGACTGCATTTGAATCAAAGACCTGTAGGAGTTGAAGTTTCTTCATTCAATATTGCTCCCTCAGGGTCCACATGTTAGGACAATCCAGATATCTAATTCCAATCATGCACCTGAGAGTGCGGTAGCCTGCAAATGTAATCAACTATGAACAGCATTCTGTACCCACTGTATACTATATACTATATACAGCTATAGTAGGGAGTATGGGGTAGTAGTAAAAGCAAGGGGTCAGGAGATCTTGAAAAAGGCATCGAACCTCCCTGTCAGGCTACAGTATGTAAAGTGGAAATGCCACCTTTGTAAAGCAATTGGGGATCTATTGTATAATAAGAGCTAAATAAATATTCATATTCCTTTTTATAGATTAAAGATAACTTTTGCAGAAAAAGCATGATTAGACAAACTAAGAATCTAGCAAGGTGTCGTCAAGTATTTCAACAATACATTCAGAGGCGTATTGCAGAAAATAGTGAAAACAAGCAAGATCCGATCCTTCCAGATCTAGGAGCAGAAGCCTGTACATAACACACACTGCTTTCCATATCATGGAGACAACTTCTCATCACCAATCTTTAATTAATGAGACACTAATATTTTCTGGACAACTTGGGGTGGAACTGCTTATGCTTTCTATAGGGACATATAACCCAAGGCTAAAAACCGGTTCTAATCCCTCAGTCCTGAAATAGATTCCTGGCTTCCCCCACTACAAAGCAGCAAAGCCCCATACAGAAAATATATTAAAATATAAAATATATGTAACTGTTTTTGTTCTTGACAAAGAGGAGGACCCCCGAGAGCAGAACCCTGCGCTGCAGCTCACCGAACGCTCCCATTAATCTGTCTATGGCTATTTTAAAGGCTTAGAGAGTCTTCTGGACTGAGGAAACCTATTATGGCAGAAGATGACATTCATTCATCATTGCCTTTTACCTTCTAGACACAGATTAGTGACATTAACTTTGACAGCCCTAAACACTAATGTTATTACTGCAAAGCCCAGCAGTGCCACTATAGTTTAAAGTCTGTTGATGTTACCATTATAAACACCGTTTTTCAAGGGGTTTATAACTCCACCATTCGAAATTGCATGAGGATGAAACTCAAGACAGAAATGGTCAGTCTGGCCATGAATTTTTTTTTTCATGGAGGGGGAGAATGACTCATTTGCCCCAGTTTGTCAGTACTCTTGTAATCACAAATATTTTCAATGTGATTCCCCCTACCCCCGCTTGCGTGCTGGTTAAGAATGATGTGTGTGTTTTAATAGGCCACACGTCTCCACTACTTGTAAACGGTATCATCCCAAATGTCTGAAAATAATTCTCACAACACTCCCTTCCTATCATGTAATGAGCTAGTTGGGTGGAGTGCTGTCTTCTTTATCACAAACATTCTCTAGTAGATTTATTTTGGAGCAACATACATTATATTTTGTACCAGGCTCAATCTAGACCAGCTTGTGACTACTTGCCATACACTTTGAGGACACCACATTGGGTTCAAAATCTCAGGTCAGTCTTCAGTTGGTTGTGAAGATAATCTTGCAGATGTGACTGGAGTGTAAGTCATGGAGTGATGTCTGCCTGAGCTTGTAGAGAGCATAAAACAATAGCTCTGAGCAGGGTGAACTTCCCCGTTCACGTCAATTGGTTGTTGAATCATCACTGAGCATCTTCGTTAAGTGTTAGCATTGATCAAAACATGTAAGAAGGGAAAAGGTTATATTATGAAGATTTGCACATCTCATTTGGCAGCATGCGTGGAAGTCACTTGGGAGAGTCTCACCAAGTATTTTTCTCTCCCACTCTGGAAAGCCAACAAGCCAGAAAGAAAGACTGGTGCACAAGGGAACATCCGAGTCCCAACAAGGGGGAGCCAAGCTCAGAGCAGACACAAGCATCCATCTTCAAGCATGGCCTTTATCTACATTAGTTCATCCAGAGTTAAACAGAAAAGCCACTTTCCAGGTTCTGACTTATAAATGTACAGTATGTGTCTGAGCTAGGATATCAGTGTCACAGTTCAGGGCAACTGCACCCATATTTCACCTCAGACATCCAGCTCCCCAGCCATTAATGACCTTCCTTGGGTGGAGACACACATCTCATCCCCTTCTGATCAGGATATGTCCAGGCTGCACAGCTCCCTGCCTTCCCAGCAGAGGAAAAGCACACCAGCTTGCTTTCTCTTCAGAGACTGATAACTGGTGTAATTGCAACAGTTATAAGGTACCACACAGCACTTCCTAAGCAAGCCTGCTTTATTCTTAAGGTAAAAGCACTACAGAGAAAACATTAAACACAATAAAAGAACCTACATGCATGCTAATAAGCTTACAAGAGATCACCGCAAGCCTCACATAGGCTCTGGCAGGAGCAGTCCTACAGCCTCTCCCGTCCCACTTCCCACCCCGGGGGGGGGGGGGGGGATTCCTTGTGGTTGCAAATTCATCCCAGCTTCAGCTCAGAACAAGCACTCAGTCTCATGGCTCCTCAGTAGGTCCAGTCCTTCCAAGCATTCCCAAAGGATTGGGGCCTTTCTGTTGGCTGGGTCAGGAAAAAGGCCCTGAGGCAGTCTAAAACCAGATTTATCCAAAAGTCCTTTGTCTGTTGGTCCCTGGAGTATCCAGGTTGAAGCCAGGGAAGTGTGGTTTTAAAGGCTCATAATGGAAGTAGTACATTAGTATCCCACATCCTACTAGAGAAAGTACATACAACATAGCACACACACTCAATTGAATTTTAATATGTGTCCCAAAGGTATTAACCCTAATTCAATAAGGTTTAACTTAATTCAGTGAAGTCTATCTTAATGCCGTAAGGTTTGTTCCATTGGGGGCATTCAATCCCGCCTGAGGGGAAAAGAAATCCCAGGCACCCAGCAGAGCTCAGTGTATCCAAATCTCAAATGAGGGGGAGTCAAGCCTGAGGAGTCCAGCAAAACACACAATCAGGTTTTGCAAAGATTTGCTCAAACTACTGCAAGTGGCATCTCATTAGGACATCGTTAGTGGACAGACTTTGGAAGAGTAAATAATTCCCCTGCCCCCCCCCCCCCCCGCAGTTCAATCCTACATTACACCACACTGTAAAGTTATATTGATACAGAAAACCCACCAGCTACTGTGCAGAATATCTAAAAGGCTTAGTGTAGCAATGTTTTTTCCTGTTTAGCAATGGGTGAGCTGATGTACATAAGGCTCATGTTTCAAGTTGGAGTAACCATATAAGAGTTAAACAAAAAAAATGCAGTACAAAAATATTCTTGCATCCTTTCATTTATAATTGCAGTCTCATTCTAGTGAGACTTAAAATCTCCTTCTCTATGACATCATGGTCTCTGGAGAAAGTTAGAAATATAATCAGACAATTACTTTGTTTGCTTGTTTATGATGTGGTGATTGTTATAAGATGATTTGCCCTCTCCGCTACCCTTAATCTGAAAAGCCAAAGAGAAATCAATGCAATTACAGAATAGCAGCATCTCCACTGTGTTAAAGACAGGTATTTGTGCTAGTGGTCTGTAAAGGCACAGAAATTTTAAGCTCAGTGTGTGTGCATCCCATTCAGCAAATTGACCAAAATATTCTTGACATCACTCCACACAGTCATGTTTTAATTGTTTTAAGGTGAACCCACATTTCATTCATTAACATGGCACTGTAGGGGTCATTCTGATGTTTTTTCACTGGAGGGCCTGAACACTATTGATACAAATGCCACTGTGCAGTGAGCTACTGCCTGCCAAACACTTGTGGAGGATACAACATCACCCCAATGCCACAAATCTAGGAAACAAAAAAGAAGACAAATACTCTCATCTGAGGGAACCAATACAGTCTTCACCATTATTTCCTGCAGGGGCTTCCTGCAACCCCATATAATAATTTCAGCACTATTTGGATGAAGGCTGAACCACTTCACTCTCATCTAGTCCCTGAACTCAGAAGGTACTGGGGGGTGGGGGAGAGGGAGAGAACAATTGTATCAGTACAAAGTCAGAACTGGGTGTCATTGGCATTCTGGAAGCACTATCATACATACTGTATTGATTTCCCCAGATCATATCCTCACATGCATATGAAACAGGAGAGAGAGACAGGACCATGAGGTAACCCACAAGAAAGCCCTTGGAACCAAATGTGCTGTCACCCGTCGAACTTCCCCAGGAAGAAAAAACAACCACCACTCTACATATATTTGCATCTAGAGTCCATGACCAGTCAGATTTACATCTAGTTCATGCAAGACTCCTGGAATAAGGGCATTCCAGACAATTCTACAACCAGCCATCCTGACCATACAAACCACTTCACTGAACTGATTTTATAATAGTATTGAATGGGGAATAATTAAGGCAGTAACAAACTGTGTGAGAAACTTCACCTCTTCCACCACAACCCTCATGTATGGAATCCCACAAGGATCAATTCTCTTTAGTCCTATTTAACACTTACATGCAGCAACTAGGAGAACTGGTAGTATGACATGGACTCAAGGGCCAGCAATATGCAGATGACACACAGCTCTACTTATTCTTCACCACATATGACTATACAAACTAGCACCAAGGTGGCTGCAGTTCTTGGATGAAATTATCTCATGGATGAAGAACAGCTGACTGAAACTTAACTTGAGCAAAATTGAGGTTTGTGCTGGTGGACAGAGGAAAGCACTGTCACTGTAAATTTCTCCATCTCCTTTGGTTAAAAGTATACACCCACAAATGGTCCATTCAGTCCCCTGTTTAGGAGCACCCTTGGATTCCTCGCTGATGCTAAAATCTTACATAGCAGCATCTGCAAATAATGCTTTTTGCCATCTCTGGTTAGCAGGGGAACTCTGTCCCTGTGGCAGGCAGTGACCTGGCATCATGTATATTTGCCAGTATCACACTTCGGTTAGACTAAAACAATGCAATATACCTGGGCACAATGTCACGAGCCCGTAGGAAACACCAACCAGTACAGAGCACGGCAGCACCTCTTCTCAGCACAAGAGAGGCTACCATGTGCACATCAACCTGTCCTCCACCCTCTAAACAGGCTTTCCCTAGAATACAGAGTCACATTCAGGGTCTCTGTCTTTATCTTCAAAGTGCTTAATGGCCTGGGCCCAGGATATCTAAAAGATTGCCTAAGGCTCTGGGATGAGGACCACAATGTCAGCTCCACTCTTGAGGCACAATGGAGTAGTCAACTTCAATGGTACAGTCCCCATGTGCAGGAAACAGAGCTGCCTCGGGGGTGGTTTCATTAACTGTAATATGAATCAGTGTCTTTGGAAGAGAGAGATGCAGCAGAAGCTGGAAACATTCATGATTATTACTCACAAGTAATCTGAACAATCAAAGATATTGGTGTACGGTAAGCTAAGCTTACCGATAAGCAAGAGGTGGATAAGTCACTAGGCTTTGATCTTGAAAACAGAATACTCAATGGACTTTCGTTTATAGTCCATATCACATTTTCTGTTCTCATATACAGTCTTAACATGATGCTACACACAGTGCAAGGCAACTTTAAAAACAACCCAACCATCTTTCAATTGGATTCTTTGTTTAAAAGGATATAAAGATTATTTCTTGTCTTACGTTTTTCTTAAAAACTTGGTTTTACAAAACAAATTTTGGACAACTTCACTTGATAGTGCCCTTATCAACTGTGGCTAGACACATTTTAATACTGTCAATTTGTTTATTATAACTTTAGTGCAGAATGCTGCTTTACAGAATGGCACTGTTCTGTCTACAAAGAGAAAACTGCACCGTGCCACAAGTATAACCATACACTTTATATTGCGGCATTGAATTTATTTCTCCAGGGGAGGAGACCAGGCTCTTAGCTAGAAGGACCCCGAAACATTCAGAACAGGGTGTGGCAGTTTCTGGACATGCTCAGTAGGCTATTTAGGAAGTTTTCATTTTTGGCAACTCACCAGGCAGGTGACACTCTTGTCACATTCTGACATAAGAACAGCCATACTGGTCAGACCAAAGGTCCATCCAGCTCAGTATCCTGTCTACCGACAGTGGCCAGTGCCAGGTGACCCAGAGGGAGTGAACCTAACATGTAACGATCAAGTGATCTCTCTCCTGCCATCCAACTCCACCCTCTGACAGACAGAGGCTAGGGACACCATTCCCTGCCCATCCTAGCTAATAGCCATTAATGGACTTAACCTCCATGAATTTATCTAGTTTTCATTTAAAACCTGTTATAGTACTAACCTTCACAACCTCCTCTGTCAAGGAGTTCCACAGGTTGACTGTGCGGTGTGTGAAGAACTTCCTTTTATTTGTTTTAAACCCGCTGCCCGTTAATTTCATTTGGTGGCCCCTAGTTCTTATATTATAGGGACAAGTAAATAACTTTTCCTTATTCACTTTCTCCACACCACTTATGATTTTATATACCTCTATCATATCCCCCCTTAGTCTCCTCTTTTCCAAGATGAAAAGTCCTAGTCTCTTTAATCTCTCCTCATATGGGACCCATTCCAAACCCCTAATCATTTTAGTTGCCCTTCTCTGAACCTTTTCTAATGCCAGTATAACTTTTTTGAGATGAGGAGACCACATCTGTATGCAGTATTCAAGATGTGGGCATACTATGGATTTATATAAGGGCAATAAGATATTCTCAGTCTTATTCTCTATCCCTTTTTTGAGGATTCCTCATGTCCTGTTTGCTTTTTGACTGCTGCTGCACACTGCATGGACGTCTTCAGAGAAGTATCCACAATGACTCCAAGATCTCTTTCCTGATTAGTTGTAGCTAAATTAGCCCCCATTATATTGTATGTATAGTTAGGGTTATTTTTTCCAATGTGCATTAATTTACATTTATCCACATTAAATTTCATTTGCCATTTTGTTGCCCAATCACTTAGTTTTGTGAGATCTTTTTAAAGTTCTTCACAGTCTGCTTTAGTCTTAACTATCTTGAGCAGTTTAGTATCATCTGCAAACTTTGTCACCTCACTGTTTACCCCTTTCTCCAGATCATTTATGAATCAGCTGAATAGTATTGGTCCTAGGACTGACCCTTGGGGAACACCACTAGTTAAGGCAATCAAACCACCGGGGGCACAGTGTATAAATATAGGAGTTAGAGACAGACCTGTGGACTCAGCAGCTGATGGATGCAGGGCTGATGGATGCAGGGCAAGAAAGGTGTCTGCTGTGAGGGCTGGGTCCCAATTCTTGTACCACATTGTGAGAGATTGACTATATCCTGCAACATCTTGAACAAACCTAATGGCATTAAGATTAAGGTTTAACTTCATTAAATTAAGTTTTTGAATTAGGGTTAATACCTTTGGTGTTCATTGCATTAAGAATACAATTGTGTATACCTTCTTGAGTAGGATTAGAGAATACTTCCTCCCTTATCAACCCTTTGACGTCACTCCCTGAGAGGTATGCATATACTAGTTCAAACGGGATTCTCCAGGGACCAACAGACAAAGGATTTTTGGATAAATAGCCTGGTTTTAAATGGACTCCGGGCCTTCTTCCTGATCCAGCCAACCGACAGGACCCCTGGTCCACAGAGGTCCCCAATCCTTAGGGTAGGGTGGGAAGGATGGGGCTTACCAAGGCCCAGTGGGACTGGGTTGTTTGTTCTGAGCCGAAGATGTGAAACTTGTGACCACAAAGGAAACCCTCTGAATGGGATGTTGAGACCCCGCTCCTGCCAGAGCCTGTGTTAGGATTCTGGTAAGCTTATTAGCATGCTTGTAGGTTGTTTTATTGTTTTTAATGTACTTTCTCTGTACTACTATTACTTTAAGAATAAAGCAGGAGTGCATGAGATGTTCGGTGTGGTAACTTATAACTATAGCAATTACACCTGTTAACGGTCGCTGAAGAGAAAGCAAGCAGGTGTGCTTGGACAGCCTCTCTCTGCTGGAAACACCACAGTCAAGGCAGGGAACTGTACATCCTGGAAATAGTCCCGTCAGAAGGGTGGGACCCATGGTCTTCACCCACAGAAGGCAACGGCTGGGGAGCTGGATGTCTGAGGGTGGGCGTCCTTGCTGGACCACCGAGGTGAAATACAGGTGCAGTGCAACACAGGCCAGTACTATTCCAGCTTTATTTACTAGGTATCCCTCCTCTGTAATAATGTTTGGTCCAACACGGTGTTTTATGGACCCAGAGAGAGCTGCGGGGGTGGGGGAGGGGGAGGGGGAGGAGGATGGGGTGGGAGCATTCATTACGCTAGAAGCTACAGAGCCTGAGGAACTTGCATGTAGCTATCAGCTAACTGCTCTAAACTGGGATTCTGTCTCAGTTAAAGAGCAAATGGGGACACACTTAGTGAGGTGAGTAGTTGTGAATTCCTGCCTGACATACCTGGGCTTGTGGAGAGAAAGTTGTGTCCTATAGAGATCAAGAAAATGAATGTTTTATACGCTGATCCCAATCCCTGTACCACTTTGGATACTGGCTACAGGTTTCTGTTTTAGCCACAACTGAGAGGACCAGTCAGCTGGTAACCTGAGGGACGGAAAGCTGCTAGCTGTGGAGAGCCCCCAGCTGTTTGTTGGCTGACAGGGTTCTGAAGTGTTTGAATACCTGCCATTTCTCAAGCTCTGAAGACTCCAGGTGACTGATTGTAGAATGTGAGTGAGAGTGTCAGTCACCCTATAATGACTGAGAAGTTATCTCTGAGACCAGAGGGAAGTTTTAATATGCATATGAAGGTATAGAAAATGTTATGTTGAAACCTTTATGCAAATGTCTGCAGCAGAAATAAAAGGGGGAGGAGTCTGTATAGCGGAACACCTGTAGGTTTGCTGTCTAACAGCTTTTCTTAAAAAGTTATTCCTATTATTCCAAACACTATGTACTATACTGTGTACTATTTCCAATGTGTTCTCTATGCATTCAGTGTTTTACTAAAAGGGTATGTGCTCTCTTTGTGAGATTGACTAAGGATTCTTACGGTCCATTTATCAGAGTTTTATATAAAACAGCCCTGAGTTTTAACTTTGTGTAATTCTTTCTGAAAATTCCTGAAGAGACTGAACTCTGGCCTGTGCTTCACCACGGAGTTAAGCTGAAGACAGGAGTGTAATAATTATACAGAATATTGCCTGACCACCACCATCCCCCCATTGCATACAGTTATTATTCAGGCTGTATCAGCTCAATCCCACACTGAAAATGATTTTTTGCAAGAGCAATTTTTAAAATGTTCTTTCAAACAATTCCACGTTTCTCAATATCTCAATTTTTCCAGCTATGAAGGAGTACATGATACAAGTGTAATGACCCCTGTGTGGGCAATCCAGAGGGTTTGAATCCAGCATCACAAGCACTGCAGCACAGAGCTCTACAACTTGAGATAATAAAGTAGCTCCATTAGCTTGTAGAAGCAGAAGTCTGTTGACCTTTCATACACCCAGCACTGTAGGCAAATGCAACACACACTCAGTGTGTTACACAAGCTATATGAAAAAACAGACTCCGAACTTTTAGAAAATATTAGTACTAATTTTATAAAAAGGATGATAGACTAGTCTAAGAAACAATTTAGAGGAAGTGTGTGTTACTGTTCTGACATTATACATATATATATTATATATATATATATACATATATACATATATACATATTATATATATATATAAAACTGGATAACATGTAATAGACTGCATAGGCTCTGCCATTGCATCACACCAACAGAGCCAACAACAAACAGTATCTCATGTCAACATTTGAAATGCTTTTATTTGCCACAAAAATATTTCTCAAGGTCGTATTACAAGATGATTGTGCAAAGTACAGCAGCAAAATAAATAGTGAAAATATGGAATATTTCAGTGGTAACATAGTTCACACTATTTGAATTCATTATTGTACACATTAGTCAAACACTGCACATGTACCTAAATTACATATTGTGATGATAGGAGTTTTAAATCTACATCCAGTTCGGACTATCACAAATGTGTTAAATGTTTAGGGATTCCATCTCATGCAGCAGTAGAGTATTGTCCATGAACCATCTCTCAACATTCCCACGCTCTCAAAGGATTAGTCTGCAAGCCCTTGATGTTAACAAATAATCTTTAAACATGGGCATATATAATGCACAAAATGGAATACAGACAGAAGACACACAGGTCTAAGTGGCAGATGATCAAAAAATGGAACAAAAATATTTAAAGATTTCAGGTTTCAGAGTAACAGCTGTGTTAGTCTGTATTCGCAAAAAGAAAAGGAGTACTTGTGGCACCTTAGAGACTAACCAATTTATTTGAGCATAAGCTTTCGTGAGCTACAGCTCACTTCATCAGATGCATACTGTGGAAAGTGTAAAAGAGAGCTGTAGCTCACGAAAGCTTATGCTCAAATAAATTGGTTAGTCTCTAAGGTGCCACAAGTACTCCTTTTCTTTTTAAAGATCTTCAGAAGCTGGTGTGTGCAACTTGAGCTTGGGCAAGAGAACACTCACATTTTTATATACAAAATCAAGTAAATGCATTTTTTTCAAGTGATTAACTAGCCTTTTGGATTCAGAGTTACCTAAGGAGCTTATGTGATCACTGTAATACCATGCACCTTATTTGTGTGGGGAACCAAGAAACTTCAGTTCTTGGAGATCTGCGTAAACTAAAAGGGGGAAAAACTGAAGACAATAAAATAACCCAGAAAAGATGTAATAAAGTGCGAAAAGAAAGCAACCCCTCAGAAAACAGTTACAGGACATAAAAATGGTATGAAAATAATAGTAAAGTACATTTAGTGACAAGCAAACAGTGAGAAACAGCCATACACCTAGAAACTGAGGGTAAAACACACCAAACATGGGAACTTAAATATAAGTGACTGAAACAATGATTGGCAGGCAGCTGTAAAAAAAACCCACACTTAATATTTAGTTACACAATGGTTCATATAAAGATCTATTCAGAAGGACAGATTTTTTTTTTGTAAAAATCACTACAATCACCTGCATCCATTTGTGTCCAAGCAAAATTGAATTTGTGCAAACTTACACTTTTATGTGTGTCCTTTAAAGTGTTTAAGGATGGAAGTTAGTTCCTGAAAAATACATACAGAGCACTGGCACAAGTTGCTGCACACACAATTTTAGTAAGGCAAAGGATGAAAAAAGTCTACTCCTAAATGCTCAAACTACATAATGCTGTTGCAAAATAAAAGCTTGCTCAGGATTTGGTATGCTGGGTAAACTGGGTTTGTAATATAGTGGCTACTTGCCAGACAATCTGAGGCCCAGATCTGCAAATACTTAAGGTGTTTATAACTGCTCATGGGAGTAATTCCATAGACTTCAATGGGACAACTCTTGTAAGCAAACTTATAGCTGTGCTTAAGTATTTGCAGGATCAGGGTCTAAGAAAAGCTGGGGTGGCGTCCATAGTTTGTAATAGGATCAAAGATGATTTGCTCAGATTTTTTCCTATTCTTGGAAGCAATCTCTTCCCTCAATGCCATTCACTTCCTTGTCTCAGGCATTCAGCTAAGGAGAGCTACAGATATTTTAATATTGGGTAAACTTTTTGCTACCAATATTCCCCTGTCATTATATTTATATATATATATATATATATATATATATATATATATATATATATATATATATGCATGCAGGTAGGCAATTATATGGTTCCCCATCAAATTAGTAACTAAATACTGGAGGCTGACATATCATTTATCTGACATGACAACTCAAATTAGAGGGGTAGGTGGTAATGTTCTACCTTTAGCAGAATTCCCCATTACCAAACATTTGATGCATGTCAAGGTGAGGCTAACGAATACACTAGAAAAATGCGTACTTGTGAACTCTGACAATTTCTAATCTCATCTGGACCTTGTTGTGTAATCAGATTGCAATCTAATAACAGTTTTATATATAAAGTGCCACAAACACAGCAGTGACTGAGGTATAGAAAAATGACTACAACTATAAGAGCTAAAAGCACTTTTAAAAGCCTGTAATATTAACTACCTCAGTAACTTGAATCAAATTAAGACTTATTGACTGAATCTTTGTATTATGCAATTTAACGTGGAATATTTTCTTCTCCTGATTTCATACAGCATATATGTAAAGAATATTGTGGGACAGAAATGGCCATGTTAACCTGCTATGTACTGTATGTTAGCTGCTTTCCTGTTACTGTGTACATTAAAAAAAAAACAACACACAGTTGGCTTCAACCAAATATAAAGGAAACTAAAGCATTTTATATCTACCTAGATAATGAGTGTATTCGCTACACTCAAGTTCTGTGGTAGTCCTTGAGAACATGAACAAACACAAACCAAAGACTGTAAAGCACCAACATATTTGGAAAGAAGAGATCATGCCTTTTTCATATTTCTCCACCTCTATTCTAATAAGAACATTGGCATGAGAACACATTCTGTTTTATTTTTAAGCCCATGTGCTCCATCTGAAGTTACAAACTTATGTGATGTGTTAATTTCCACAGCAACCATTTGCAATGTCACAGACAGGATAAGAACTGTTGTAGATAGGATTAACTAATATCTCCAGAAACAAAGATGCTCTTTTCATGCAAATTTGATGACTAATAGTGAGATAAAATGGAAGCTGGATTCATTTTATAATAGCAATAATTCTACCTTGCACTTCTATAGCAATCTCCATCCAATGATTTCAAGTATTTGACAAACCTAGTAAGTTTTGTAACATTCCTCTGAGGCAGATGGAACAGACAGTATAAGTGGCTTGCCTAAGCCCAGAGTCAGGAAGAGAATCCAGAACTCCAACACCCAATTCTGTGGTCCTTTAACCACTGGACTACACTTCCTTTGGTCTGATTTCTTTTTTTTTCCCCCCCTTGACCTGCAATCAATCACAACAGGTACTGAGACTCCTCAAACAACTACTGCTCTTGCCCATCAACCATCTGCTCTTTATTTTTATTTAAAGTCAGGAGTTATTTAGGGAATTACAAAGTATCTTCTAGTTATAGGCTACCATAGATGCAGCATTTATCAGGACTCATGAAAACTTAAAGACAAAAAAGTGAAACCCTTCCTGTAATATTATCAGAGGAATTGACGCTGCAGCTGTTACTGTGAATTGTTCAAAAACACTGAAATCTACTATGGATGCTATCATACCGACCTATTTTACCTGAATGTCATCTTGATACTAAAATGCTGAGTTATAAAAACAAAACCGTTACTAGATTAGATTGATAGAGGGTTGTTTGACAGAGGAGAACGTTAGTAATATGAACTCATCCACGCTCTATGGAGAAGTAGAAAACACAGTTAAGGTCAGTGAAAGGAAGCACCAGGACTGCCAACTCAAAATTAAAATCATCACCACCAGCAAAATATAAATTTCTCATTGACACTAATATTTTCCTACTGACAGTTTTACATCAACCAAAAATTCTCAATAAATCCACATTACATTTAAAACTACTGTTAGCACATTGTAAGATTGTAAATCAGTGTATGAATCACATCGCCGATTTGCGGTCATAGGAACATTTTCACTTCAAAACAATTTCCCATCACACTTTTACCCTTTAACTGACCATTTCCATCCAGCACATGGAGATGCAGAAAGGCTTTTCTGTAACTGAAGGGACACCCAGAGTGGGAGAGAGGGAGGAGAGAAAATGGAGTGGTAGGCACACAGATTCAACTTACTGATGTTATAAAAGCAGAAAAGACAGACAAGTCACCACAGAGAAAGCCCACATCTTGCTGCTGGTCCTGTCTTTGTAATCCACACCCACTCAATATGGTGCTCTGTCCCTGTCAAGGTTCCTTCCCCACTCTGAACTCTAGGGTACAGATGTGGGACCTGCATGAACACCTCCTAAGCTTACTTTTACCAGCTTAGGTTAAAACTTCCCCAAGGTACAAACTATTTTACCTTTTGCCCTTGGACTTTCGCTGCCACCACCAAACGTCTAACCGGTATATTACTAAGAAAGACTGTTTGGAAATGTCTTTCCCCCCCAAAATCCTCCCAAACGTTACACCCCCTTTCCTGGGGAAGGTTTGATAAAAATCCTCACCAATCTGAATCAGTGACCACTGACCCAAACCCTTGGATCTTAAGAACAATGAAAAAGCATTCAGTTTCTTAAAAGAAGAATTTTAATAGAAGGAAAAGTAAAAAGAATCACCTCCATAAAATCAGGATGGCAAATACCTTACAGGGTAATTAGATTTAAAACCGAGAATCCCTCTAGGCAAAACCTTAAGTTACAAAAAAACCACAAAAACAGGAATATACATTCCATTCAGCACAGTTTATTTTCTCAGCCATTTAAAGGAATCAGAATCTAACGCATATCTAGCTAGATTACTTACTAAGTTCTAAGACTCCATTCCTGTTCTGTCCCCTGCAAAAGCATCACACAGCCAGAGAGAGAGGCTGTGTTTCTCCCTCCCCACAGCTTTTGAAAGTATCTTGTCTCCTCATTGGTCATTTTGGTCAGGTGCCAGCGAGGTTATCCTAGCTTCTTAACCCTTTACAGGTGAAAGGATTTTTCCTCTGGCCAGGAGAGATTTTAAAGGTGTTTACCCTTCCCTTTATATTTATGACAGTCCCCTTCTAGTGGTGGCTGAACCACACATGGAGGTTGATGACAATGGGGACAAATGCTCCGTCCCCCTTTCCTTCGGTGTAGGTAAATGCTTTAAAATGCTGCATCCCCCTTTCCTTTAGTGTAGATAACGTTCTACCTCTTGTTGAGGTTTAGGCTGCACTTTTCCCAGCAGCTTTTCATTTATTCACTCCCCATTCGTGGCCCCACAAAGCTGCAAGACCTCCTTGTCAACCTCCTCCTGGCACTGGCCAAGCTGGCCACATACAAATGAAGGAGGAGCAGGTTGTGGGGGGATTCCTTGTGACTATGGAACACTGTTTTTGCATACCTGTCCATTCGACTCTCTTGGCAGAGTTCTTCTGGACAGAGTCCACTAGCTCCCTGAACTCTTGAGGAGCAGAGGGTTCTCTCCAGGCTCTCTCTGCTCAGTGTCCCCCTTCTGGAACCCTGATTTTAAATCTAAGACCCTCACACCTGTTCCTGTTTTTTCATTTGTTGTCCCCCAGAATTAGTTGATCCCTGTGATTTTTCTCCAGTCCTCCACTTCTGAAGAGAGGAATGCCCTTTTTGTTTACCAGATGGATCCCCTTCAGTTATTTCTGTAGGAGTGGCTGGTTACTGATTTGACATCCTCAACTCCCTTACCCATTGTTTTCCCATTGTTCCTCCCCTTCCTTTTAATTCACCCCCATCTTTCAGTACAATAAAATATTTGATCTATTGGGCCTTCATTCCCTCTGATGAGGATTTGTAATATTCTATAGGTTGCAGGGGTTGTCTGTTAGGTTATGCACTCAGTCACTAAGTAGAGGCACTGACCACAAAAAACAGAGAGCTCATGGGCTCTAGGGAGGGTGTCAGCACCTCAAGGAGGAATGAATAAGGGGTTCTACCACACTTGGGAAGCAGGGATACTCCACTTAAAATACATAAGCAGTCTCTGGGAACTACACGTACTCAAAATCAGGCCCTTGGTTTTTCAGACAGGACATCCAAAATTAGCGAGGACTACTGAGAATGTTTGTCTATAATGTCTGCAGACAATCTGTTAGCCTAAGCGTAACATTATTCAAAGCATGTTCGCACAGGGTTTAGATGAATAGTCTGACCTGTTTATGACTCATGTTTTAAAAGACTTTCCTATAATACGATAGCCTGGAACTTTGCATTTAAAGAATTTCGTCATAAACCAAAGTGACTATAATTACAAAGCTAGTAGAAAAGAGTTAATGTTGTGCTTGGAGTTATTCAGAATGGAGACTGGTATAGTTACCAATTAACATTTAGATTGCCTGGACAAAGGGATACTATAAATTCCCCACACCTAAAGTACAATAATTCCCTTTGATATTGTCTTGTAAGGCTGCCAAAAGATCAGTTCTTAGCTTTGTGCCATTTCAAAGAACATTTGTACATCCTTTAGTCTCCAAAACAGTATTTGTGCACATGGTTTGTGTGCGTGAAAGTTAGTGCTCAAGATATTTCTCTCTCTTTTCCAACTATATTTGAGTTAGTTTCCCTATACACAATTTATCTCAAGCAATAAACAGAGGTAACCGCAGCTCTTCTCCACATTATTAAAAATAAAGATATCAATTAATTACATTAAATAAACGCAGTGCTGTTAAGGTCAGGACGTAATTTGCTATTCCTCTATCATTGTCTTACTTCTCCAGTAATGAGAACATAAATTTAATCCTCTTAGCCTACAACAGAGACAGGCACTGGCTCCTTAAACGCTGTGCTGTGCGAGGCAGTGAAAGTTTGACATTTATCACAATTTCATTTTGTGTCTAAGATTTTTGTGTAAAATTTCACAAAAATGGGGTTTTTCCATGAACAAGTTTTAAATCGCAACTCTGCTAAAAATGTAATCTAATTATAATTTTAGCAAACATTTAGTCTTTTTGCTCAAAAGAGATGAATTTTAGTTAATATGTAAATTTTCGTTTGAAAATGGATTCCCCCCACACAAATAGGGCACTTTTTGATATGCAATGAAATACAAAAAGTGAATTGTCTTCAGTTTCACTGTGCAATTTGACCCAGCTCTAGCATATGCAATGCCAAATGTTATTTTTAATTAAAGCACTAATCAAAAAATTCTAGGAACTTATATGTTCATTATTAAAAAGAAAACTCTCCAGTTCATTATCATCAACTCTAAATGGGTAACAACATTCATTGGAGAAGTTGCTCCCCGAGTCTGATGCATCATTGTCCTATGGTCCCTTTATACCAACTTCAGTGGTATGATAGCAACAGAATGGTTGCCTCCAGACACCAGGGAATTCCTCCAGCACAGGACAAATTCCTGGGTGGCACAGAGTCGCCAGTACCCCTCCTAAATGTTGTGGCTAAGGAATGAGATCATGGCCAAAACAGTGCTATGATCCTTCAATCTCAGCTGGAGGAACGACCTCTGGGGTTGCTGTAAATTGCCCCAGTATCCAGCTCCATCCCCAGGACTGGGGGCAATCGAAGAGTTTTATGGCTATCATTACCTCCACACCACTTGGGTCCCAGGCTGAGCATAGTTCTACGGGACCAGAGGATTGGACCATACCATATAGGGACCTGCAGAGCAAGTTGAACATAATACTGTTCTAGGATTAAGGATAGAGGCCACTGCCACTGTTTTAAAAACAAGGATGTCTGAGGAGGAGGATACGTTGTACAGCCCTTAACATGTTATTCCAATCTATGACCATCCACCACTACCTGCCTAAGCATCCCCAAAATCATGTTCATCAACAGAATGACTGGGAGGATTAGAGAAGCTACAGTACATAGGAGGTGAATGGTGAGAGGGGGGAAAGAAAGGAAATAAAAATCAAACCAGATAAAAAAGGGAATCTTAAGCATAAATCCTGAATAGCTTATTTTGATTAGACTCTGTGGAGCAAGCCAGTAGAATAAAATAGCCCACTGCCTACATCTGTAAGGAGTAATTCAGAGAAAGTGTAGTAGATAAGTTACAAACAAAAAAGTCGGACTGAAATAGTGCAAAGCACGGCACTCCTACCTGTTCACATCATGCAGAAATGTGCCATAGCCAAGTCCTTTACAATATTAGTGTCCCTATCTCCCCCCTGACACTCTGCAAACCAGACAGAAATCCCATGCCTCTCAACTACACACAGCTTCAACCTTCACACATTAAACATTTACACTTGTCAAGACTGAGAAAGACTGTGTATTGCAACTGAAGCCCGGAACCATAACCACATAGTTTAATGAGAATCCTTTCCAGTAATTATCCCCTCTTCTCTTGAGCAAAGGAAATTGGTCAGAAATTTCTCTGGCTACTTTTATCAACCATCACTAGATCTTTGGGGCCTAAAACTCTTCCCACTGACTTCTGTGTTCTTTGAATTAGGCTTTTGGAATGCCATGTAAGAAAGGTGGTGTTTACTCCCATAGTTGTTGCAGCTAAACATACAACTAAAAAACAATGAAATGAACGTGTGCGTGTGCATGCACACCCCCGCTCCCAAAACGACACTTGCAGCAAACACACACATAGTCCGGGGAGACATTTTGACCTCACCCCAGCTCTGTGTGCCTACGCATAGCAGGAACCTAAAAACCAAGGGGTTCGTTATATGCACTGAAATTGTTTTATACTATTCTTTACCTTGCACAATAAGAGGCACTCCCGACCCATATATCGCCCTTAATCCATGCAGAGAGCTTCACACACATAATTAACAAGGAAAGGTTGTGCATGGATGGATCTACCGTTTGAATCTCTGCTCTTATCTTTTACCATTTGCAATGAAGGCGGCTGAGGTTCAGAACCCACACAGCGCTTCACTTTGGGCATACAAACACACGCATATGCAATGGAAAGGTCCTGCCCCCTTTGTCTGTAGGCATGCCTAAAAGAGGTTTTAGGGAAGGTGGTATGGATGATGTAAATGAAAGCCAGGCTCGAAAGATACTAAATATAAAGTTGAAGGAAATAGGACAACTATTGTAAATGCTAAAAGCACAGCCCCCAAGCCTCAGGAAAGGAAGGGACATTGTTACAGGATTCACTGTGTGTTCTAGGTTTTTTTATTTATTTATTTTTTTTTTGGCTAAACAGCGATTTGTTTATAAAATATTCCCAGTGAAGCCTCCCCCTCCCCCTCATTTCAAATAGTGTATTTTTTGCACCCCCATAAAAAAGTTCCACCAAGAGCGTGAAAAGACATTTTTAGGACTTGGCTAAATCCCTTATGAGCATCAGCACTTAAAGCATTTTGTGAAAGTAACTGCTTCTCTGTTGCACAGCAGGAATAAATTCTGTTTTTTAGTTCTCTTAAAAACGCACAACAAGGTACACTGAAATAGGTGATGGAAAGTTAACTTTCACGGCTCCCCAGCAGTTTTCCTTTTTCTTGTGGTTTTGACATAAAATAAGAATGTTACCTTTAATAGTGGGGAGTTGTGTTTGTTCAGAGAGGTCATATACATAGGTTAAAAAAAAAATCTCCCGAAGTGATTTGGTAATACGCATCTTATGGGAAAACATTCAGATGTTATGAGACGAGAGCTGAAAAGCAAACCAAAAAAACCTGCCATCTAACAATTAAAATAGCCTCTCCCTACAATTTTCGGTGAAGTCACTATAAAGAACAGTAAACTCAGAGTAATTTATTATCTTTGCACTTGAAATCTTTCCTACACAAGCCATAACTGTGTATTACAGTAATGTAAGGGACACATTTAACACTTTAGTTCCTGTTTATTAAGTGCATAAAAAGATCAGAGATACCTGTAATATAATATAATTAGAAGGTGACATTCTAGCCCCATTGAAGTCAATGGGAGTTTTGCCACAGATTTCCGGGGCTAAGATTTCCACTAGGTTGCCTAAATTCCAGGAATTGCAGTTGTTCTGTCATCACAAGGAAGTGCCAGGCATTACACAGCTGGCTTCCCACTTCCATCTAGTAAGAGCAAACCACTTGCTTGGGGAGCCTCGAGTCTCACACCTTAAGTGAAAGTGACCTTACAGATGGATTAAACAGTGACACTGCCATGGTTCCAGATGGAGCCCAAATATGGGAGAATGTCATGGCAACGTGTATTCTGTCCACTGGGAGGTGGAATGAGGACAGGGGAGAGAATTTATCTTCCATGAAATGCCTCAGAGCCCCCATTCCAACTGCCTTGCTGTTCTTCACCGACTAGACACTATATTTTGTGCATCTGAACAAGACGACCACCCAAGAAAGTGCTGCTGGGGGAGGAGGAAGTGGATGAGCCAAAGGAATGGATCAGATTATACAGTTTATAGTCTTCATTGCGGATGAAAAAAACAAATCTATTCCTATATCTGCAACATAACATTCTCCACTTCTGTTCCAGGAAGACTGCATTACATCAGGATTAAAAACTCAGCAACTGGCTGTATCTTAGGGATTGATTCTGATCCTACTCCCTGATCCCTGCTGAAAACTCCCCTGATTTCCTTGGAATCACTCATGCTTCACTGGTGTAAGCGAGATCAGTATTGACCCTCAGATTTATGCTATGTTTGGCTCCAGTTCAGAGCCTTATTTTCTGAAACACTGGTTTGTCCATTTTTGGCAAGGAGTATATTACATTTTACGACAAATAGTTATTGTAACTAATTTGTACTTACATGAATAATTATGAACCAGGAGAATGCTGGCTTACAGTACTCTCTCACATGTGGAGAAAACCAGAAGCACAGCAGCAGCTGTCTGGTTGTCATAATGAATTCAGTGCTATTTATTCACTGGCTGCACACTCCTTTCTTTTCTGATGATAAATGGTCTAATAGAACCTCATGCATTTCCCATTAGCTTGCATCATTACTTTAGAGAGTTATTGAACAGGAAAATCACATTCACAAGACAACAAGAGGAGTAAACAAAGTAACTGTTCAATACATATTAATGTCTTCATATTAATCAATACATGTAAGCTAGCTACCACACAGAGTTTGCTGTTTTTCTTGGTAATGGCACCTATAATCACGGATCACATTTTATCAGCTTGGAGTAATGCTGGGGCACAATACATACATTACGTCTATGTTAATATCAGGGGGGTGTCAAAAAATGTTATAATCTCTGCTCACAATTTTGACTTTGACTATTGTAATCCTTAGTAAATACAGCTTTGGCATTCCTGTGATGCATTCATGCATATTTTAATTGAACTGCCACAATATGTTTCGTATATGATAGAAATTATGCAGAATAGGACAAATATTTTGCCTGTAGATTGACTAGTTGTGTGCACGCATGTGCACACACACACAGATGTGTAATAGAACACGGAAGACAGTTTTACAAACACTGAACTAGGATTGCTCTCCTTTTAAGTTATCAACTAATCAAATACGCAATGCATATTCAGTCTTTCATCAGACAACTAAGTAGACAATAGCTTCAAGTTTAAAACAGTAAAGTTGCATGAACAATATATACGGTTTCTCTGAAGTAAGTTAGGAAATAACTGCATTACTAAGACTCTAGTGTTTGATGCTAAAATCTGAGCACTAAAATTCTATCCACACAGTTCAGGTCAAAAGTAACAAATCAAGCTGACAGAAAGCAAGATGATTGTGTTGTAAAACGATGTACAAACTCCGACACAGAAAGTAGTATATACCCATCTATTTTCAATATACTACATCTGTGGTACCATTGTTTATGCAAATAGCAGAGTTTATTGCTGTCATCCTTCCTCTCAATGTATTGCATTTTCACAGATTTTAACTAATCAGCAGTATTCCATCCATATTTTCATGCATTTCAGTGAACAAGACACTATCAACAATTTACTGTTCACAGTAAATAAGTATGCACAAAGCAAAACAGAACATTCATAAAGGAACAGGCACCCTAAACTATCCTATCAAGCGAATTGCATTGCGTAAAGTCAGGAAGAGCAGGTATAGCTTTAAAAACAGCCACTAGTTAATGACACATGGGAGAAACTTTTATATTTTATCACTTGTGGGTTTAGTACTCAGTCAACATAAAAATTTGCATTTTGATTTTGGACTTTCACATTTTGCCATAAATTTAAAGCAGCAGCTCAAGAATTGAGGAATCCAGTGTCATTCCTGTCCAAACCACAATAGTGTTACTGCAGCCATTCAAACGGCAGGCTGAAGAGCAATGTTGAATTGGAAACTTAGACAATTTTTAAAATTCTTGTATCACTTCCTGATTTTTCATTAGTGACACAAAGCTCCAGTCATCAGATCAAGCGTCTTTCCTGTGCTCATTCATTTTCAGTCCTCTGTTGTAATTTATGGTCAGTCTTTCACTATAGCTTTTCCTCGTTTCATTACCTGGCTTACCATCCTACCCTGTGTCTGTCAGGATTGGGGACTGGCAATTTTCTTCTACGGTATTGTCAGCTTCGTTCTGGGAAGTGGCCAGTTCGCTTCCTCATGCAAATGAGAACTGTCACGTACTCAGGAAAACACACTTTAAAAACAAGAGTCCTCAAGCATTTTTAGAACTTTTCATTTCAACAGAGATTGTTGCATAAGCATCTCCATCATCTGCAGTCACATATTGTACAGTTCCTGTGGCAAACATACTAACTGCTTACATGGAAGAGTATGGTGTGAAATCCTGACCCCCATGAAGTCAATGAGGGGTTTTACCATTGACTTCATTGACCTCATGCTGGAGGTTTTTGAGCTCTAATTTTTATGGGTGTGAGTCCCTATTTCTGGAAACCGATAAATCCAGAGTCAACGCTATTGAAGTCAGTGGAATTAAAACAGTATAGAATTGGTATGAGCAGAAAATCAGTCTCAATACCATAAACTGTGTGCCTTACATTCCTATATTTACATCAATCATTTTCACCTCTCACTCATATGGTAGCTGATTATAATTTATAAATAGAGAGATTTATTAGGTCATTCGAGTTCGTCTCCTTGCCCAAAGCACTTGGATACTATAGCAATCAGTTCTGTAGAAACCCCCAAGCCTGATAGCACAGTATTGTACACCACAATAGTAGTTTCAGCATTAGAAAATACACCTCATTTAAAAAAACTCCACCCTACATTGTCCTGCCTGTCCAGCAGAAATCATTTAAGAGACATACTGGTACAGTACATAGAAACTCAATGGAACTGAATCCGTGCTCTCTTTGATGCTGATTAATACTTTATATATGTAGTGCAATTTACTTATACCATCCTTTGTTTTGCTATAGAGCTCCAGCATTTTCAGAAACAAAAGCCTTGCCACACTGCATGATGGCAGGAGAATCTGAGAGAGAATATTTTGAGCTAGAATAAACAAAAGCACTGAAGTGGACTGAATACCCAGGAGAGGGCAGCCATCAATGTTATCGTTTCCTGATGCTAAGAAAACCATTCCACAGAGCTCAGCGTTGCCTCCCAGCCGGCCACAACTGCACAGATCTGATCAATCATTGTTTTTAATCTCATTACAGCTTGGTTAATATCTCAGTGTTTCCAATTTCCTGAAACAAGTCTCCTGACCCTTTGGTAGCCGCGTAACCAAAAAAGTTTCAAAGCAAATTACAAGTGTTAAATGGCATAATTGGTCTTCTCTACATTCATTATAGACATGCCTTGAGATGGTAGCTCAAATGAAAAGATGTTTAATCTGTCGCTAAATTACATACATGTCTGCTTCTAGCACTTATTAAGTCTTAAGCAAATCAATACCTGATTGCATTTTAATCAAGAATAGATAAGCCAGAATATGTTAAGGTCTTAAAACGGCACTTGCAAAGCATTGCCAGAGTTTAGGCTAATGATATAAATGCACTTCTAAAGAAAATATTTTAGAATGTACACATCCAGTTCATGATCCTGTATAGCTCACTGGAAGAAAATTTTCAGTCTCTTGCTTTGGAGACCCAGGTTCTCAGTATAATAAAGCCTGCTGATAGAATAAAATGTTTTTTTTTTTTTTTTTTAAAAGACTCAATTCTCTAGCTCCCAAGTCACTTTATACACCGTTTAAATTCTTGTAAGCATTAAAAACACGTTACATTAATAAGATTGTCATTTTTGTTGTTAAATCAATTTGCTTAGGAGTTGTTTTGTGTTTAATTCCCCACAACAAAATATTTCATGGCACTTCCTTAGCACTTTTCATTCAGGAATTTCAAAGCTTCTAACAGATGTTAATCAATTAAAGTCAAAACATCCCTATCAGGTTTTACTTCCATTTTACAGAAGTGGCAGGTATCCATACCTCTGTTTCCGCATCTTGCCTAAGTTTACACACTGAGTCAGAAGCAGACCTGGAAAGAATTAAGGAGCTTTGACTTCCAGTTCACAGCTCTAGTTACAAATTACCTGGTTCCCACTCCCCATCCTAAGCACAAATTCGATAGTTATGTAATGAGAACAAAGGAAGAACCACAGTTTTGCCATGCAAATGGGATAACGTTGCCCATTAGCCAGCACAGAGAAATATAAGCATCAGTCCAGATATTCTTAAAAAAATGGTAAAGAATAAAACCATCAGAATAAAATATCTTGGCCAATGTTTATTTTCTCTCCCTTATATCATTTGCCACTTTCTGCAGCACAAAACCTGCAGAAGTGGCAATGTCCAGCTCAATTTGGCAGCTGTGTGGCCACAACGGATCCTAGCAGGGAAAGCTGTCCCTTGAGGTGACTGCCTAATGCTTAAACAGCTGCCTAACTCTTCCCCCTTTCCAGGGCAGAATTCTGGGAAGACATTCATACATCAGTGGACAGCTGGGAAGCATTGGGCAGGCATAGAGACTTCCCTGAAATTTCAAGGGGGCAGGTTCATCCCCAGGAGGCTGATATCCAATTGATGGCAGACCAAGAGAGACAACTCTCCCCTTGAATGATAGCTGCAAAGCAGAGCTCAGTCAGGGTGAGAAAACAGGGCTCCACACAATAAGGCCAAATGAGAGCAAGACAACAGCAAAACTATCTACAGTTCTAACCCATCCTAATAATTATTTAAATAGGGACAGAGGCTCATTCCCCAACCCCCTTATCATTTCCTTTATCTCCACCTCCCCACCCACGTCCTCCTTGATCAGTGCTGGGATTTTATAACAGACCTAGGCTGGATTCTCATCTCTTTTTATGGAGGAAGGGAAGAGAGGCTTCTTTACATGATTAGCTACACTTCTTCCACTCCCATGGCTCTGCAGTTCCCATCTATGGAGTAGGGTCAGTTCCCTACCTCTTCCCTGCAAACTGTGCTGACTTTCTTCAGGATAGGTCAAGCCTGATGCACAGCTTTTAAAAGGTGCATGCTGTGGCTTCCATGCCTCAGTACTGGGTCTAAAGCCTTGTCTTCACAGGGGTGTTTTAACCATCAGTGTAGCAACAATGATGGGTAGTGCTATTTAATGCAAGGTCTTCTATGCATTCTGCTAATAGTCACAGTATAATTGATGGTAACGAGCTTTCAACAAAAAAAAAAAACCTATGAATTTTTTAAAAACAGGTTTTTGGTGGTTTTCGGCTTTTAGTTAATGATGCTGCAAAGCAGTCTTTTGAAGAGGGAAGTCTAATGTTCTATTAACCCAGAATACGATCTGAATCACTGAACGGTGAGCATTACCAGTTGTTACTGGTATATCTGTTCTCTCAATTCCCAAGGTGTCTACCTACAGGAGGCAGTACTGTAAGCAGCAACATCCTGAAGTATGGATAGTGGTATTGAGGGCAAAAAGACGGCTCACGCTACACATCTTCAAGCACTTATTATGGGGCACCTCATCTCTCCAGGTTGCCACATTAAATTACTAAATAAATCTTAGAATAAATCCCGTTAGCTGATTTTAAAAATACTTCCCTCTGTACAAATCCTTCTGAAGCGGAACACTCATACAGTTAAATACAGCTGTGTGGCATTCAGAGGACTAAACCATGTAGGCACAGATAACATTTTTATTTACTACTGTAAGACATTAACTCCATGACACCTTGGGTTTTTCTGTGCCATTCTTTGCTTGCCCAACCCTGATAGTACAACTGCCTGCAGTTGTCAGGCAGTGTAGTGAAAGTTCAACAAAGTTCTCAGTAGAGATTGGCTTGAATTAAAACCCCAGATCTTACCAGACTATCTTTGAAGGTCAGGATCAAACTTTGGATCCAGATATGAATTTTGAGCCAAATAGAAGCCCTGGATCAGAACATGTGAAGCTCTGAAGTGGCTGAAAATTTGGAATAGGAACCAAATTTTGCCGTTTTAGCTCGATCCCAATTTTCAGTATGGTGAAGACAAGACTGGCTTATTTGTGCGGCCTAGATAGTGCTAGTACGGTGTGACTAAAATATTGCTGCTACACTAGGTCTGTTCCATTTAAAGAAGCTTAAACTCAGAGTTAGATGCATTTCTAAGCACGTAACAGAAAATGCCAAACACCCTAAAAGCATTGTAAGAGATGAACGATTGCTCCCATTTCCTGAAAAATATTGAATATAGATTGCCTCAAACATGCTTCCCGAAACACATTTTGTATTTTAATATAAATCCTCAATCTTCTGCTACTGTCCACGGTCTTGCAGCTTGTTAGATATAAATATATTCTGTTTATTCCCAGTATTTTAAAAGCCACTGGGGAATAGTTAATTGTTCAGTCATGTAGTTGTGTGTACAACTGGAGAGCTGACAAGGTCTGTTCCAGTCTTCCAAGCTTGTTTTAAGTAGGTCTTTGCTTTTTAGGGGGTCATATTTTCCAATTTATCCAGCCATTTTCCTCCCCTTCAACGAAATTTAGCCCATATTTTGCTATAACTTCAACAGGATTGCACACGTTAGTCCATGCAGAATTTAGCCCTTGCATTCTAGACTACTGAAAACTAGGGCCCAGAGGCATGCATGGATCATATTGCAGCAAATATCTGTATTTGTGCAGAGCCCCACTGAATTCATGAGGGGTGTGCTCAGGGGCATGGGTCCATCCACATGAATATTATTGCAAAAATCAGTGTCCAGGTTCTCAGTGTATGAATGTTTTCAAATATTTATGCTGTACAATTGCCTCTTTAAGCACCAGGATAACCTGTGAGATCAGAGAGTTGTGTCTCATTGGGAGTATTCCACGTACACACTGGAAGTGCTTCAGCATGCTTATGGGATATGGGGTGAAGTAACTCTTCTAATGAATTAGATTTGCCAGCCTCAGGACTATTAAATTCTGTACTGGTTTTATAATAAAAGGGGTGCGTGTGTGTTTGTGTATATATGACTGACCGTGTTATTTAGTTCTCTGTTGCTTTATATTTATATATAAAGCGAGTGAGTGTGAATGAACATGGACAGTCAGAGGGCACCAAGAATAAAAACCATAAATTATATATTCTATGCAACCTTAAGGTGCAAAGCTTATAAGTAAGCCAACTTCTTACGTAATGATCAACACACAGAGGTTTATTCCTACTACGCTAAACCACCATAATAGTCATGACCCTAACTGGAGGTGAAATTCACCCCTGTCAAGGCCCAAGGCAAACCCTATGTTCCACTGAGTGCTGAAGTCATACTCAAATAGTGCCTAACCCTTGTGCTGACCCTCTGCAAAAGGGTGAATTTCACCCTCTAGTCAGAGTCTGCTGATTGAGGAGACTGCGTGTAGTCTACTGTTTAGATTCAACATTGGGTTTTCTGGGTAAATGCAGACACGTGGAGAATGAAGATAAAACAGGTGGTTTTCAACAGAGCACTTAAAAAAAAAAAAAAAGACCGGTTACCTCCTTTTCAAAAGGTGCTAAGCACCCACAACTCCCATAACACCCTGAATTTTTAAATAAATTCCCATTGTTTCTGTTTATACCTTTTTTCATTCATTATCTGCAAACATTCCTGCAAAATAAGCATAACTAGTACAAATGCTTGCACAACACGGATGTCAGTCTTGCACACTAGAATTCTTGTGCGAAGCAAATTTTAAATTCTTCATGAGCATTCAGAACAGAAATATAGTCAAAGAGTACCGTGCATCTTGTATGACGAATCACATTTATGCAACACAATCTGAAATAAGAAGTATATTTGAAACTATTGCTATGTTCTTGGATATTCTGTTAGCAGAGAGGTGAAATTCACTGAACACATTTCTTATTCATTAGTTCTTTAATTAAACACACAGATAATATTACTACCTTGCAGGAGTGTGTGGAGTAGTTCAGGTGAAAGGGAGATCAGTTAATCTTTATAAAGCACTGAATCTTCCAGCTCCTATCAGCTTTCAAGGGGAGCTGGTTATGTAACTCTCCCTTGTGCACTTTTGAAAATGCAACCCTTTGAAAATATAAATCTTTATGTAAATATTATTCCTATTAGGAGTAAGGCCTGTGAATTAAGATGGTTGAGAATTCATGGTGATGCAATATCCATGTCATTCAGAATTCCAACCCTACCAAAAAAAGACAATTTTTTCCAACGTTAAGTTAGGGCTCTACATGTGATGTCAGTGCTTACAGGTTAAAATTCATTGACAAGACTCAGCTTTTTCTTTGCTACAACTGAAATGAGTAAATTTTTACAGCAATCAGACATATGACAGATAGGATAGTGCAGGTTAGTCATGAGAATTGTATTACTGGCATTTTATGTTCCTCTTGTAATAACCTAATATTCAATAAAATTCAAGCTAATAGGAAAATCTATTAATAGTTTTGAGGCATCCGTTCACGGAGAGGGCGGCCACAATCTTTAAGAGTGGTACTGTACATTTGGAAAAAATTAGTTCTGAGCTATATATATTCCAAAATAAGAGTCAACAAACCCCTTTCTCATGGGTGCTTCTTCAGAAAAATATGCATACAGGAGAATGTTGAGTTGGTAGCCTTTTTATATCCGTGTTGCTCTTAAGACTCTCTTTGTACATATATTCATCTCTAATAGAGCGTGAATAACTCCATGCTTACAGTTATCCTCATCTTCGCTCACCATTCATAGGATTTCCTATGCTACACCTCATCCCAGTAAGAGGTCAGTTAATGGGTTTTGCTGGATAATTCTAAACACCTAACAAACAAAGCAAGGACTCTACCAGCATCACTTGAAAGTAATGAACTATTTGTGTGGTGGCTTAGCCCTTGAAAGCACTCTGCCCGAGTCTTTCCCACATTCTTACCGTAGAGTGGCCCTGTATCCCTTTGTCACGGCTTAACTATTCTTATCAACTCCCAGTCCAAGTAAGCTTCCCAGAGCATCTTCTCCCACACAAATAAAATTTGTTTTGTTCCATCACATCCCCCTCAGTCAAAGGGTCCAGAACTCTTTAAAAAGGGTATGAACAGAGTTGATTCCAACCTCCTAGGTTACAAATGGATTATCTGCACATGACTCACTTTTGTAATATTAGAATGGTGAATTTGTCACTTGTGAATTGAGAACTTCCATGGATTTCCTCAGACCTGAAGGTGGGGCAACCTGGGCCATGGTCAAAACTGTTCTTAAGTAACACTTGAATGGATTTAGAAGTGCTGGAACATGTGTTTGCCTAGGGCTAGCTTGGCAACCTCAAATCAAGTGGCCGGTGTCACACAAAATGGATAATGTTTCTCATAGTAAGATGTTTAAGATATGCACAGTTATTGAAATAAAGAAATCATAATCCTCAAATATGGCAGCACTGGGTGAAGTCAGTACCACCTGGAGCACAGTAACAGGTACCACAAAGGAAACTACAGCCCATACATAGTTGGCCCTGAAGAGGAAAAAAAGACGTAACTGCTTTCAGAATACCATGAAAGGGAAACCTCACACCAGGTAGATTAATATCTTGACTTAAATGTCCTTCCTGAAAATAAATATTGGCCCCCTGAAATACTGGAGATATGCATTCACTAGTAAAGAGCACAAAAAGTAAGTTAACTGAGGGAATCTTTCTACGAGTGACAGGTTTCAGACAGCCGTGTTAGTCTGTATTCGCAAAAAGAAAAGGAGTACTTGTGGCACCTTAGAGACTAACCAATTTATTTGAGCATGAGCTTTCGTGAGCTACAGCTCACTTCATCGGATGCATACTGTGGAAACTGCAGCAGACTTTATATATACACACAGAGAATATGAAACAATACCTCCTCCCACCCCACTGTCCTGCTGGTAATAGCTTATCTAAAGTGATCATCAGGTTAGGCCATTTCCAGCACAAATCCAGGTTTTCTCACCCTCCTTCCCCCCACACAAATTCACTTTCCTGCTGGTGATAGCCCATCCAAAGTGACAACTCTTTACACAATGTGCATGATAATCAAGTTGGGCCATTTCCTGCACAAATCCAGGTTCTCTCACTCCCTCACCCCCCTCCAAAAACCCACCCCCATACACACACAAACTCACTCTCCTGCTGGTAATAGCTCATCCAAGGCTAATATTGGAGAAAAACTCCACTTTGAGAACAGTATTACTTGAGCTTCATGTGGTAGGCCAGTTTGGTCATGCATTCATACCGGATAATCCACAGAGAAGATTACAGAATGTAAAATTTTTATTCTTCTTTCTGTAACTAGATGTACATAAGAGTTTCTCAAATCATGCAGTTAGGGTGGTATGTTTTCAATAGAATGTCTCTTTGATAGCTAATTATTAGAAGCCTAATTTAAGAAAACCTACAAAGTAACTGCAACATTTATTGTGGGGAATGAACGAACAATACTCTTGGTACAGGTTATAAGCAGGGATGACGGGGTGCCCGTTTTCAAGAGGACCCATTAGGAGGAACCCTGAGGATGAGAGAAGCCACAGAACAGCAAATCAACCTAAAGATAACATTCTATGTTTCCTTTAAGGATTCTAAACTTACATTTTTAGATGAAGGAAAAAACAGCAATAAGAGAAAAGTAAACTCTCCATGAGAGTGCCTCGTGTGCATCTTTGTCCGTTACAGGCCCGAGCAACTCTGAGAACATGACCGGTGCTGTGTCTGCAAACTGACAGGGGTCTTAGATATTCAAAGGTACAGTGTATAGAAAACAAAAGGCATCCATTTCATAGCTTCAGACACCACTTTTTTTTTTTTGGGGGGGGGGGGGGGGGGAGAACAGTGTTTCAATGGGTTCTCAAGACAGCATGAAAGTTGTCAGAATCAAAGAATTACAGAGCAAACCTTTTAAGGAAGACATTGGTTAAAGCATGGAAAGGGAGGTGGAGGTAGGGAAAGGTAAGACACCTCCAAGAGTAACATAGAATTTTCCATGACGTTCTATTCACAGCATTATTTTTATCCTTAAAATAAATTATTCATAGTTAGAGGAAATCCAGCTCTCCTCCTTCCACATCAGACTTGTTTGCCAATCAGCTCACTCTTCAGATATTTGAGTGGATAAACACACTAAAAGTTTCATTCGATTTAGTCTTAACTTCATTCCGAAGAAATTGCGCTTCATTTGCTGTTTTGTAACAAATTACCCAGGAACAGTCCTAAAACATGGTGTGAGCTTCACCGGGTTCCAGGTAAGCTATATGCTGGGCAACAAGCAATGCATTACTGTATCAAAGAAGCTGAACACTGATCAAAGTATTCTCACAGCAGGTAGTATAGGAATAGAATTTAGAAGAATGTCAAAAACCAGGGCTGCCTATTTAAACCTGTTTTATAATCAGATAGTCCAATTTGTATCATTATTCAACATTTATATTGCTTTAGCACCTAAAGGCCTCAACCAGGTTGGACCTTTAGGTGCTGTATAAATACATAATAAATGACAGTCCTTGCATTTACATGAATGCACAGTAATAATAATTATAATGAATTGACATTCCCATAATGCCTTTCATCTAACCAAATCCCAAAATTCTTTACAGGAGAGTTTCAAAATTACACATGGCCTTATGTACCAGCTCTATCGTATATTCTATAATAGATGCACTTTGTAGTTTGCATGCACATTAATTGAACACACATTTTCCCCCCTTTTAATATCTGGCCCTACAAACTGAGATTGCACAATTCTCTGCTATATTTGCAAATAATTTGGTCGAAGAAAACAAATGACAGTTCCTCTAGGGTGAAATGAGAAAAAGTTTAATTGCAATTCACAATACCGCATAGTGGTTTAGAACGGGAAGAGAAGATATCCTACCATATAGAAATCACAAGCAATTTAGGTGAGTGGATATGTTTTCAGTCTATCTTGCATTCAAAGAAAATGGAAGCCTACAGCATGTCTACACATATATCCTAAAATGCACCTCCTGTGATCTCAAAGGCTTTTGTCTTGACTGGAAGGAGAAAAATGGTAGTGGCTCTTTTAAGGGTGTCCCCTCACTCAGAGGTTGGGAGAGGGGGTGGGAGGGAAGGTATCATCTGAACTAGTGTTGCTCAAGTAAGCCTTCCTGGCACTTGAGGAGGGTATCTAAGTCCTGTACCTTCAGGATGCGCCTTCACTCACGTCCCGGTTATCAATACATGCTAGACCAGCAGCTGGAGGCAATGCATTGTGCCAGGCTATCGTGGGGGAGAAAGATCCGACACACTGAATCTCAGTGTCAAAAAGCCAGTGAAGATCTGCCAAGGTACTACAAGAGCACAGGGAGGTTGGGATTTGCCATCAAAGCAGTAGAGGTTGGCCTAGTGCCAGGTCACTCTTTCTTCAGAGGGAAGGGAGTTTTCCTCAGAAAAGAACACTTCAGCCCATGGCAACATCGAAGAGCTCACATTGTTGAGGTTTCCCTAGTGAATCAGGATCCCAGTAGTTTGGCAGTGAATTTGTTACATCCACAGCACAGCTTGGACTAGGAATCCAGAGGGGTATGCTCCTGAGTGGTAGCATCCAAATGCATACAAGAGTACGGAGGCCCCTGCTGGAGGGAATAATTCATGAATTTATTTGCAAAACTCTTCTTGTTCATCCCTTCCTTCATGATTATATGACTGCCTCATTGGTGAAGAATGTACAATCATATTGTGCATTTGGCCCACAGGCAGGTGGCCCATTTTTTTCTGGAAGTTCACTGCTGGGCCTCAGAGGTGAGGCAACTAGGAGTTGACATGGATGGTGGGGTGATATAGGGAGCAATGGAAAGATACTGAGACCCAGTGTTTGGATTTGTGGTACCCTATATTGGGCTTACAGGCAGTGACGCTGGAACATTTTTAGTAGTGCGGGTGCTGAAAACCAGCCCTCTCACCCTGTCCACCTCCAGATGCAAGGCCAGGAGCCCGGGAGTGCAGGGCCGGCAGCCCGGGGTGCTGCAGCACTCCCCACAGCCCTAGTTCCCGTGCCTGTGCTTACGACAGGCAGCCAGTTCCCTTGGAGTTTCACAGCTGGGCCTTGGTGGCAAGGCAATTCTGAGTTGGTATGACACATGGGGAGTGTTTTCGGACCAGCAGATGTCCCCGCTTACAGTCGTTGGCAGCCATGAAGCATGCACCTGAAATGATTATTGTAAACCTGGGTGAACCCTATTTGGTTTCTAAAGGAGGTTGGAGAACAATTTAGTGCAGATCCAGGACTTTTTAGTGCAGTGACGGGGGTGCAGGCTCCAGGCGGCGCTTACCTCAAGCGGCTCCCAGAAGCAGCGGCATGTCCCTTCTCTGGCTCCTACGTGGAGGTGCGGCCAGGTGGCTCTGCACACTGCCCCGTCCGCAGGCACCACCCCTGCAGCTCCCATTGACTGTGGTTCCCGGCCAATGGGAGCTGCGGGGGCAGTGCCTGAGGATGGGGCAGCATGCAGACTGGAGCCCCCTGGCTCCCCCTATGCATAGGAGCCAGAGGGCCATGCTGCTGCTGCTTCCAGGAACCACATGGAGTGGCCCCCGACCCTGCTCCCCGGCTGGGAGCTCAAGGGCTGGATTAAAGTGGCTGGTGAGCCAGATCTGGCCTGCGGGCTGTAGTTTGCCCACCTCTGACAGAGGGTATGGTGAGGAGCTGCCAGACCTCCATGAGTTGATAAGGCCAGAAGAGGTGAACTGGGAATGAGGAAGATCAGTCATTACTCACCAAAATATATTTAGACCTCAAGTTATTCAGGGAGGACGGAGTACACCTCGCCAACCTGGGAGCAGATATATTTTTGGTCAATGCTGGGGAAGGAACCGTTAACCATCTTGTACCTGGCTAACAGTGGATGAGAGTCAGCTAAGCTAACTGTGGCAGGTGTCCAGGGCCAGTACTCATTCCATAAGAGGTCTGGTTCCCTTGTGACAGGAACTGGAAATGGACTTTGGGGGCAGACATCCCCTAAAGATGCTGGGAACAGGTTTGGGGCTCCTAATGTCTAGTACCATGAGGCGCCAACACCCTTTCCCAGCCCTTTAGCCCTCATGTAAAGGAACAGCAGTAGGGTCCCACCAATAGGCTGGCAGTCAGATACAGAGGTCTGATGGCCATCTTCCATCAGGTGCAATCGATTAAGGAAAGAATAATGACCTGCACTGTATGAGTTATGTTAGGATAGTTCCCAGATAAGTTAATAAAGTTGTGGCCTAATTAAACCACATCCCTTGCAGTTTGTCTTTCTTCCTGCTGGTCAGGAACAATCAACAGATATCAAGGCAATCCAAGCGGGAATCATTAAACACATCCATGAGAAACTCCGGATCCACAAACAATTAGAGAGACAATATGCAAGTCAGTAAAACAAATCAACCTTATGGTTATGGTCCTATCAGCTTAGCTTTTCACAAACGTATTTCAGATTAATGATATACATTTATGGTGTAATACTGATGTGGCTATCTATTTTTAACACTATTAATAGTGTCACTAAACTAATTTCTACTAGTAAACAGCATTGTCTGGTTCTTGCCTAGAAAGTCTTGCACTGTTGAAAAATTTAAGAGCACCGTTCATTCCCTTCAGTGGTTACAACTGTGGAGTATTTGTATTATTTTTATCAGTGTCATATGCTCCTCAAAAGGAACAGGAGGACTTGTGGCACCTTAGAGACTAGCAAATTTATTTGAGCATAAGCTTTTGTGAGCTACAGCTCGCTTCATCGGATGCTCCTCAGTGACTCTTTGGGATATTGGCTTGCATGGATGCAAAGTTATTTCAAATGCTATTGTTAAAAGAAACCAGGCAGGAAAGGTAAAACAATGGCCTCATAAAGAAGAATTCCCTCAAACAATAGCCAGATGTATAGCCATGAAGAGGAGACTCCTCAGCCCTGACTCTGGGATTGGGTTGTTTGCTAAGGCTGAGAATTTGGAGACCTAAAAACACACATCTGTTAAAGGGGCTCCAACAGAACGGTAGTGGGGAAAATGGTCAGCATATTGTGATGCTGACACACAGAGAAAGTCAGAGACAACAGCAAATGGGGATCACCCAGGGCTATGTCAGGTCTACCTAGGGGCTTGAGGAGAATGGCAAGCACAGGTGACAATATGCTTGTAGGTCTCTTGTTTAAAATCCACCATGTACTTTTTTGGGCAAAGTCAGTCATACTCTGCTCTGGAGAAGCTACTTCTGTATCACTAAATACTGTCACTATCCATAGGCTTCCAGAGGGACTCTTGCAAGTGCCAAGCCCGTAGGGCCTGCAGAGTAACATGGGTTCTCAACCAGGGGGTATAACCAGGAGACCCAGTTGCAGAGTGGTGGGACTACAGGACCTCATCCAACACAGAAGTGAAGGCATAGGACTACCACATGAAAAGGAGCCCACTCAGGGCACTGGGAAAGGGTCTCAGAAGAAGCAGCCTAACACAAAACCATAACTACATCAACAAAATAATTTTTATATATGATTTCACAGCAAAACGAATTCACAGCATGAATAGCTATTATTCAGAATAATAATGTTTGAGTCAGTCATGTACCCATTTTTATGAAAAAGCTCTAAAATGATGATTTTGGGATGCACACATACATTTTGGAAAATTTTTAAAAGTATAAGCAGCTCTGGAGCACACAGATATTTTTCATCTGAGAACTTCAGTTAGATTTTTTTTTTTAAAACAGATTGATTTGCTCTCCAAACTCCCCTGTGGGGCATTATTTTATCCATTTTACAGGTGAGGTTAATGGGGCACAGTGAAGAGTTTGCTCATGGTCACCTAGTGGTTTCTTGGCAAATGTAGGAATTTTAATGTAAGAAACTGGACTCCCACATGCCTTCTCTGACTGCTAGAATACATACAGTTAGGACCAAATTCATGTTGCAATTTTGCCTCACAATCAAGATCACTCCCTGTCAGAGACAATGGATTCTTGAGAAGGGAAGAGTGTATCTACTGGGCATTTCCAGAAGCTGTCAGAAAAAACTCATAATTGAAATGTGCTTTAACAAAGAAAATTGTCCTCCACACACCCTCAGCTTTCTGACAGATTTTTTTTTTACATTAATGTGTGGAAAAGGAGAAATTCTTAGAAACCCCTAAAAATGAAAAAGCTTAAACACTGAAGAAATATAGCAATTAAGAACTAGAAGTCCTCAGTGATTTGGCCAAGATAAATGGATGACTCATGCTGGGCTCCTAGATTAAAAATTAAGCACCTAAACAAGGGACTTGATTTTTCAAAAGTGCTGAATACTAGCAGCTTCCACTTAAATTATAGGTCTAATTTTTTCATATCTGTCTAGAAGTAGACAGATGTTTAAATAGTACCCACTATATCTTAGTGTGCGCGCACGCGCGTGCGTGGACATGCATGTCACTTAGGGTGACCAGGTGTCCAGTTTTTGACCAGAGTGCCTGGTCAAAAAGACATCCTGGTGGCTCCGGTCAGCACCATTGACTGGGCCATTAAAAGTCTGGTCAGCAGTTCTAAGGCAGGCTAGTCCCTACCTGTCCTGGGCACCATGCTGCACCCTGAAAGTGGCCAGCAGGTCTGGCTCTCAGGCAGCGGTGGGGGGGGCCCCCACAGGGCTCAGCGTGATGCCCGACCACCCGCTCCACACTCCCACTGGCCGGTTCCTAGCCAATGGGAGCCAGGGAGGCCATGCCTGTGGGCGAGAGCAACGTGTGCCACGGAGCCGCCTGCCCCCACACTCAGGAGCTGGATCAGCTGGCCACTTCCAGGGCACAGCACGGAGCTAGGATAGGCAGTCTGGACGGATAAGCCCTTGCCTCAACCCTGAGCCCCCCAAACCCAGAACCCGTTCCTGCATCCCAAACCCCTCATATCCCCAGTCCCACCCCAGAGCTAGCACCCCCATCCCAGAGCCCTCACTCCTCCCACACTCCAACCCCCTGCCTCAACCCACAGCCCCCACCCACATCCCGAATCCTTCGGCCCCACACCCCAGCCTGGAGCCCCCTCCTGCATCCCAAACCCCTCATCCCCAGGCCCACCCCCAGCCCAGAGCCCTCTCCCCCTCCCACACCCTAACTCCCTGCCCCAGCCTGGAGCCCCCTCCTGCACCCTGAACCCCTCATTTCTGGCCCCACCTGAAGCTTGCATCCCCATTTAGAGCCCTCACCCCAGTGAAAGTGAGTGAGGGTGGGGGGAAATGTAGTGAGCAGGGGGTGGGGCCTTGGGGAAGGGGCAGGGTTAGGGCGTTCCATTTTGTGCAATTAGAAAGTTGACAACTCTATCCGTGTGTGTGTGTGTGTGTGTGTGTGTGTGTGTGTGTGTGTGTGTGTGTGTGTGTGTGTGTGTGTGTACGTACATACATACAAGCTTGTGCATCTATAGATATAGATGCACTAAAAATACTCAGATTATAGGAGAGATTTCACAGAGAGAGACAGTGGCATTTAAGGATATGTCTACACTGCAATTAGACACCTGTGGCTGCCCCATGGTTTGGGGCAGGGTTTGCAGGGTTCAGGCCACCGGGCTGTAAAACTGTAGTGTATATATGCCAGCTTGGACTGGAACCCAAAATTTGGGACCCCAAGAGGAGGGGAGGGTCCCAGAGCCTGGCCTCCAGCCCGAGCCTGAACCCAAATGTCTACACTGCAAATGTACAGCCCCACAGCCTGAGCCCCATAAGCCCAAATCAGCTGACAAGAGCCAGCCTCAGGTGTTTAAATGCAGTTGTAGAGACATACCCTAGGGGGTTAAAATCAGACAAGTGGGAGTCAGGAGCCCA